>NC_133421.1:79650625-79959218 GCF_049350105.2 Macaca mulatta
GGAACAATTTTTCCCCTTTCAAATGTTACATCCTTTATATTTATTTATTTTTATTAATTTTTTTTTTTTGAGACACAGTCTAGCTCTGTTCCCAGGCTTGAGTGCAGTGGCATGATCTCGGCTCACGGCAGCCTCTGCCTCCCGGGTTCAAACGATTCTCCGCGCACAGTGGCTCAGGCCTGTAATCCCAGCACTTTGGGAGGCCGAGGTGGGCGGATCACCTGAGGTCAGGAGTTGGAGAGCAGCCTGGTCAACATGGCGAAAACCCATCTCTATTAAAAAAAAAAAAAAAAAAATACAAAAATTAGAAACAGGCGTGGTGGCGAGCGCCTGTAATCCCAGCTACCCAGGAGGCTGAGGGCTACATCCTTTTTAAAGTAAACCTTTACATTCAGAATAAATTTTGATTTACAGAAAAAATTCGTGAAAGTAACACAAAGGCTTCCTATAAGCTATGCACTCAGTTATCCTATTTTTAATAGCTGATGTTAGTACGGTAAGTTTGCCACAATTAATGAATCGATATTAATAGTTTAATGTTAACTAAAGTCTGTGCTTTATTCGGATGTCTTTGGACATCCCTAATGTCCTTTTTCTGTCCCAGGATCCCATCCAGGACACCACATTACATTTATTCATCATGTAACCTAGGGCAGTTCTTGACTGTGACATTTTGTAGCATCCTTTTTAATCCTGGGCTCCTAAGTCAACAGGCATTAGGTAAATCTTAAGGCATCTTAGGTCAGAGCAGTCATGATTAGGGATGAGGAAGCAAGGGCTGAGGCTTTGCTATCTCTGCGTACATAAGGGGAAGGTTAGATAATTGGAATTTGATTAGATAGCTCTAATGTCAAAACAATAAAAGAGATCATTTCATAACTATGCAAAAGTTCCTAGACACAAAAAGACTTTCTATGGGTTTGGCTCTTGGTCCTAGTCTCCCTTTTTAGCCTTATTTATTTCTGTTCCTCTTATGTCCTAAGATCAAAATGTCCATACTAGTCCTGACTCGGTGCTACATATGTGTTTTAAATTTGTTTGGAATGTATTTCCCCTACATCTCTACCTATTGGCATCCTAACCATTTCTCAAGGTCACCTCCTCTATTGTGTCTTCCTGACAGTCAGTAACTCCCTCATCTACTCTGCTCCACAGTCTCAGCTTGTGCTTTTCCCAGTTAATTTTGCATTCTAGGTATGTGCAATTGATATTAATAATAACATTGGGAGGCTGAGGCAGGCAGATCACAAGGTCAGGAGTTCGAGACCAGCCTGACCAACAGGGTGAAACCCCGTCTCTACTAAAAATACAAAAAATATTAGCTGAAAGTGGTGGTGCGTGGCTGTAATCCTAGCTACTCAGGAGGCTGAGGCAGGATCACTTGAACCCAGGAGGTGGAGGCTGCAGTGAGCGGAGATCGTGCCATTGCACTCTGGCCTGAGTGACAGAGTGAGACTCTGTCTCAAAAAATATATATATTAATAATAACAACCACACATTGCGTTTTTACCATGTGCCCTTTGCAAGAACATACATTGCCTCATGAAATTTCCATGACAACCTTAGAGGGTAGCTACTAGTGACCCCCACTGTACGGAAGAAGCTATTGACGCAAAACACATTTAAGTGAATTGCTCATTCTCTCATAGCTAGGAAGTGGGCAAGCAATACCTTGAGGTTAAATCCGTCTGATTCTTAGTAAGGTCTGACAGTAGTGCTTATTTATTCTAGCTTCTCACATGTCTCTGCTACCACCTTCCTTGATGAAACCTACTATTCTCTATTCTACAATAGCCTGTAAGCTACTTAGAAAGAGGAATTCCATTTTGTTCATATCTGCATTCACAACGCTTTATGCATTTAAGGACTTCTCTAAAGGATTACTGAAATGATTTGCTTAAATTAAAAGAAACATATTAACGTTATTCTGTCCTGTAAGCTTGAAGCTGGCAGCTCTGAAAGCAAGTTGGAAGAATGCACACGGGAGAGGAGAAAAGCTAAAAATACCTTCTCATTAAATTAATGATCAGAAATACCAGTGAACTTTGCGAAGAAAATTCTTCAGGTTCTCCAGCGTTAGACGGCTCTGGGGCTGAGATCTAATTGTAGGAAACAGTGTCCTGTCCAGGGCGCTTCTCTTGCCCGCACTGGAAAATGACAAGGTGTAGTGGAATGCGGTCTGCTCTGGGATTTAGGGATTCAGCTTGCAGCCTGCCAGGAACTAACTCTATGACCTCCAGAAATCTTCTTAATCTTTCTGGGCTCCAGTTTCCTCACCTGTAAAATGCTGGTGAAGGACCTTGGGCAAACTCTAAAGACTCCTCCAGCTCTAACATTCTATGATTTTTAGATGTTAATATGTGAATCCTGGAAGCAATACTCATCCACACAGCCTTTCTGGGAAAAAGAAAATGGGAAGGAAAAAGGAAAAGAAAAACACTTCCATAAAAGTATTTATAGTACAGCCAGTGACTATGAATCATGGCATAATTAATTCTCTTTTATAAAGTTGCCTAGTTTCCTAGCAGTGCAGTAATTCCCAAGCCCTGTTCAACGGCAGCTCCGTTGATAGATATGCCACTTTCCTTGTCTCTTTGCACTGAGTAAGTTCAAACCATCCAGACTAATCTCTGAGTCTCTGCCAGCTCCAAATATCTGTAGCTGAATGATTTTAGTCATCTGTGACTGACTGACAGATATGGTTGCTAAAGGACATAAGATATATGTGATCTATCTTGACTTTAACGAAGCTCTAGATTAATTTCCTCACATCAATTTTGTCCATCAAGTTTTAATATTAAATGCTTTATAATTTAATTATGATTTGCCTAGAAAAATCATAGCCATAGGCTGATTTGAAATTGCTGTGTGCTAATCCTGTAGTTACAGTAGATAACAAAAATCCTTTCCTGCAAAAATATTCATACATCCATTTCTTAAATCAGATTCTTTTGGGTGCAGATTCTCATAACTTGCCTTCCTAATAACACCTTCCTGATAAATATTTTCTCATAAAACGTTTTTCTCTAATTTCATGTCTCATTCTAAGGTTCTTTAAATGGCACACAAAGAGCTACCTGCAAGTATTTATGCCAGACAGCTTGATGTCATCTTCATTATGTTTTATAGTTTGGTTTTATTTACTACAGGTCTTCCACCAAAATTGAATTGAGAAACCATGTATTTTCAGTTTCTTCTCCCTAAATTGGGGAACTGAGGAATTAGAATGCGGTTAACAGTAGCTAATTTTATGTGGAGAAATTCTACCGAATAACCAAAGTGACAAGATTGATCTGCCCATGAAATGTATTCATGAACTTTCTCTTACCATTTATTCTCATCTTATTTCTCCTTTGAATTTTGGTAACAACCATGTGGATAAAGGATGGTGCAAATGCAGTTTAGATTTTCTCTTTGACTCTGAGTGAGGTGGTTTACCTTCCTGATACTGTTTTTTTTTCTCATGTAAAATAAAGAAGTTGAGCTGGCTGACTTCTGAGGTTATGTAAAAATGAGTGTCTAAGGTAGAGATTTCACAGAACAATCTAGGTTAATCTATTCTGTAACAATCTAAGCTGATTCATGTCCTAAAACAACAGGTTTTTAGGGATCAATTTAAAATTTCCTTTTAAAATAGTTTTTATTTTGAAGGATATACCTTTCTTGAATCCTTTTTTGGTAATACTACGTAAAATACATGACCACAGAGTAGTGAATTTATCCAGTGGAAACCTCATCATCCTGTTTCCACCTAAGATAGTAATAGAATCTTACATGGGCCACAATAAAAACCTAAACTTTTCAGTCACTCAGAAAATAATCAGTCTGCCATAATTGTCCCCAGGAAAGAGAGCTAGGAGCCAGACAAGAAGTGTCGTCCTTGACAGAAATAATCAGTTGGCTGAAATCAGGGTCTGTAGCATCCACTTGACCCCACATTGAACAGACTTAAAAGCACTAAAGGGTTTCCAGCTTGATCTGCCTATTTCATTGCTTTCAGCAGATAGTAGTATTTAAAGTGAGCTCTTCAGAGCTGTGTCTTTTAATGAGACATCCGACATGAAGGCAGAAAACACTGCGGTTACAGAAAACAACAAATATACCCTTTCTGGTTTTAATACTGTTTTCTTTTGTGAGAGAAAAAAAAATCATCTGTATTACTTTATATCATGTGAAGTAAATCTTATACATGTATAAAGAAATTCTCCAGGGTTATCTGTAAAAGGAATTATTTTGTACTGTCTGGAGGGCATAACCTCATCTGATTTCATAATGCAGCTTATAGTAATCTGTATATACAAGTTGAGAACATTGGAGAAAGGGGTGAGGAGTGCACAAACGTTACACCAAGATTGCAAAGGAAATATTGCATCTTTAAACAACTACTGTTCCATACAGCAGCACAGGCCTCTAGTGCCCTCTGTAATGATGTGCAACGGGAAAGGACTGGCAGGTCTCAGTCGAGTCCAGGCAACTTTTTTTTGTTTTTATTTTTATTTTTTTATTTGAGACGGAGTCTCACTCAGTTGCCCAGGCTGGAGTGCAGTGGCGTGATCTTGGCTCACTGCAAGCTCCGCCTCCCGGGTTCACGCCATTCTCCTGCCTCAGCCTCCCGAGTAGCTGGGATTACAGGTGCCCACCACCATGCCCGGCTAATTTTTTGTAGTTTTAGTGGAGACAGGGTTTCATCGTGTTAGCCAGGATGGTCTCGACCTCCTGACTTCGTGATCCACCCACCTTGGCCTCCCAAAGTGCTGGGATTACAGGTGTGAGCCACCATGCCCGGCCTCAGGCAGCTTTATTTTCTGAGGTAAGTATATAATTATTTCCCAGGCTGCTGAACATCAATGAATAGACATGCTGATTTCTCACATTGCAATGTCTTTCATGATTTCCTTGACTAAGTGGATAAATCAGCCAGATTTCTGAAGCTATAGGTTCAATGTGGCAATTTTTTATTTCTGTCTACTGCAAAAATGAATTCCAACTAGGACTTATTTAGAGATAAGAGAAACAATTTCTGATTGGTGTTGCCTAATGCGCTGGTTAATTCCAATCTTTAATCTTGCCCTGTTGCCTCAATCTAAAAGAGATATCATCTTCTTTTTTTTTTTTTTTTTTTTTTTAATCTAGAGCATGTCATTGGTTCCAGTTGTCTTTTGTAATACACGCTTTGTCTACCTAGAGCTGGAGAGAATTAGAACAATAACACTGAGAAGAGAAATAGAGGTATATTTCCTTGTGTCAAAAAACAAAACAACAAAACAAAAACTCTACTAATTCAAAACTAAACAAACCAAACAAAGCAACCTCCCCTTTTGCAGGCAGACACACATGATTGGAAGCGGAATAAGAATTGTTCTCCCGTTGTATGTTGGCACTCAGGTAAAGATAGAGTTTGACCCGTTTATACTCCATCATTCTTTAGAATAAAGTTTTGTACTAATATGTCTGTTTATAGTTCTATGGGCATTTAGGTTGATTCCATGTCTTTGCTGTTGCAAACAGTGCTGCAATGAACATACACGTGTATGTGTCTTTATGGTAGAATGATTTATATTCCTCTGGATATAGACCTAGGCATGGGACTGTTGGGTCGATTGGTAGTTCTGTTTTTAGCTCTCTGAGGAATCGCCACACGGCTTTCTACCATGGCTGAACGAATTTACACTCCCACCAACAGTATATAAGGATTCCTTTTTCTTCACAACCTCGTCAGCATCTGTTATTAATAATAGCCATTCTGACTGGTGTGAGATGGTTCTCATTGTGGTTTTGATACCCATTTCTCTAATGACCAGTGATGTTGAGCATTTTTTCGTATGTTTGTTGGCCACATGTCTGTCTTCTTTTGAAAAGTGTTCATTCATTTTGTCCTTTGCCCACTTTCTAAGGTTTTTCTTTGTTTTTTTTTCATGACAATATGTTTAAGTTCCTTACACGTGCTGGATATTAGACTTCAGGGCTACAGTAACCAAAAAAGCATAGTATTGGTACAAAAACAGATACATAGACCAATACATAGATACTGTTCCCAGAATAGAGAATTAAGAAATAAGGCCACACTCCTACAACTATCCGATCTTCAAAAAATCTGACAGAAACAAGCAATGGGGGAAGGATTCCCTATTCAATAAATGGTGCTGGGATGACTGGTTAGCCGTATGCAGAAATTGGACCCCTTCCTCAAACCCTATACAAAAATTAACTCAAGATAGATTAAAGACTTAAATGTAAAATTCAAAACTTTAAAAACCCTGGGATAAAATCTAGGCAACATCCCTCTAGACATAGGAATGGCAAACATTTCATGATAAAGGCACCAAAAGCAATTGTAACACAAACAAGAATGGACAAATAGGATCTAATTAAAGTTAAAGAGCTTCTGCTACACAGTAAAGGAAACTATCAAAAGAGTGAACAGACAACCTACAGAATGGGAGAAAATTTTTGCAAACTATGCATCTGACAAAGGTCTAATATCCAGCCTCTATAAGGATTTGCATATCTTGAATCAGTACTGCATCCCAGGAATAAAGCTTAATTGATCATGGTGAATTAACTTTTTGAGGTACTGCTGGATTTGGTTTGTTAGTATTTTGTTGAGAATTTTTACATCTTTGTTTATCAGAGACATTGGCCTGAACTTTTCATTTTTGTTGCATCTGTGCTAGGCTTTGATGTCAGAATGATGCTGGCTTTATAGAATGAGTTAGCGGGATATTTCTTCTCATCATTATTATTATTTTTTAATAGTTTCAGTAGAATTGGTACTAGCTCTTATTTATATGTCTGGTAGAATTCAGCTGTGAATCCATCTAGTCCAGGGATTTTTTTGTTTGGTAGGTTTTTATTACTGATTCAATTTTGGAACTTGTTATTGGTCTGTTCAGGATTTTAATTTCTTCCTGGTTAACTCTTGGGAGATTGTGTGTTTCCAGGAATTTATTCATTTCTTCTAGGCTTTTTAGTTTGTCTGCATAGAGAAGTTCATAATAGTCTCTGAGGTTTTTTTTTGCATTTCTGTGGAGAAGTGGTAATATCACTTTGTCATTTCTGATTATGCTTATTTGAATCTCTCTTCTTTGTTAATCTAGGTAATGGTCTATTAATCTTGTTTATTCTTTCAAAGGACAAACTTTTGGTTTTGTTGATTTTTCTCATGTATGAATTTTCTCATCTCAATTTTGCTCAGTTCTTCTCTGATTTTGGTGATTTCTTTTCTTCTGCTAGCTTTGGAGTTAGTTTGCTCTAGCTTTTCCAGTACTTCCAGGTGCAATGTTAGGTTGGTTAATTTGAGATCCTTCTAACTTCTTGATGTAAGCATTGAGCACTGTAAGCTTTCCTCTTAATACTACTTTAGCTATCTACCAAAGAGTTTGGTGTGTTGTCTCTGTTTTCATTAGTTTCAAAGAACTTTTTGATTTCTATCTTAGTTTTATTCTTTATCCTAAGTCATTCAGGAGCAGCTTGTTTAATTTCCAGGTAATTGTATGGTTTTGAGATACCTTCTTGTTATTGATTTCTGTTTTATTGCACTGTGGTCCAAGAGTATGTTTGGTATGATTTCTATTTTTTTTTTTTTTGAATCTTTGAGATTTGCTTTACAGCCAAGCAGGAGGTAAATCTTAGAGTATCTGTGACATGCAGATAAGAAGAATGTATATTCTCTTGTGGTTTGATAGAGTGTTCTGTGTCTATTAGGTCCAGTTGTTCAAGTGTTGAGTTTAAGTCCAGAATAGCTTTATTAATTATCTGCCTCGATAATTTGTTTAATCCTGTCAGTGGGATGTTGAAGTCTCCCATTATTATTGTGTGGTTATCTAAGTGTCTCCATAGGTCTCCAGGAAATTGTTTTATAAATCTGGGTGTTACAATATTGAGTGCATATATATTTAGGATAGTTACTTTGTTGAATCGAACCCTTTATTATTATATAATGCTATTCTTTATCCTTTTTGATCATTGTTGGCTTAAAGTCTGTTATATCTGATATAAAAATAGCAACTCTTGCTCTTTTTTTCAATTTGCATGATATATATTTCTGAAATCTTTTCCTTTGAGCTTATCAGTGTCATTACATCTGAGACAAGTCTCTTGAAGACAGCAGACAGAAAGGTTTTGCTTCTTTTTTCAACTTGCCACTCTATGCCTTTTAAGTGTTCATGTCCCACTTAAAATGGGGCATTGTCCCATTTACATTCAGAGTTAATACTGGTAAGTGAGAATTTGATTCTGTCATTGTGTTGTTAGCTGGTTGTTAAGTAGATCTGATTGTGCGGTTGCTTTATAGTGTCCATGGGCTATGTACTTACGTGTTTTGTGGTGGCAGGTACCTTTCATTTCATTTCTTTCATTGTTTAGCACTCCTTTAAGGACCTCTTTTCAGGCAGTTCTAGTGGTAATGAATTCCTTTAACATTCGCTTGTCTGAAAGGATTTTATTTCTCCTTCACTTATGAAGCTTAGATTGGCAGAATATGAAATCCTTGGTTTAAATTTCTGTTCCTTATAGATGCTGAAAATAGGCCCCCAATCTCTCTTGGCTTGTAAGGTTTCTGCTGAAAGATCCACTGTTAGCCTGACTGGGTTCTCTTTGTAAGTGGCATGCCCCTTCTCCCTAGCTGCCTTTAAGATTTTTTCTTTTGTGTTGACCTTGGTGAATCTGATGACCATGTGCCTCAGGGATGGTTGTCTTGTATAGTATCTCACAAAAGCTTTCTGAATTTTTTGAATTTGCATGTTGACCTCTTTAGTGATATTGAGAACATTTTCATGGACCATATACTCAATGCATTTTCTAAGTTGCTTACTCTTTCTCCTTCTCTTTCATGAATGCCAAATGAGTCCATATGTTTGATCTCTTTACACAGTCTCTCACATTTCTTAAATCAGGGTGTTTTTTCTTTCCTTTTTCTGATTCTTTTTTCTTTATTCTTGTCTACCTGTGTTGATTCAAAGGAATGGTCTTCAAGCTCTGAGATTTTTCCCTTAGCTTGGCCTATTCTGTCATTAATGCTTCCAATTGAATTCTGAAATTCCTATAGTAAATTGTTCAAATCCAGAAGTTGTTTTGTTCTTTCTTAAGATGGCTGTTTTATCTTTCAACTCTTGGATTGTTTTACTGTTGCCCTTAAGTGGGGTTTCAACCTTCTTCTGTATCTTACTGAGTTTCTTTGCTGTCTGGATTCTGAATTCTATATCTGTCATTTCAGCCATTTCAATCTGGTTAAAGAAAATTGCTAGGGAACTACTGTTGTTGTTTGGAGATTAGAAGACACTCTGGCTTTTAGAGTTGCTTAAGTTCTTGTGCTGGTTCTTTCTCATCTGTGAGAACTAATATAACTTTATTCTTTTAAGTTGATATCCTTTGGATGGGGCTCTTTGTTTTTACGTTCTTCATTTCCCTTGAGTTATGGTAGATTGGCTTCATTTCTAGATGCCTTCAGAGGGCCAAGGCTCAGTTCCGCATTCCTGGGTTACATTCTCTAAATCCAGGGGGCTGGGACTGGGCTGATAGCTTTGCCCTCTGGCCCCTCACAATCAAGCAGTAGCTGTGCTGGGGGACCCGAGGTGCTCCCAGGGTCCTGCAAAAGCACCCCCTTGGGGGCTGCCAATGAAAGTGCTCCAGTGTGATAGCAGGAGCTAACTGGAAAAGAAAGCATGCCAGCAGGTGGCTGGGGGCTGCTGGTAAAAGTGCTATGGCAGTGGTCACTCGCAAATGTGCTCCAGCAGAGCAGTGGAGGCCGCACTGGGTCTCCACTCCCAAAGGAGCCTCCAGGTAGGACTCCGGAAGGGACTGGCAGACAAGGGGGCACATAGATCTTACTCACTCTGGTTCCACAACCCTGCTCTCTGCAGGTCTGACTGTTAGCAAAGGTCAGAGCCAGCTGGGGGAGTATAGAGACCCTTGGGAGATAGGCACCTATTGCTGATTTCCTTTGCAGCTATCCCTACACCAAACTCCCTGGGCTCTGCATAGATTCAGGCTCTGTCTCTGCCAACTCTCCAGGCAGATCTCCCTGTCAACTTACATGTCCACAGGGGTAATAAGATCTGCAGCTAGGACACGGGAGATCTGTGACAAGAGTAGGTTGCACTGCAGTTATTTCACTCACTACTATCCTTAGGAGTGGCTCAGGGTCAGGAATGAGTTCTGGTGTTCGTCAATTGCACACAGGGTTCCCAACTTCCTCCTTCATCAGCTCCTGTGTCTGCATTGTCTCTTCATCCACTCTCAGCACATTCTTTCAGAAGAATCTCTATTTGGAGTATGCTGGTCTGCTTGGTAGTCTGATGGCTTTAGATGGGAGAAGTTCTTCCTAGCTGTGTCTAGTCAGCCATCTTTATTCTTTGTCTTTTGCTCTGTACAGCAAGTCACCTCCGAGACAATCCCAGGAGGATGTTGCAAGTCCTCTATTTAAATTTTGTGACTATTAATTATGTCAAAAAATGTATGTGGTAAGGTAATGTATTGTTTCAAATAGAGTTTAAGTTAACTAGAGGGATACTTGAGTAAGGAAATTTATTTTTTCCGCTTCTTTTTAGCCCATTTTCATTAGCCAACCCAATTCTACACTCTTAATAATCTCTTAGGAAAAAAAAAAAAAAGTTCTACTTATGTAGCTTCAATGGATTGGGAAGGAACAAGTGGTACCAAATGCTCATTATATCCTAATTTTCCACCCTGGGTCTCAAAGCAATATTGTCTTATAGTTTAGGTTTTTCCCCTTGTGCTGGACATGATATGTGATGGAAAGAATGCTTGGTAATTAACCTTGGATCATAGCTTGGCAGCTGCTAGGTCTCCCATCTTTAATAGCCATTCACAAGAAGTTGAATTGGGTCCCAAGCTGTTATCCGAATAAGCAGAATGTGTCCTAAGGCAGATCAAATCTAATTACAGGGCTCTAGGGCTATTCCCTTTCCATTCTCTTTAAAAAGAGGTCACTCATACTGCTCCAGCTCCCCTCACGCATTTTGCAGCAATATCAGGTGGTTCCCAGTAATTCGCGGACTCCTAAACCAAATTAATAGAAGTTCTGATTCTAACTAGTCCAACTGAGGTCTTCTGGTAGAAAATTGTGGATTTTGCATTATTATTATGGGATCTCCAATTCATAGACAAGGACCACATGCTCTCCTTTCATATTCTCCTAAATTAGAAAACTTCAATGAGTGTGTTATATATCTCCATCCCAACAAATATTTATCTTCCTTGGCTTTCTAGCATCCTTTACATTTCTCCATTTCCCTAGGCCCCTAGCAATTACGAAATCCATTAACTATAATTATAAAGCTCCATTAAAATTTTGATATACACAGCAGTTAATATTCGCCATCTGTAATCTTCCAAATGAATATTTGTTTATTTCAGTACTTCAGCTGCTACATCTAAAAATGAAGGTAAATAATTTGACAAGGGCCTCAAAAGCTTGAATATTTTATTTCAACTGAGCAGTATGTGACTTCTTAAAATATCTCAGGCTCTTTCTTTCATAATGCCCCTATTGATTTCTTTTTTTAGAAGACTAGAAAGGGAAAGGATTTAGGTTACAAAATTCTTACTTATTTTTAGTAAAGTATTTAAAAATCAAAAGATATCATTAGAGAAATGCTATTATATTATATATTAGTGCAATCCCCAGTTAATAAGTGAGGCACTCAGTTTAGAATGGTCAAGAGAAAAATCATCATCTTCATCATCATCTATGGAATCTAACATACTAGTTCTAGTCAGAATTCTTGTTTGGAACAGAAACCAACAAACCCACTCTGGTTACCTTAAGCAGAAAAGGGATTGCTGATCAGATCTATAATAGCACTCAGATTCAAGCTGGAGAACCAGACTCAAGGAAAAATCAAGGAAGGAAAGGTGCAGCCAAGGAGTCCCCAATGGACTTCATGGTATTACTGTTCATAAACAAACCTTTGATATTGCTGTCTCTTGTGCCTTCACCCCTGACACAGGCTGCTGCTCTGCCAGTATCCACTGTCTCTAAATATCTGTTGTTATGCCACTGGGAATCTCCAGATTGCAGTGAAAAAAATCCTGACTCTATACCTTCACTTCTCTTCCTTTTTTCTTCAGTTTCAAATGCAGGCCACAGCTTCAGATTAGTTGAGCTGTTAATATGTCCAGGGTCTAGGTTCCCAGATGTATTAGGCCGTTTTCATGCTGCTGACACAGACATACCTGAGACTGGGTAATTTATAAAGAAAAAGAGGTTTGATGGGCTCACAGTTCCACATGACTGGAGAGGCCTCACAATCATGGCAGAAGGCGAAAGGCACATCTAACATGGCGGCAGACGAGAGAATGAGAGCCAAGTGAAAGGGGTTGCCCCTTATAAAACCATCAGATCTCATGAGATTTACTCACTACCACCAGAATATTGGGGGAAACTGCCTCAATGATTTCATTATCTCCCACCAGCTCCCTTCCACAACACATGGGAATTATGGGAGCTACAATTCAAAATGAAATTTGGGTGGGGAAACAGCCAAATCGTATCACCAGAGGAAAAGGCAAAATATATTGGATGCTCCTTTTGTTTTATAGTACAAAGTATATTTCCACCTCTGTATTAGTCTATTCTCACACTGCTATAAGGACATACCTGAGGCTGGGTGATTTATAAAGAAAAGAGTTTTAGGCCGGGCACAGTGGCTCAAGCCTGTAATCCCAGCACTTTGGGAGGCCGAGACGGGCAGGTCACGAGGTCAGGAGATCAAGACCATCCTGGCTAACACGGTGAAACCCCGTCTCTACTAAAAAATACAAAAAACTAGCCGGGCGAGGCGGCGGGCGCTTGTAGTCCCAGCTACTTGGGGAGGCTGAGGCAGGAGAATGGCATAAACCCGGGAGGCGGAGCTTGCAGTGAGCTGAGATCCAACCACTGCACTCCAGCCTGGGCAACAGAGTGAGACTCCGTCTCAAAAAAAAAAAAAATGAGTTTTAATTGACTTACAGTTCAGTGTGGCTGGGGAGGCCTTAGGAAACTTGCAATCATGGTGGAAAGGGAAACAAGCATGTCCTTCTTCACATGGTGGCAGGAGAAAAAAGTGCCAGACAAAGGGGAAAAGCCCTTTATAAAACCATCAGATCTCCTGAGAACTCACTATCATGAGAACCTCATGGGGGAAACTGCCCCCATGATTCAATTATCCACACCTGATCCCACACTTGACATGTGGGGATTATTATAAGTCAAGGTGAAATTTGGGTCGAGACACAGAGCCAAACCATATCAACCTCTACCTATCCTTTGAGTAACCACAAGTCCTGGTGTGCAGCAATAGCCATGATTTTAGTCTGTTGTTCAGGAGTAATGATTAATAGTGCTCCCTTTATTCCAAAATGTATTCAGGTTTAGATGATAAATGATATGCTTCTCTTGCTTATCATTTTGCTTCATATTCAAAGGATGTTTAGATGCTGGGAAATCAGATTTTATACTCTTTGTCTCTCACAAAGACACAAAGTGTGACTGTTGCTTCTCTACCATTTTTCTCCCCCCAAAATGGGGATGGAAACATACTTTTGCATATCATTACTTCTTGAGATACTTTCATGTTTAATCCCTTTGAGCAAGCAAAGAGTCAACACTAACCAAGCACAAGGATTAGCTTCTTTCAGAATCTAGTAATGCATTCCATTTGCAGGTACTATCCTTATTGATGGGCGAAAAAGGTAGAGAACAGCTAAGTTCTCTCGTGTGAAAGTTTATAAAATCACATATGCATCTACTGCTAAGTAGTATCATTTGTGTGCCCAAAGCAATACGTGCTCAGATGAGAAAGCTTTCTAGAGATAGTAACTAGAGTAGTTTATGGTGTTGCTAATGTGAGCCAACTGGGATCAAAGGGCAAAAGAAATTTTTTTCCCTCCACCCTCCATTGGGATGGTGACCAAGATAAGCCATTTACCTGCCATAGCCTGAAAACGACATCTCCTCCTCTTCTCCCTGTTTTTCTAGCCAATTGTGTCTGAGACATTCATTTCCTTTTATCATCCACTTCCTGGTAGTATTATTATGCTTTCTTGCTATATAGATAATATATATTTCGATGGTCCATACCACTTAAGTTGGGTACCCTTTGAAATAGGAAACCATACCTTGATCATCATTGTTTTTTTAGCCGCACCTGACACAGTGATTTGTATGCAGAAGTTCTTGATTTTTAACATTATAATTAAAATGTTAACAGTGCACAGTGTAATGTACGTAACAAAGGTTCCAACTGTGTGTTAAATGATCGAACATAATTCTAAGTAAAAAGAACCATTTGGAAATTGCATAAGTTTCTGGAGATACTGGATGTAGAATCCTCAGGATCTTATAAACTAAATTCTGTAAAGAAGAACCTTGGAAGATGTCTTTTTTATGTTGTTCTGAAAGATATCTTTTTAATATGTTATGCTGTTAATATCATACAATACAAGAGGAGCAGTCTTCTTCTTAAAGAAACTTACTAGCTCTCTGGAAGTTACTGTTGTGAGTTCATTTTAATGAAATTGTACCTTATGAATTTTGATTGACAAGGACTACCAATTGTGACCTTTGTGACTTATCTTGGTATTTTAGTTCCCTGAGATGAGTTTGTTCTTCATCATTGAGAAGTAATAGACTGAAAATAGATGACTCCACAGAGACCATAATAGAGAACACTTTCAAAGGGGAAATTGCTTTTGCTCAGAGAAATGTTCTCACCATTTTACTTTTTTGATTGTTTTCTTACACCTTATTTCACATAGGAAGACGTTTTCTTTAATTACCATAATCAAATGTGCAGCTCATAGGAAGTGACTCAAAGGAAAAAGGTGTAGACTCCTATGAACTGATAACATAGAAGCTGGTGACCACACAGGAAGGCCTTCGACATGGAAACACAATGTTAGTTTTCTGCCAGGATTTCATGGCCAATGATAAGGCATTGCACTCCCTTGTACATATTTACATAACTTCATGAAATTACTTTTAAGTAAGGCTTGCAAGATGCATTACATATGTGGAATTAACTTATATTTCATTACATTGTATGGTTTAGGCTTGTTGAAATGCACACTTTTCCTAGTTTAGAGTCTGAAATGAAGAAGTAAATATTTGTTCATGCACTTAGCAAGTATTTATTGAGCGACTACTATGTGCAAGGCATTAGTCTAGGGTCTATAGATACAGAAATAAACAAGACAATGTTCTTTTTCCAGTCCTGGAATATTAGGGTAACATGGAGAAGATGGGAGTGGAGATATAATAAACAAATAGACAAATATATATATATATATATATGTTATAATGTAAATACATTTTATCAGGTCATTGTAAGTGCATTGGAAAGCTTGCGATAAGGAGAAGAAAAAGACACTGCCAGTGAAATCAGGAATTTCTATTTTAAATAGGTGGTCAAAGAAGCTGCATGATATACAATCGGATGTAGATTTAGTGAGAGTAAGATTATGTGGATAAGTGACAGCAGAATTTTCTGGATAGAAAAAATCTTTGAACTTGCTGTCCTAAGTAATATCCTCTTCCAAGAAAAGGCAAGGTATTCAGACAAGGAGAATGAGTGTTAGAAGATGAAGTAAGAATACTAGCAAGAACTAAATCATGTGCTTATGCCAGCCTTGATACTACCCCTAAATTTTATACCAAATGTTTGTGTGTGTGTGTGTGCGTATATATATCACGTATATTTATCAATGAGTTATCTGAAACACCAACTTTCATATCATTGTAACTGCCTCTTCTATCTCCTTTCTTTTCCTCCTTTCTTATTCTCTTTCAAATGTACCATACTTGAGGTTTTATGCTACACCTGGTTTTCACATAGAAAAGGAAGAGACCCCACATTTAATGAGAGTGTGCCTGTCCCTGCACAAAGAATATTCCCATTTGATCTTTACAACTACCTTCTAAGGCAAGGCTGAAGCTAAGTAAGGAGTCATGAGGTTCATAAGGTTAAGGCTGTTAGAGCTCCTCCTGTTCTGCCACACTGCCACCATCTCCATGGCTCAAGGGATGAAGTGGACCCTCCATCATCTCGCCTGAAAATTGAGTGGGTGGGCTTTACCCCAAAGGGTAGGAAAGGTTGACCTTAGTCTCATATCCTAAAGCCAGCTAGACTATTTTCCAGTTGTATCCAGTCCTTCCTCACTTCCCTTGTCTGCTGCCAGGGGGAAGAATTCTAAAGTAATTAGGTAGAACTGGTCCTACTAGAGTCTGGTGAAGGTGGCTTCCGCCCAAGAAATTTACTTTGTTTTGTGGTCTCTCTGTTCATGTGGGTCTCACTCATAGGTGAAAGTGGTGTGGCCAAGAATGGAATTAAGAACACTGCCTCCAATAAGACAAACTAAATAAGCCAAACAGTGGAATTTCAAGGCCTATACACCATGTCTGGGTTTCCTGGTTAAGTTATTCATCTGCATTTCCTGTATGCTTGTAGTCACTTTTCATTTCCATGTTCCCAGAGAGAAATAAAATGCGGATATAAACAAAGGAATTGGAGTAAGGCAGGTCGGTTCTTGGGAAATGCAAATACTAACTCTTATTCTGTCTTTCTAGATTTTTTGCTTCAAAATATTCTGTTCACCGCTAAGATTTTAATGAAAAGAAACATCTGTAAAAATGTTTCTCTATTTGTACCTCTTAGAAATGTAACTACTTATTTATGCAAATGTAAATTATTAAAATAAGTAATTAATATTGTATTATTATCCTAATGCTTCTTCTGAAGAACTCTTCTAGCTGTATACTGAAAGTTATATCTCAAAAGTGTGCAGCATTTGGAATCAGATGAAGCAGAGTTTAAGGCTTGGCATCCTTGCTTGCTGGTTGTATTTCTTTGGCTAGTTAAGTTCTGTGAGTCTCAATTTTTAAATCTGTAAGTGGGTATAATAACTCCCGTAATTATACTGTGAGGTATATATTATTATGTGAGGCAATGTCTATGAAAGTATTGTACATTGGAAACCCCACAAAAGTAAGAATGACATTAATAATAACCATCGTTTAATGCTGTTCACACATGACATGTATATATAGTCACTCCACAAAGCCTGTGATGATCTAAATTGGTGATTAGAAGAGTAACAGAAGTTCCTTCCAAAGACAACACATGATTTCAAAGACTGAAAAAACATTCTTCCATCACACAGAGAAGGCTTTACACTTTCTATTCTATTTTGTGAAGAGGATATGGAAATTAAAGTAAGTCTTATGTATTTTTTCCAAAATATGGATATTAAATCAGAAAAACAAATAAATAAAGAACAAAAGCTACAACATTAATAACAGCAATAAGCAAACTAAGAGTCTTCTGGCTCAGTTCAAGGCAATAACCTGTGTTGTCGGTAACAATAGCGATTACTCCGTATTTTCTCTTTTCATTAATAGAAGAAACTCAAAGAAGAAGAAAATCTGGCTTCCTTTTAATATTTGTGACTATCCATAAAATAGAACTGGAAAAGAGAATAATATCCTCTTGTTTAATTTACGTCAACAGTTTTTTTTTTATTTTCATAAAGACAAAATAAGACAAAAAGCATTCCCTTATAAAAGTTTGAATTGTTACTAAATTATCTAGATAATTTCTTCTACTCTGTTTTACTGTTGCTGAATGTTTTACTTATTATCCCCAATAATGTTGTACGGCCATGTTCCAAAGACTTTTAAAAATTTTTTGATTTATGCACACTTTCTATTAGCCATTTTCTAAAAAGATTTTTTTTCCCAAAGCAAGTTGAGTAATCATGCTTTCTATTTTTAATTTGCACTTAACAATCTATTTTAGTTCTCACCATTCATGTGCTCTGTGTTTACTTACCTTACTTCAGACAGGTCTGTTTCCCTTTCTCTTTTATGGAAACCTTCACCATCTGTTCCCAGTGCTGTAATAGCTTACCGTGGTATTTAGGTTTATAGAGGGTAGGACTGAGGGGTGGCAAAGAGAGTTAAGAAAAAGAAAAAAAAAAAACTGAACTGTGTCAATTGAAATTCAAGTTAATTAATGGAAAACTTTTGGGTTAATAAAACATTTTTATTTCATACTATAACATGAAGCATACATTTCCTAAAATGTATTTATTGTTATATCTACTATTAATATTATTCATCCTTTTTTTTTTTTTTTTTTTTTTTTTTTTTTGAGACAGAGTTTTGCTCTTGTCACCCAGGCTGGAGTACAATGGCACAATCTCGGCTCACTGCAACCTCCACTTCCCCAGTTTAATTGATTCTCCTATCTCAGCCTCCCTAGTAGCTGGGATTACAGGCATGCACCACCACGGCCGGCTAGTTTTTTGTATTTTTAGTAGAGATGGGGTTTCACCATGTTGGCCAGGCTCTTGAACTCCTGACCTCAGGTGATCCACCCACCTCGGCCTCCCAAAGTGCTGGGATTACAGGCGTGAGCCGCAGTGCCCAGCCTATTCAGCCCTTTTCTATTTGGAGAATGGTTGGTCTTTGCACGTTTTATATTGTCATCCACATATAAATGAAATCAGTTGAAATAAGAAGCATTATGACAATTTTACAATAAGAAGAAAGTAACTCTATTGAAACTTTTCACCAAAGAAGATATACGAATGATCAGTAAGCACATAAAAAAAAAATGCCCAATATCTTAGTCATTAGGGAAATGCAAGTTTAAGCCACAGTGAGGTTCTATTTCACATCCACAAGGATGGTGATAACAAAAAAGTAGACAATGACAATTGTTGAGGATGCAGAGAAACAGAAGCCTCACACACCGTTGAAAGAAACGTAAAATAGTACAGCCATTTTGGAAAACACTTTGGCAGTTTCTTAATCAGTGAAACACATTTATCACATAACCCAGAAGTGAAATTCTACCCAAGAAATGAAAACATATGTCCACAAAAAAACATATACATGCATGTTCATAGCAGCATTATTCATAACCGACAAAAAGTGGAGCCAACTCAAATGTGCATTAACTAGTGAAGGGAGAAATAGAATGTGGTATTTTCATACAATGAAATACTATTCAGCAATAATAAGATAAAGCACTGATTCGGGCTATGATGTGGGTGAACCTTGAATGCATTATGCTACGTGAAATAAGCCAGGTACAAAATATCATGTAATAGTATGATTCCACTTGTGTGCAAAGTCCTGAAAATACAAATCTATAGAGGCAGAAAATAGATTAGTGGTTACCTGGAATTGAGGTGGAAACAGGCATTAACTATGAAGGGGCCTGAGGGATCTTATTGTGATGATTGAAACATTATAAATCTGGATTATAGTGAGACAGATGCACCACCACTAGGTACTTTACTAAAAACCGTTGAATTGCATACTTAAAATGGGCTTGAGCACTGCAGTGGGTTTTCTGTGCAGGTGTCTTAATAAGGTTTCATATGGAAGGAGAGGCTAGCCCTCATCTGGGAAAGAGACTTGCTAGGATTTAGTGGATTTTGTCTCTGTGCCACCTGCCCCACTATGAAAGCTTTATGACCAATAAAGACAGGAAATATGCAATTCCTGGAGCTCAGGTTTTATATTTTCCTGCCCCAAAGGACAACATAAAATCCATGTTAACCCTAGATTTTATGCATTTCAGGTGTTCAAAACAAGGTACAGTGTAATGCAGGGAACTTGAAAAGCAGAGGGTTTGACCTCAGCATCCTGAAATCAGGTGTGAGAAGAAGGAAACAAGGCACCTTGTAATTAAGACAAATCCAAGGCCAGATGAATAATAAATATGGCAGAGAAACATGGCGAGGTGTCACCAGAGAGGCCAAGCCATGGATTTTAATATGTATCCTTTCAATTGGCCATTGACTCTGTGGACATCCTTCCTACTTAATGGAAGCTGCATATGTTAAAATTCAAATAAAATCTCAAATTTAAAATCATTTCTCATTTTCACTCTGCATTTAGCATTTATTATGGCAACCTCTTTGAAGTCACTTTCTTTCTTCTTCTTTTTTTTTTTTTCAGACAGAATCTTGCTCTGTTGCCCAGGCTGGAGTGCAGTGGCACAATCTCGGCTCACTGCAACCTCCACATCCCGGGTTCAAGCAATTCTTCTGCCTCAGTCTCCCAAGTAGCTGGGATTACAGGTGCCCACCACCACACCTGGCTAATTTTTGTATTTTTAGTAGAGACAGGGTTTCACCATATTGGTCGGGCTGGTTTCGAACTCCTGAACTCAGGTGATCTGCTCGCCTTGGCCTCCCAAAGTGCTAGGAATACAGGCGTGAGCCACGGAGCCTGGCCTGAAGTCACTTTCTGTCCAATAATTTAATATCAAGCAGCAGCAATATTCATTTTTTTAACATATATTAATTGGCCATTGACTCTGTGGACATTCTGTTCAGTGGAGGAGTCTGAAGGGGTATCAAATATCCTTGTACTTTTCACTAATTTACAGGACAGTGGAGGATACAAGTCAAACCTATATATAGATAAATAACTGCAATAAGCAGGAGAGCACATGCCAACAGCCAGAAGAGTAGGGAGTGGTAGTTCCTAAATGCATATTGATTAATTGTTCCTAGGCTGGTTGCATCAAAATTGTTCGAAAAAAAAAATAATAGTACAACTTCCCTAGTCTTACACTATCCCCTTGCTATTCAGTGTGAACTGAGGACCAACAGGATTGGCATTGCCTGGAAACTTGTTCGAAGTGTTGGATTGCCAGCCCCATCAAAGACCTAGTGAATCAGAATCGCATATTTAGTAAATTTCCTGTATGATTCATAAGCACATTGAAGTTGAGGAAGCATGCTGGACTGTAGACTTAGATGTGCCAGTCATGAGATTCTGGGAATTTTTTTTTTTTTTTTAATGTATGGTTACTAGGTTGTTTCATTTTATTTTTTTATTTATTCATTTTATTTGTTTATTGTACTAGAGAGGTAAAAAATGCATGTATTTATCATGAACAACAAGTTTTTTGAAATATGTGTACATTGTGGAATGACTCAATTGAGCTAACTAATGTATGCATTACTTCACATGTCATTTTTGGGGGTTTGAAAACACAATATACTCTTAGCAATTTTCAGGAATACAACATATTGTTATTTACTATAGACACCATGTTGTACAATACATGTCTTGAACTTATTCCTCCTAATTGAAATGTTGTAGCCTTTGACTAACACCTCTCTATCCATCTTATCAGCCCGAGCCTCTGGTAACCACCATTTGGGAATGTGTGTTTTTAAAAGGGTCCCAGAGGGTTCTGTGTTCAAATTGTCCAGAGATACCAGTGATCACAGAAGATGGCTAATTGCAGAGGTCCCTAGAGAAGGTGTCTTGCATTGAGTAAGAGGGTAAGTGGAGAGTGGGTAGGGAGAGCCATCAGCAAGAGCAAAGGTGTTGAGCAGCATTACTTGAGACCTGTATGAGGAATCATGAGCAAAGCTGCTTAGCTGGCTCCAAGGGTTTGAAAAATAGCCTGAGAGGTTAGAAACAGAGGCCAGTGAATCATCCACATTCTGCGTGCAGACTAAAGTTTGATTGATAGAGACAGGTAGTAGAAAATCATTGAATACTTGGGGAAAGAATTGTGTAAATAATAAGTGATGTAAAGTATTGTTCCCAATTTTTCAATAGGGCTTAAGAGAAAGTAAAGACGGCTCCTGAATTGAAACCTGGGTTTACAGGTTTCTTCACGTCCATTCATATCTTTGAAACAGTGCTTTTTCATCATGATCATTTCTATGCACGCGAAAGGCACTGCAATATCTGCATGCAGTTGTGTTTCCTCAATAATAATGTCCGATGATAGATGTAAATAGTCCTTTTGACTAGAGCTGTTTTCTGGAATAACTCCAATGCTAAGAAGGGAAAAATGCAAAAGCTAAAGAATTAGATAGCTCTTAGATTGTGTTGTTCTCTCTGAGAAGATAAAACTGAAACCCCTATTAGAAAGGCAGGATCACTGAGAGATTATGGTATGTGAAAATTACAATAGGCCACAGGAAAGTGTGGTGGAAGACTTATAAGCATCAACTGCAAAGGAAGACATTGTTCTTTCTGATTAGGAAGGTCATAACCTGATCTGGAGGTTTCTTCCTTTGATGCTGAGAGAAAGAATCCTAAGAATAATAAGAAGCCAATGTATTGCAATAACTATTTTATGGATTACTCTGAGGTCCAAAATTCCTAGAAAAGATGATTGTTTTCTTTGAAAAGCAAGAATCTGCTTTTGTGCTTCCCAGGGGAGAAGATTGTTTAGAAAAAGGAGCTGGTTATTTACTGGACACTTTCATGATTCTAAAGAGAAGTGACCTCAGTGACTGAAACAGAAGACAAAAATAATTTTGAGCTGCCTCTTGGCTTTTCATTTTTCAAGGGCTTCAAATATATTATTTGGCTATTACTAAATTTATGAAGCATCCTGACAAACTCAAACCCTTTCACCCCATTTATTTGAATATCTCTGCCCTGAAAATTTGGAGTCTGAATCTCTCTCTGCTCCTCTACTCAGATCTTTGGGCACAGCCAGAGAAAATTTTACAGATGTGTGGCTTGGTGCCTTTAAAATGTATAGGTCCTACTACAACTGCTCATTCAGTATGATTGGGCAATTAGGGCAAAGATTTCCTTGTCTTCAGTGAGCTCTTCTATTCTCGTAGAAGGTCTGGCAAGCTATTTGTCTCAAACCCTTTTCAGAGAGGCCCATCCTCATCCCCAAGAGGATGAACTCTCACGTGGCTTCCTTATGCTCTCCCTGGTACTGTTTCTGCTCTCCTATAAATGTTTAGGGATACAAATAAATCTGTTTTTCTCTCTCTTAAAGAAAGAAGTGTTTCTTTTCGGGATGATGGCCATCCTTCCAGTTGTATTCTTGATCCTACATTGCATACCCTCTGTTTTTCTTTAAGACCTTGCCCCAACAATGACCCCCTTTTTCTCCATATCTTCAGCCTTTCCTTCTCTACTGGCTCCTTCCTTTCAGTTATAAACATGAACAAATTTCTGCAATTCCAAACAAACCCTCCTTTGACCTTGCATCTGCTTCCAGCTACTACCCATCACTCTTCTGCCTTCCACAGCTTTGAAAAAAATGAAAACTGAGGATGTTTTTGTTGCAAAGGAAAACATGCTCCTTATATAAAATTAAAAAATAGAATAGTCCTAGAAGAGAGAGATACAGGAATACAGAGAAGAGGTCAGAAGGCACCACCATATATTAATAACTAGAGATGATCGTTGTTATCAACTTTTATATATTTATAGGATACCTCTATGCATAAAGGTACTTTGGAAGCATAAAATGGTTCTATACTGTTCACGTTATTTTATAATATAAATATTACATTTTTAATGGTTGGAAGATAGTTGAGTTACGTTGCATTTCAATCTACGATGCCATTGCTAGTGGGTAAATTGTATTCCATGGTGTAGCTGAATAATATTTTGAAGTATGAACTAATGTGTTTCCTCCTGTACACCCTCCCTGACACCATCTCATACCCTTGCAGCTGCTCATCACCACCTCCTTCTCAGTCTCTCCATATATACCAGACTTAATATTCTTAACCTAAATGTGTTACTGAAGAAGCATAGGGAGCATTTAAAAAAGGCACTTTCATAACTCAAAGTAGACGAACTAGAGATAGCAGAAAGGAAATGTTGAGTTTATGAGTATTTCAGGAATCTAGTGTTGAAAATTTTATGCCATAACTGTGGGTAGTGTTCATGGAAACACAATTAGGATTTTTTTTTCTTTTTCTTTTTTTTTTTTTTTGAGATGGAGTTTTGCTCTTGTTGCCTAGGCTGGAGTGCAATGGCGTGATCTCAGCTCACCGCAAACTCCGCCTCCTGGGTTCAAGTCATTCTCCTGCCTCAGCCTCCCGAGTAGCTGGGATTACAGGCACGTGCCACGATGCCTGACTAATTTTGTATTTTTTTTAGTAGAGACAGGGTTTCTCCATGTTGGTCAGGTTGGTCTCAAACTCCCAACCTCAAGTGATCCACCTGCCTTGGCCTCCCAAAGTTCTGGGATTACAGGCATGAACCACCGCACCCAGCCCATAACTAGGTCTTATAAGCGAGGGATTGAGAGTTGGAAATAAGCAGGCTTGTGTTATGCCCTTTTCATACTCAACCTAGGGAGTAGGGAAGATAGAGAATCCCTAAATGATGTGATCTGAGAATAGAGAGCAATTGGGCGTGGCATTCCCAATTTCCCAACACCACCATCATAAGAGTTGAGCAGCAATAAAAGTAAGGCAGAGAGAATCTGGTACAGTCCCAGGACATCTGTGGCTGCAGACTGGTCTGGGAGAAGGGTCAAACTTTTCTGCGCTTTTGTAAGGGACGTGGGTATCAGATGAACACAAATGTGTTGGCCAAAATGAAGGAAACCTGAGCCAAGGGCACATCACATGAGAAATCTGCAGTGGCAGCATTCAGGACCAGACAAGCATGTGGACATCTCAATAACAGAGGGAAAAGAGACAACCACAGCCAAGAGTAAGACTGAATAATAAACATATGGATCATATACCCACAGATGCCAACCAATGACCAGTTGCCTAATCCTTCTCCTCTCTCTCTCCCATCACCCTATTTTACTGAAGAATTCAGTAACTTAGAAATGACTGCAAGGGTGAGGAAGGGGAATTTCCAGATGGATTGCTTTCTTATTGTAAAAGAAAAAAAATTGGGTTGAAAAATAAAGCAACTTCTTTGTATACCCGAATAGAAGCTTACAAGAATTATGTGTGCTTTACTAATAAGGGTGTACTTTATTTAACCAGTCTCTCAATTTTGAAATTGTTTTGCTTCCAATCAGTCATTATAATAAGCGATGCACAGTCAAGTATCTTTATTCATTTTCTCAATTGTCAGACTGCAGTTAATTCTTCAACCGGGAGCGACCTGTTTCTTGTTCTTTCTTTTCCAGCAAAACAAGCCTTATGAAGCAGCCAATGAACTTCATCTTGCCAAACCCAGTGGACTCACCACAATCTCTATAGAGGTGACATCAATTCTTTATTGGACATGGAAGCATATTCCCTTCTTCTGAAAGTCTCACCTCTCTTGAGTTTCTCAATATGATTATTTCCTTTATTTACTCTACTTCTCTGAATTGCATTTCCTGGTTTCCTTCTCCATTTTCATTTTTCTCCAAAACCCCCTGGGTTAACATCCACCGTGGTTCCCTTCTCAGTATTTATGTTTTTTATGTGAGCTCTTAGTCAATATCCCATGTTTAACTATCTCCTAAATATGGTCATTCCTAAATCTTTACTTCCTACCTGAAATTTTCACCAATTTTCTCATTAGTGGTATCTTATGGATATTAATTCATCCATCCATCTATCCATACACCCATTTATTTATTTAATATTTTTTGCATACCAACAGAATGCTTGCCACTATTCTAGGCACTTGTCATACAACAATAACAAACAGACAATAATATCTGTACTCGGAGATTTTATACTCTAGTTTGGCACAATAGCCAATAAACAAACAGTAGGGGGAAATAATATTTTTCAGTCAACAACTCTAAAAACAGCTATCTTTCTCTTTTATACCTGTGATTTCTCGCTTAACAGCAATAGCCATAAGTGGTATGATTATCTGTCAATCAGCTTTTTCATGCTAGCGTGATCAGAATCAACCTCAATTCCTCTTTCCACTTTTACAAGTATTCAAAGGCAGTATTGTCTGGTGGTTAAGAGTCTGAGCTATCCCATTCCACAGACCTTTGTTCAATTTTTGTCACCGCAAGTTATGTGATTTACATCTAGTTAATCTCTTTAAGCCTGTTATGGTGTCAAAAAAATTCTACCTGACAGGATTGTATGAGTGTAAATGAGATAATATATGATTATTATCCTGTCTCATATTTAGTACTCAATGAATGGTAGATATTATTCTTTTATTTTCATCATTTATCCAATTGACCCATGTGTCTCACAGATTCTATTTTCTAAATCGGCACTGTCCAAAATGGCAGTCACTAACATGTGGTCATTGAGCATTTGAAATGTGGCTAGCCAAAACTGAGATGTGCTCTAAGTTTAAAGTATACACTGGATTTTGAAAACTTAGTACCTAAAAAGGATGTACAATATCTCACTGATGATTTTTGTATCAATTACATGTTACAAGGACAGTATTTTTTATCTATTAGGTTAAATAAAATGCATTATTAAAATTAATTGCATATACTTGGTTTTACTTTCTCAATGTGGTTAACAGCAAATTAAAACTTACATATGTGGCTTTCGTTAGAATTCTATTGGCCACTGCTGTTCTAAATATTTCATATAATTGCTTTTCTGCTCATCACATTAATAAGCTTTATCATCTCTCTTCTCTATTACTGCCATGACATCCTACCAGCCTCTGCCCCCGATTCTCCCCTGAACTTTTAATCCATCCTCTCCAGTGTTGCCTGATTGATACTTCTAAAATGTTAGAAAAAAACGTAATCGGCTTTCCACTGCCTGGAGGATAAATCCAGTCTCCTTATCTCAGCACATAGAGCTCTTTGCAATCCTACATTTCATATACCTCCAGGCTTTCTTTGAAGTCTCTCACAGTTCCCACGGAATCTGGCTACTCGAGCCATTTCCTGCCTTCTGCTTTTTCACATGGTTTCTTTCTACCTGAAAGGACCTCTCTTACCCTGACTACCCAAAGAATTCTTCTTTTGTCCTGGAGAACCACCTTAAGTTACCTGTGAACTTTTCCCCACCTCTCCTCTTAGCTTTTGGTTATACAGCCAAGTTTTCACGTATTGTCCTCCTTTTCCTGTTGTTACTTGTTATCTCTCTCTGGACTTTGAATTTCCTAACAAATAAGGTTGTAATTTCTTACTTTCTGGATTCGCCATACGTATTACGAATACAGAGTATTTACAATTTGTAAATTACAGAGTATTACAAATACTCTGTATTTGTAACACATTAAGTACACAAAAAACATTTAAAGGAAGAATAGACCGTAGGCTTATTTAAAAAAAATAAATAAACAAATAAACAAACTAGAAGTTAAACATTCAGTATTGTTCATATCCAATCCCCTAAACAAATAAAATGTAATATCTATTCCCAAATATGATGGCTGTATTTCGTATTATTACAGAAATAGTTGAATTCAGAGCCAATTTTGATTTCTCATTTCCTAGTTCAGTTATTAGGAAGCAATTGTGAATCATATAGGCACCTCCTGAAAGAGGCAATTCTTTAATAGAAATTCTAGTTTGTCTTCTTTACTCTTTGGTACAATACTATTTTCTCCAATGTTTAAAAAGTAATTAGTAATTAATTATTGTTCTTGAAGGTTTTGCTGTTGTTTCTACTATGCAACTACTATGACAACTACATTAGCAATTCTGTTAAGGCCCTGGTACATAGTATTTGAACATTTGCAAGCCACAGAGCCAGGCGTGGTGGCAAGTGCCTCTAATCCCAGCTAATTGAGAGGCTAAGGAGTTGGGAAGATTGCATGAGCCCAAGAATTCAAGACCAGCCTGGGCAACATAGCAAGATCCTGTCTCATATTTAAAAAGTTAAAAAAAAAAAAAAAAAAAAGGAAGTTTGCAAGTCTTTTTATCTTCAAAGTATTGTCTGCATAGAATTGTCTCCTATCTGACAGAAAGCTGGCCTGGGAATTACCCCTTCCCTTCCCACTGGGTGAACGTTGAAACTACTATCAGGTGCTAATGATTTCTGAACCAGACAAAAACAACTTAGAGAAGTGAACACAGATCTCTGTCCTGTCAGCTCCTTCCTGCTGATTTATTAGCTGGAAGGCATTGTTTGTTTTAAAAGGTGGAGCGACTAGGGACGGTCTACCGTCATCTTTGTAATTTCTCAAGATCCCAAAAACAAGCATAGTGGTACAGGGACCCAATTTTCCAGGCAATGGTTACCCAATAGGTCAGTCAGCTAATTTCAGAATTTGATGCACCACGAAAAAGGATGGTCATTGGATCAGGAAGTCAGCTGGGCAAAAAAGTTGTCCTTAATAAAATAAATGACATCATTTTGGCAGTAGCTTTGCTGGCCTCTGGATATTTAAATTTCATAAGTTATCACAGATGAATGTTTGTGCAGTACTGGTTGTGTAGAGGCGAAAAGATATGATACACATTGTCAGAAGTATTAGTACTAAGAAAAAAATTACCAGAAAAGATATTTGAGCTTAAGTAAGTTTACAATCATAATATAAACCCACTACCTTGTAAAATTGGCTATTGTGAAATACCAATGTTTTTGTACCACACCTTTATTATTATTGGCATCATTATCACAAAGTAATCATTGTGTTAATAGATCAGAATAAATAGGTTTCTATTGAATTTAAGGTTACAGGTTTCACATTTAACCCTCGCCATTAAACTTTTTTTAAAAAATAAAAACAATATAACTGGCTGGCGACAACAGGGATCGGCAACATTTTACTGTAGAGGTCCAGATAATAAATAACTTAGTCTTTGCAAGCTATACAATCTCTGCAGCAACTAGTCAACTCTCGCCTTGAATCATGAAAGCAACCGTAGACCATATATAAATGAAAGAACAGGGCTGTGTTTGCATAAAACTTTATTCACAAAAGCAGGTAAAAATAGACAAATATTCAGTGGTCTGGACTTTGGCCCACAGACCATAGTTTGCCAACCTCTTGGCTATAGTATAAGTGTCATGTACTCAGCCATTTTCTTATTGCTGGGAATTTAGATGATTCGTCACATTTCTCTATTCTAATAAAAAATTTCTACAAACATCTCTATGGTTAAAACTTTGTCTGCATTTCCAAAATTATCCTTAGAATAGTTTCCTAGAAGTGGAATTTCTAGGTCAAAAGCTACAAATATTTTTAAGCCTTTTTCTTCTTTTGCCACTTGGGCATGTAAATTGGTGTGTCATTTCTGGAAAGCAGTTTAGCAATGCCTAAGTAATCCCTCCCTAAGATCTTGCTAGTTCTAAGTACAATCATGTGTAAAGGAAAACAAACAAACAAAAAGACTGCATGAATTTTATGTTTTTTTAAAAAAAGATATCTCAATGTATTAGCTTTGTGTGCACATGGCAGGTTACAAAAATTCAACATTTTTACATTTATTTTCCTTTCATATTTCTATTTTAATATTTTCATTTCTATCTTGGCCCATTTGTCTATTTGTTTTTTCTCTTATCATTTTGTCTTTTCCTCTCCAATTTTATTTCCACCGTACATATTTTAGATGGTAAAAATTTAAAAGCACAATTTCTAGAATCAGATGGTCCAGGTTCATACCGTAATCCTTCCAGTTCCTGGCCATGTAACTTTTCGCAAGTTACTAAAACTCCCTGTGCCTCAACTTCCACATTGCTAAAATGGAGTCACTAAGAGTATCGACATCACATTCTTGCTTTGAGAACCCAATGAGAACAGCATGTGAAGAAATCACTGTACACATTACCTAGCACACAGAAAATGTTCAATAAATACTACGTATGATAATGATAGTGAAGGCACATTTCCATCCTTGCTTAAATGGTCACTACCTATCTGGTGATCAAATACACTTTTACCTCTATTTTATTTGAACTTCATTATGGTTTAATTTGAAAAATTTCTTTGGATGTTATTTTGGTGTATAGTACGGAGACAGTGTCTAACTGATTTATTGTCTAAATAGCTAGGCAATTACTGGATGGACATAGTAGCTCATGCCTATAATCCTAGCACTTTGGGAGGCCAAGGCAAGTGTTCAAGACCAGCTTGGGCAACATGGCGAAACGCTGGCTCTACTAAAAATACAAAAAATTAGCTGGACATGGTCGTATGTGCTTGTAATCCCAGCTACTCCAGAGGCTGAGGCGCTAGAACTGCTTGAACAATCTGGGAGATAGAGGTTGCAGTGAGTCAAGATCACACCACTGCACTCTGGTCTGGGCAACAAAGGGAGATTCTTGTCTAAAAAAAAACCCCAATAATAATAATTAATAGCTAGGCAACTACTGCAATAATTGTTATTGAATATACATTCCTTTCTCAGTGTGTGGTGTGCTCTTTATCAAATATTTTGCTACTCCACTTTTTAGAATTTGCTTCAGGGAAACCTAGTGTTTTAGAGGTATCTGCTGGTATAATCTGGCTTCTTCATCATTGACTTAATTGTTACGAGTTTATAATATTTTAGCACCCAATAATTCAACTCACTTGCATGACTCTAATTCCCCATTTTTTTCTTAGACATCCTAATAGATCTATTCTCTTATTTGAATTTTACAGTCATGTTGTCACTTTCTCATACTTAAATTTGGTTACTTAATTTTGGATTACTGTTACTTAAACTTGGATCAGAAGTGAATGACACTTATGGAATAACCTGAGAGTTGACATGTGTTATAATGAGCGTTCTTCACATATGGGACATAATGTGTATCTGCATTTTTCTGACTCATTTTTCCATTTTTCAATAAATTTTTGTGGTTTTCTACATCACTGAAAGAACTAGTAACACATAGAGGTGCTCAATGTTAATGCTGGATGGATAACACAACATTGCTGGAGGGATTAAAGGCAAATTACCTCTTAGCCTTTGAAGGTTCTTCTAAGTAGAGGGATCTGGTGCTTAATTCACATTTTAATGCATTTAATAGCTCTAAAAATATTTTATCTGGACCTCCTATTTGCCAGACACTCTAATAGGTTCTATGAAGGATTTAGACAAAGACTCAGCCATAGGTCTTATCATCGAGGTTCTTCCAGTCTGTGAGGAGACACAAACATGTATAAATGTAATTATATTACAATATTGCAGGTGTAAAATAAAAGTATGATAAGAGCAAAGAGTTGGCATATGATTAATAACTATGATATCTGGCCAAGACTTCGAGATGAGTTGCTGATGAAACCTGTGTGAGGCACAAAAAAGATGGATAAGAGTTTTATAGGATTGTAAAATAGCAATGTGCGTTATGTGTTCGAACGTTAAGGGGTATCGAGATGTGAAAGACATCGTCTGTGATTATTTCTGAATCTTGGACTCCGTAAAATCCACATTGTCAACTTGTAAGTCAACTTGAAGCTCAGAGGCTGCCTGTGTTGGCAAACAGGGTGTGAATCTCCAGGGCAAGAGAAAGATTAAGTAATGGATGCTTTGATGTTGTTTCCTTGAATACATCTATCTCATGTGTGTTTCTCCCCAAATATTTGGTGATCATGTGGTTTGGCTGAAGGAGAGAACATTTGTTGAACATTGTGTCAGCATAATATCAGCTTTAGAATTTCACAGATATCTAGGTGTCCTACGAGACCAACTGGACTGGACATCAGACCAAGATTCTGATAAAAGGGGATAAGAGAGATTAACCAGAGTAGGAAAAGTGCTTTTCTGAGCCAGAGATAACGAGAAACTTAAAGAAAGGGCTGAAGCAAGAAAGTTTAAGCCTGTGAGTAGGTAAGTAAAAAACTTAAAAGTTTTTGGTATAATACCAAACAAGATTTCCTTTTCTATCTATTGTATTAAATTAATGCTATCAGCTTTGGTCTAGATGCTTCTGTCTGAAGTATAGTGCCTGTATTATTGTCTTTGGAATAAATAATACGGTTTGTTCCTGAGTATTCATTTTTGTAATTAATTGCTTCAGGTTAAGCTATATCACAATTAAAGATCATTGTGAACCAAGTTCTACATTTAAAACATGAGGAAACTGAGGCTCATAGAGAAGAAATGACACTTGAAAGTCTCTCTGACAACCTATGCATTTAACATTCATATTTAACACTAACATTTTACACTTTTGCTGTTTTCCTTTGAGTGAAGAAGCCATCATGAATGATTGGTTTTTGTTTTTGTTTTTTTTGAATAGTCTTTAGTTTTTAGAACCATTTTAGGTTTGTAGCAAAATGAAGTGGGAGGTACACAGATTTCCTGCATATCTCCTGCCCTCAAACATTCATAGCATCTCGTGTTATCAAACATCCCCACCAAAGGGGTACCTTTGCTGTAACTGATGAACCTACACTGACATATCACTATCAAAGTCCACAGTTTTACATTAGCATTCATGCTTAGTGTTATACATTCTATGGGTTTGGACAAATTTATAATGGAATCTATCCATCATAATAGTATCATATAGAGTTGTTTCACTGCCTTAAAAATACCCTGTGCTTTGCCTGTTCATACTTCCCTTCCCCTACCTCCTGGAAAACACTGATCTTTTTTCTGTTTTCCAAAATCTCATATAGTTGGAGTCATGCAGTACATAGAATTTTCAGATGGGTTTCTTTTACTTAGTAATATGCATTTAAGTTTCCTCTACCTCTTAGTATGATTTGAAAGCCCATTTCTTTCTAGTGCTTAATAATATTTTATTGTCTACATGTACCACAGTTTCTTTATCCATTCACCTACTAAAGGACATCTTGGTTGCTTTGAATTTTTAGAAATTATCAATAAAGCTACTATAAACATTTGAGTACAGATTTTTGTGTGACATAAGTTTTCATCCCCTTTGGGTAAATACCGAGGGACTCAATTGCAGGATTATACGGTAAGAGTATGTTTAGTTTTACAAGAGACCACCAATCTGTCTTCCAAAGTGGCTGTACCATTTTGTGTTGGCACCAGCAATAAATCAGAGTTCCTGTTGCTCCACATTTTCCCCAGCATTTAATGTCAGTATTCTGGATTTTGATCATTCTAATAAGTATAGAGTGGCATCAAGTTTTTTAAATTTGCATTTCTCTAATGACATACGATATGGAGTGTTTTTTCATATGCTTATGAAAAAGCATATGATAGGTGGCTGTTTGATAAGGTGGCTGTTAAGTCTTTGGCTTTTTTTTCAATCAGATTGTTTGTTTTCTTATTGTTGAGATTTAAGAGTTCTTTGTATATATTGAATAATAGTCCTTTATCAGATATGTCTTTGGCAAAAATTTTCTCCCGGTATAGGAGTTAACTAGTTAACTAGTTTCTCCTGATGAGAGATCTTCTTAAGAAGACAAGAATGCTCTCCAGTGATGTCAAAATGCCTCCTTTCCCCTTCCCATGCCAGAAGCATGAGGGGATTTTTAATTTTTAAAATTTTTTTGCCAATATTTACCGTGAGAACTTGGTGTAACTCCTGGAGGCAAAACTCAAAAGTGTGTCTCTCCTCCCCTCAACCACCCACTCCAGGACTGGATCTCCCTAGAGTTTTATCTTTCGGACTTGTTTACACTGACCTCCAGAAATTCATCAATTGCAGTTCAGGTTTTCCTACTCAAAACTGATTCCCTTGGAGGTTTCTGTTCTACTAAGCTGTGATTTTTTTTTTTTTTTTTTTTTTAATTCACCTCTTGACTTATCCAATTTTGAAGGCAGCGGTTTGCCCTGTGCCCTCGCTTCTCTGATCGATCTAAGAGTTGTTGATTCTTCCGTTTCTTCATCCTTTTGTAATCAAGGGTTCACCTTGCCTACTGCCTGGACAGGGCAGGCGTATCAGGACAGTGGAACTGCAATAGAGGAAGAGTAATTCAAGCAGAGTCGGCTATGCAGGAGATCGGAGTTTTATTATTACTCAAATCAGTCTCCCCGATCAGAGTTTTTAAGGATAGTTTGTTGGGAGTACTGGTTGGTTGTGTTGAAGGTAAACTCATAGGAGGTCGAAGTGAGTTCTTGCTGGCTTACATTCCTGGGTGGGATTGCAGAACTGGCTGAGCTGTATTATCAGTCCGGGTGGTGTCATCTGGGTGGTGTCATATGCTACATCAGAATGCAGGGTCTGTAAATAGCTCAAACACTGATCTTAGACTTTACTATAGTGATGTTATTCCCAGGAGCGATTTTGGGGAGGTTCAGACTCTTGCAGTCAGAGGCTGCATGGCCCCTAAACCGTCATTTCTAATCTTGTAGCTAATTTGTTGGTCCTACAAAGGCAGACTGGTCCCCAGACAAGAAGGGGCTTTTCAGGAAAGTACTGTTATCCGTTTTATTTCAGAGTTTAAACTACAAATTCCTTCCCAAGGCTAGTTCGGCCTACACCCCGGAATGAACAAAGACAGTTTCAAGGTTAGAAGGAAGATGGGGTCAGTTAGGTCTGATCTGTTTCACTGACATAATTTCCTCACTTAAGATTTTTTGCAAAAGCAGTTTCACTTTGACATGTGGCAGCAACTTCCAAGCTTCTAATATGTTTCATAGGGCTGATTTTAGGTTTTTAAACTACAAGTTTTATTATATTTTAAAATGAGAGGTACATCTAAACGACAGGATTATTTTATATAGTATATATCTGATTATATCTTTAAATTATTAGACTTTGGAGTTTATTCCCTGAATCTAATATTTTTCATGTTATTATTTGATAGAGAAACGAATTAATCATATTATTAGAGCTAAGTCTCTGTCTGCAAGTAGGAAGATTAGATCATTTTAAACAGTTAATCCTTAAAGAGCTAGAGACCCAGGAGGGAAAATGTATTTGAAAAGTAAGAGCTTCTATGTCATTTGTTAAATCAACAGAAACATGACCTGAAGTTCCACCTAAAAACCTTAAAGCAAGTCCCAATTATTCTTAGTTTACAAGCTAAATTTAATTGAATTAAAAGCTCAAATTTTATTTCATCAAGAGACTCTTCCCATAATTTTTGGTAAGCTTCTAATCAGTATCAACCCTTAGCGTTTACCATGAATGCTGAAGGCTCACCGTGTTACATTTATCTCTTCTATTACAGATGAACTTTACAGGAGAGATCTTAAAACATGAATGTATTAGCATTTAAGTAGTCAGAGAATAATACACCAACCCAAGTAAGAGAGGTCTATGAAACTGTTTTGTTTGTTTCTATTGGTGGTGGTGGTGGTAAATTTAACATTACTAGCCACCAATTGATGGAGCCTGTGATTCTTCCAATGCTTCTCAGATAATAATATCTTTTGTCTTAATATATTTTCATCTTAATATTGCAGAAGATCTGGTGATGTTGTTGTGCTGGTAAGAAACAGAGCTCAGGTAGCCCACCTCTCTTAAACCTCTAAAAGTGTTTCTTACTTTTAAAAATATTTCTGGAGTTAAAAGTCCTGAGATGTATGGCTCTCTCTCAGTCTGAGAGACTCACTTACCTGAGCAAATACTTGAAATTTTTTCTTAAATGCAGAGCCTCAGTAGGAAGATAATGCATCAGTCAGGTGTTGCCCTTACTCTGACGGAGGCTTCAGCTGTTAGGAAATTTACCATTCTAACTTCTCACTATTGGAATTGCTGGGTCATGCACAGAAGCAAAACCCTTTAGATTGCTTTCATACTCTGTTGGCAGTACTGTAGCCCTGACTTATGATTCAGCTGTTACATTTTCTTTTGCAACTGGAGAAAATTGAAAAATGCAACTTCATAATATCCCTCCACTCAATGTTGTCAATGACACTTACCAACTCTCAGTTACTACTTAAGACTTAAAGGTGCAAAGGCAATTTCATTTTGGGGCTTTGCTACTCTTTTTCAGCTGACTCTCTAAAAGCCTCTTTCTTCTCCAGATGCAGGTGTCTTGTTGCTGAATATCACACTTCTAGTGGGGGTGGATCTTTGAAACTGGGTCTGTGGACTTTTCTCTCTTACCATGAGCCCTCTGACCCCTGCAGCATTTTTCCTTCCTTGGAATTCTTGCACAAACAGGAGTGATTGATTTCTGAAATTCAGACTATCCAGTTTGATCGTTTTAATCCTACCACAAAATCATGGCTGCAATAGGAAACTTTATTTAAGATATATCAGCCAGAATTCTAAAGAAAAGTTGGTCTTCATTTAATTCTTTTAAAGTCTTGGAAGGTATCTAATTGCAACAACCAACCATTGAGATCTCATTTTATTTTTCTGAGTCCTGAGAGCAACATAGCAGGCCTTCAAAACATATTAATCTTGAATAGAATCAATAAATAATAAATGTCATTTTTAATAGACTGGAAAAATGTGGATTCTCTTGCAGTGATGTAACCATACCGAAGTATGACGTTGTGTTTTTGTGTGATGAGAGTAATTGAAGAGCAGAGGGCAGGCTGCAAAATGCAGTCAAAAAGCAGGCTTGCCTTCAGCAAATGAGAAGCTTATAGCTTTGCCTTCATGGCATAGTAAAAAGATTAGACAAAATCAGACTGAGGAAGAAATTTCTATCTCACAGTGCCTGCCCACTTTCTGAGAAAGGATATAGGATATAGTAATCTCTTGGTATCTATGGAAGATTGGTTCTGGGGCCCTTGGTGACTTTAAAATTTCAGGATCCAAGTCACTCATAAAATGGCATATTACTTCTGTATAGCCTACCCACATCCTCCCACGTTTTTTTTTTATAAATAATCTCTGGATTACTTACAATGGAAATGCTGTATAAATAGATGTTATACTGTGTTGTTTTTTATTTGTATTATTTTGTTGTATTTTTGTTTTTATTTTATTTTGTTTTAATATTTTTGCTCTGAGGTTAGTTGAATCTATGCATGCACAACCCATGGATACACAGGGCCAGCTGTAGTTGCGAAATAACATATGCCCAATTTTGTCTTAAGAACAGGCATTAATTCACAGGAAGGACAACCAAAGGTCCTTTCTTCGTTTGTTTTTGTATGTATTTAAGAAGTACATATTGAGCACCTGTTTCCTCTCAGTTACCATGAAGGCTTAGAGAGACAGGAGGGTGGGTGGTAGATACCAAGATGATAAAGACGGGACCTTGAGGAGTTCATAGTATGATGGGGGAAGAGAGATATGCAAAGAAATCATCAGAATTTGTAGTTACAAATGTGATACTTGAGCCTGAACAATGTGCTCTGGAAGCACATTTTGCCTGGGAAGGAGCAGGAGTGAGTTTATGAAAGATGCACGGGTCTCTAGTAAGTGACTGGTTCAGTATATTTAATGATTCTAGGCTTTAGACCTTTTCAATTAGGCAAACAAACTAATCCATATGTAAGAGATACACAATACAAATTTTGCCCAAATATTTTCATACTACAGATGTGTTCTAGCCACTATGACAAACCTTTCATTTTAACTGAGACTGGGGCAGGGTGGAGCAGCTGAGCCTTATAAATGTAAAACTGGGGAACAGTAGGTGGTGTGAGACTATAGACCTCGAATCTTCATGAGTTCTGGTCTCAGGTAGATTAAATTAATTCAGTGATGTAGAAGTAAGAAGAAATAAAGTCTGACTTCTGGAAATGACTCAACAGTTTAACAACAAACTTTCACTCAAATCTGTAAGTATCTATTCTTATTATAAATGATTCTTGTAAGGTTTAAGGTGTGGAGATTCCCACCTCACTGGCCGCCGTTGTGTGTATGTATTTTGAAATTCTATCTAGACCTCAGCCAGACTTTTAGGAAATTTACAAGGGATCACTGGGACAGGAGAAGACAAAGACAAGAAAGAAAAAGAGAAAGAGGACAGTTTTTCTAGGATAGAGCAGATTTTGTTCTCTTGGTCCTCCAGGCTTTTTCTCCCTCCTGATGATTTGTAAAAACCCACTTTCCTGAAATGCATGGACCAAAGTACTGCAAGAAAGTAGAGGACAAAATTGAAACGAATTTGGAGTGAAACTGGATTACACTGGATTATGCCTACTAGATGTGACAAAATTGTAACTCTAATTCTGAATTCTAGTTATCTGACTCTCTAACATTCCACACTGATGATCCTGAATAGTAGAAAATATATAGACAGAATTAAAAAAAAAATTTGAAGTGGACTTATGTGTGTTAACGGGTTAATACATGAGAATCCTTTGTGTTTTCAAAGCAAACTTGCATGAGTTTCAAAATATTGTAACTAGTAGCTAATGTTAAAAATATTATCACATCTTTTAACTCAGTTACTTTCACTTGAAATGTAAATGTTAATGTATTTCTAACTTTCAAGCTGATAAGTAACTTTTTTCTTTCCTTCTTTCCCTTCTTTCCTTCCTTCCTTCCTTCTTTCCTTCCTTCCTTCCTTCCTTCCTTCCTTCCTTCCTTCCTTCCTTCCTTCCTTCCTTCCTTCTTCCTTCCTTCGTTCCTCCCTTCCTCCCTTCTTTCTTTTCTTCTTTTCCTTCTTCCTTTAAAAAAAGTAAGGTAATAGCTGGGCATGGTGGCTCATCCCTGTAATCCCAGCACTTTGGAAGGCTGAGATGGGTGGATCACCTGAGATCAAGAGTTCAAGACCAGCCCAACCAACATGGTGAAACCCCATCTTTACTAAAAAATACAAAATTAGCCAGACCTGTTGGCACATGCCTGTAATCCTAGCTACTCAGGAGGCTGAGGCTGGAGAATCACTTGAACCCAGGAGGCGGAGGCTGAAGTGAGCTGAGATTGCGCCATTGCACTCCAGCCTGGGCAACAAGAGCAAAACTCTGTCTTGAAAAAAAAATAAACTAAAATTTTTAAAAATAAATAAAAATGGTAGAATATTGAGGTTGCTAAGCCTTTAAGGTTTTTCAAAATGGTGACAGTTATTTTTGTTTCATGCTTCAGAAAGATGCCCCATTACCATGAAATCAGGTTTTCTATGGCAGTTTGCCTATATTCCCTCAGGTGTTTTTTTAATAAAAGCAATCCATCAAAGGGATAATTAAATGTGGTTTATTTGGAAATGAGCTCACAAATCAGAAACATATTTGCCTGGACCATATATCCTGATCTATTTTTTCCTCATGAAATTTGGTCATTTTACCCATGAGTACGATAACATAGCCGGGCACGGTGGTTCACGCCTGTAATCCCAGCACTTTGGGAGGCCGAGGCAGGCGGATCACGAGGTCAGGAGATCGAGACCATCCTGGCTAACATGGTTAAACCCCGTCTCTACCCAAAATACAAAAAATTAGCCGGGCATGGCGGGCGCCTGTAGTCCCAGCTACTTGGGAGGCTGAGGCAGGAGAATGGCAAGAACCCAGGAGGCGGAGCTTGCAGTGAGCCAAGATTGTGCCATTGCACTCCAGCCTGGGTGACAGAGCAAGACTCCGTCTCAATAAATAAATAAATCAATATAATAACATTTAGTAACATAGCTTGGGTAATTGAATGCTAAAGTAAACAGTCTCGTGAGATTTAAAATTTATAATTGACATTGTTTGACCGGAAGTAACCCTCTGGGGAAGTCACCATACAGGATTGTTGTTATTAAAATATAGTTAAGGAACAAATGAAGCTGGGCAACTTTTCCTGCAGATTTTGAAGTGAGAATGAACATCCCTTTCCAACCTCATAATTCTTTGTCTTTACTGAGATCTTCTCAAGTTCTTAAATTTCAACCTGTTCTTTATAGTGTCACATGAAAGTGCCATTAGGGTAATCCCATAGAACCAGTTCTTGACTTTCTTTTTTTACAATGATACTGTGGTTTGGGTGTTGAGAACATCCAGGCACTTCCAAATCAGTATCAGTTTCAAGGGCTCAAAATCGTTCCAGGAAATGAATCAAGTGCCCTGTGTGACCTCCAGTAAGCGTGCTTATTTCAAGAGAGATTGGTGTTTTCTCGCGACTAACCCTGCAGATGACTTCGGTGACAACATAAGCCCTGTTCCAACACTCAGAGGAAAAGAAAGGTTTTCAAGAAATGGCGAGAGTTGAACGAAGAAAAATGACTAACACAACGCGTTGGCCCACTCATGGTGAAGATGAGACTTAAAGGAAGTTTGGCTCCTGCTGCTTCCTACTTCCTTTCAAAATAATTGCAACATCTAGGAAAATTAACATTCAGTCAATTCCTGGGCTCTGCCAATGTGCATTTTCCTCTTTACAGAACACCTAAAAAAATAATTTTAAGTCCAGAGTACATTTCTTGCTTAGATTAAAGACACCGACCAGGTCATTTCTAGTCTGCCCCAGGTACTATATGCAAAAGGATGGGAGTGGGAGGGAGAACGCTGATGAAGAGAACCTGGCACCCTTACTAGCTGTGTGCCTTTGAGGTTAACTTTTTTGGGCTAATATTTGTATTTGTAAAATGGGAGTGATGATTTTGTATTTACTTGCAAGGAGGGTTAGAAGGATTAAGCAAGATAACACACACAAGGCACGTAGCAGACTGCCTGACACTTAGCAAATGCTACATAGGAGATAGCTGCTATTCATAGCTCGACATGATAATTTCCTTGTGGAATTTTCTCCCACTGACTCCCCTTTTTTACTCAAACAACTTGCACTTATATTTAGGAGTTTCAGCTGGCTTTTCTCACCACGAGGCTCTTCTCATTTCTTACCCCTTCTGTCCCAAGGATCTATACACATGTCACCTGTCACAAGCTTAGAACTGAGGAGACATGAGTACTTTGGGCTGATTACACTGTTTTTTGCTCTCCTCCAAATACTGATATCTGAGGTGGACCAAATGAGTGGGCTTCAGACCAGGCTATCAAATCGAATACACAGTACAATTCAAAGTTTCTGCCTCTGGAATCCCTATAGCTCATTTATCTGTAGCTCTTTTTCTTTCTTTCTTTCTTTCTTTTTTTTTTTTTTTTTTGATAAATCACTTTAGACAGTATTATAGGCCGGCCATGATGCAGTACTCTAATAGCTTGGTTATGTTGGTAATTACAATCATATGAGACAAAGTCTCTCATGTAGCATATGACAACAGTAACCCAATAAGGGCAGGGCATTGGTAATTTGAGTTCCCATTTTAAAAAGAATCTGATTTAAAAAAAAAAAATTCCCCTTGTCTGCCTAAAACTTTAGAAAGCTCATGAGCAATCTTGGGAGATTTGGGATAGTTACTCAATCAAACTTCAGGTTTTGATAATTTCTAGTATTCAAGAAAAAAAGAAAAGTGACTCTTTAGCCATCTATGGTTTATGAAAGTGAATTGTGTTTCGTATTTCAATTTGTCATTCTGACAAAGCAAAATATATTGCTTTCATAAAGGGAATGGAAACATTTGTCTTCAAAGAATATAGGTAAGACATCAATGAAATCTTGTCTCCCTGTATGAAACATATACCGATTTCCTTTCAATTCTAGAAAGCAAATATCGCATTCACATACTATACTCATTTGGCAGGACAAGCAAAGTTCCCCAGGAAGGACCAGGGGTGGTTGATAGATAGATATTTACGGATTTATACTTTTTAAAAAAATTCCTAAATGTTGTGAAGTTTTAAAAGTTCTCTAAAGTTTTTTTCTTTTTCTTTTTCTTTTTTTTTTTTTTGCGACGTAGTGTCACTCTTTTTGCCCAGGCTGGAGTGCAATGGTGTGATCTCAGCTCACCTCATCCTCCTCCTCCTGGGTTCAAGCGATTCTCCTGCCTCAGCCTCCTGAGTAGCTGGGATTACAGGCATGCGCCACTACGCCTGGCTAATTTTGTATTTCTAATAGAGACAGGGTTTCTTCATGTTGGTCAGACTGATCTTGAACTCCTGACCTCAGGTGATCCGCCAGTCTCAGCCTCCCAAAGTGCTGGGATTACAGGCGTGAGCCACCGTGCCCAGCCTTATTTTCTTTTTTAAAAATGGCAAAGTAATCTTGTTTGGGAAGTTTATGAACATTGAGAATTTGTTTCCTCTGTTTTTGTGTGTGTCTGTGTGTGTGTGAGAGAGATCCTAGCCCTGACTTTCTCCCCTGTTCCTCATCTATCATCCTGTCCAGATCAATTCATGGATTCTGTCCCTGAATGGGACAGCTTCCCGTTGCTTTCTGTCTGTAGGCCTTCAGATAAAGTATCAAGAGACTGAATCTGTTAGTGGGTCTTTCAAAACTCTGCTTTTATTTTCAAAAGTCGATATTCGTTTGATTCTATAGAGGTGTTGGGATTTTCTCCTTGTTTTCATCTTGGCTCTCTGTTTCTGCTTTGACATAAAAGGGATATTCTTAAGTGGCTATAAAACTAATGCATATTATTAACACAAAACATTTTCAGGGACACAGGAAGTTTTGAAAATGACCTTTGGTACTGGTAATCTTAGCCAATTCCTCAGGAATCAATTTAATCATGGAAGGGATGTTTACAAGAAAATCTGCCGTGTACATACGTGTGTGCGTGTTTTATAGGTTGTTTTCTTTGGTTAGCATTAAAAACATGATGGAAAAGAGGCCAAGCGTGGTGTGGGTGTTCCTGTTGTTTTATATATACATTGGATCCTTGTAAAAGACTTTAGGAAAAGTGAGATTCCTAGACAGAGAAGATTGTAAATCTGCACATGGCTGAAAAACCAGATGAGATATATTGAAAAGCATTTACTTTGGGTGTTTTATGTAAGTGAACTGGTGCCACAGAATTGAGGGAATAAAGCCCACAACACAAGAACCACCACCACAGCAACCAAATCTAACTTTAGATGAGCAAAAAGGAAAGAATGTTTCATGGGTAAGATAAATTTCCTGGAGTGTAACACTGGTGAGCTGATACGCTCTAGAATGGTATAACTGAGATCTGAAACAAATAGCAGAATTAAAAATTGAAGTCTAGGATAAAAGATGGAAGATGCGTTGGAAGGATAACATAATCTAGTCAGTAAGGCACTCCATGTATAAGAATAAAAGAAACTCTTGAACAACTTCTTTGGCTACCGTATATACAGTATTACTGTGGAAAGGTGAAAATATATAAAAGTAGAATTATTTGTATGTCTGCAAAACACCAAACAGGTTTTTGACAATCTCCATGAAGTTTTAAAAAAAAAGTTTCACTCTTCATTTGACTGTTTAGGCATTAAATAGTTATAATCCAAGAATAGAGTCAATTATACTATAAGACTTGTTTTTAAAATGCAAATTACTTCCAATCCACTTGATATAGGAGGGAACAATTTGAACATGTGTCTGCTTGAGCATAGCATAAAATTTGAGCCAACTTTCTAATTTGCCAATGTGAAATTTTGCCTCTGAGAGTAAATGCAATAAAATCTGCACCCAGCTCAATTGATCTATGTAAGAATACACGCAGAAAATCAATCATCTCCCAGCCACCTCAGTTCACAGTGCGGTATAAGCTCACCCATCCTGGTGTTACAAGTTTCCATCAGATTTCAGACAACTTCACGATAACTCAAAAACAGCAAACATTTCTTCCAGTGCCTACTTCCATGAGTAAACTTCAGTTTTTTCAAGGCAAATTGTCGTATTTATTATAGTATCTATGCATTTCTTAACAATGACCATGTGCAAAACTATGCTACCCTTTTCATTAGGTTCTTATTTTTTATTATTTATTATCATATTTTTTTATTTTTAATTTTTTAAGAGGAAGAGTCTCACTGTGTTCCCAAAGCTGGAGTGCAGTGATAAGATCTTAGCTCACTGTAGCCTCAAACTCCTGGGCTCAAGGGATCCTCCCGCTTCATCCTCTTGAGCAGCTGGGACCACAGGCACCATCATGCCCAGCTAAATTTTATATGTTTTGTAGAGAGGGAGTCTGCCTATGTTGCCCAGGCTGGTCTCAAACTCCTGGCCTCAAGTGATCCTCCCACCTCGGCCTCTCAAAGTGCTGGGATTACAGGCATGAGCCACCATGCTTAGCCAAGGTCCTTATCTTTTTAAAAAATGTACTTCTGGTAACATTGTTGAGTGTTATGCTCCCAATTCTGTTTTGTGGAAAGTCCTGTGATTTTTACTGAAGATGATGCATAGTATGGTAATTTTGGGGACCACTATGTCACGTTATAGTGGAACTAACAGCGTAACTCACTGAGAGCAGTGTGCTGACAGAAAAGAACACATGGGTGACAAGCACACGAGACACCAAACACTTTAATGTGCCAGGACTCTGAGCCCTGCAAGTGCTATTTTCTATGAAATAGGATCTCTTCTCCACCCTCACTACAGTAGCAAGAAAATCTCAACATGCTGCTTTGTCTTTTTTTTCAAATTTGTCCTCTGGTCATTGTATTCCTAATGCCCCCATGGTTTTTATTTACCTAGGATGAACCTAACCAGTTGGCAGTGCCTCATACTCTGTGATGGATTTTCCGAAGCCCAAATGTACCATTTTCTTGTCTTTTCAAAGAGAGCCACACAGGAAGGAAAACAAGAAATTCAACTTTTAAGCTGGGCTATTCATGGCCTTTGCTAAATCCTGGCAGAATTTCACAGTTTTTCATTACGATTCATCTCACTGATTTCCTAATGGAATGAACTGGCCTTTTCATTAAGGCCATAGGAAAGTGGAGCTGAGTTACCCAAGTCATTAAGTGTTGTTATCTGATGAGTGAAAAATGGATTACTTTTCAATGTGCATTTGGGGAGCTGTGTGTGTGTGTGTGTGTGTGTGTGTATGTGTGTGTGTGTTTCCACTAGATTCCATTTTGTGAAAATTGGTTCAAGTGGAAGGAGAAGGTTAACCTTACATGTTCTGTTCTGCTGGGATATTATATGGCTTTTGGCTCTTTGGGCAGGCAAAGAAAAATTGGTGGGCTCAGGAATCAGAAACGCAGGGCTAACAGTCCTATATCTCACTTTCAATAAAGCCTAACATTTTACCTGCTCGAGAACATTCTATTCATTTAAACAACTGGAGTGTTATTTCATTAGTTTCTTAGTTTTTCAGTTAAAGCAGACACGTGCACACATCACACACATATGCATGCACTGTTGTGTGGTTTTTTTTTTATCACCCCTCCCTCCACAGAGATATCAATTTGCATAAGAGGAGAAAACAAATTCATTTAAACCCCATTCTAAATTCAGTATTAGAAATGTAATGATCTGTAACACTGACCTTTTTAAAATACTTTGTGGATAAACCATTGATTTTATTTGTTCTAAATTTACTTTAAAAGACCTGTTTTGTAAATCACTAAAACTCACGTATTTTATTTACCTATTTGGGATAATATTAAACATAATCTTTGAGGGTGCTATTTTTGTCTATTATAGTTTTATTCTATAACATAGATTGAACTGTTTTCATATCCAATTCATTTTCATTAAATTTTTAAATGGTAGTGGTTTAGGCTTGGGATTAGATAATATATAGCCCATTTGATATAACATTAAGGCATCTTTATTAGAAGTAAATAATTTATCACCCAGGTGCTTAGTTTACAGAATACTAAATATTTACATATTTGATAACATGTAAATCAAAAGCTAAATAAAAATATTTTAATTTGCCATCTTGTTATTTTAGCATTATATAAACACATTTGCAAAGATTTTAATGTTTTAAAGTGAATTAAACATACATACACCTAACCTCTTATCTTTCTACCAATCCTTAATATGTATATATCTGAAATAGTAGTGTGTGGGGTGTGTGTGTGTATGTGTGTGTTCATGTGTGTGACAGACAGTATATTATGTTTTTTGAAATGCAGAGATTAGGATAAAGGAAATCATAAATGCAAAATAAATTCTCTAGAATAATTGTATGCAGTCATTTGTCTATACAATTTTGTTAAGTTTGGCTCATTCATTTTTTTTGTCTCATGCACAAATCAGAGCAAATAGTTAAAACATGAAGTATGTTCTTTCCTAAGTTGGATTGTGGTTTACAAGCTATTGAAACAACTGAACATTATAAATATAGCCAGTCAATTTGTTGGGGGCTAAAAAAAAAAAGAAGGAAAAAAAGAAAATTGAAGTTCTATTTTATCTCCATGCAGCACAATACAAATCCACAACCAAATTCAGGATTTCTGAGCTTGTAAAATATGAACAGTAACTCTTTTCATTCTAGCCTACCTAGATCTATATTTTAATCAATGTAATATTAGCAACCTGTGTAGATGACAATGAGATGAAGATGTGCAAAAATATACCCAACGGTTCCATTTTGAAGAGTCATAATTAATGAGAACACTTACATTTGGGCAATAGCATATGAAATTATAAGACTATATAAGTGTGACTATATTTTTTTGTTGTCAAATAGACTGTGTCTACATGAATCCAATTCAACCACCTATACTAAATATTCAAATGGCTACATTAATCTTTTTTAAAAAGAAACAATGTATCAGTCTTTTTGCCTTTGTATAAATATAGCATCTTATATAGATTCATTCATTCCTTAAATATATATTTATTGATCACATGTTATGGGGCTGAGCCCTGTGCCAAACTTTGAGTATTCTGTGTGGAAGAAAAATAAGACAAAATTTATGTCCTTATTTATGTAGTTTCATTTTATTGTAATATGCAGGAAAGAAAGAAAACAATTGTACATTTAGAAGAGATAATAGAGGGCATCCAACCGTTTTATTTTGCACAGTAGAAAACTAAGATCCAAAGAAATAGTGTCTTGACAAGGGTCAAACATCTGGTTAGTTCTGTTCGCAGGAGAATTCCATTTTCTGATTTTTCTCTAGTGATGTTGCCCCTATGCTTGGCTGCTTCTACCTAATTGATGCCATTGAAGAATTTCCTTCTGAAGAAGTGAAAAATCTTCAGAATAAGTAACCCCCGCATACTCTGATAAAGAAAATTCAGAGCGCTCTGTGACTCCCTGTTTCTCCTCTTTTGCTTACTTTTGTCAGCTGTTAAATAACATAAGGACATTTTATTCCGTTTCCTTCTGCTTAGCTCTCCCTCTACCAGCTACTTCCAGCACTCATTAACTTATTCCTTCTAACTTACTCCTCACTTTTCCACCCCTCCCCTCTCACCTACTGTCTTCCAGGCAAATGTGTGCCATATATGGGTCAGATACACATTTCAGAAAAAGTCTGCTTCAGTTTTAGAGAGATGTTATTAGTGTATGTAACTGAACATGTTACTGTAGACATCATCTTAGATACACTGTTTCATTGGAAATGACATCAAGTTACCTAAATACCTTTCGGTCACATTTTGTGCAAGCCATTAGCTTTAGAAAACTAATCTCATCGTTTAAAAAAATCCTCATTAAAAAATTGAATACATTGTTTTCTTTTTGAAAATGCTGAACTGAATTGCTCCTTGGAAAAACAAATTTGAGTTAATTATTTTTCCTTTATCTTCTGCACCTTCTATGCATTTTGGAGGGCTTGGAGCATAGTAAAATACAGAGTCCTTAAATTAAACAGAAGAAAAAAAGGAAGGAATGAAGGAAGGATGGGAGGGAGAAAAAAAAGGAGGGAGAGAGATGGGAAAGGAATAGAGAAAGGCAGCCAGGCAGACCAAAAGAGACTTACTGTAGGAATCAAAGCTGTAGCTCTTGTTACAACATGAGACATTCTGATTTGTGGTTTGATGGACTAGCTGTGTGAACTTTATCTTTACAAAAGGAAAAAAGTCTGTTTGCATAAGCAAAGGCATCACATTTCAATTATATTCCCTTTGGAGATTCAAAAGTTCTCAATTTCTCCCTCCTCCAAATACAAACATAAACTCAGTCAGGTTTCTCATCAGCAGAGGAGAAGTTGAAGAACACGTGACTCTGGTAGACAAAACAAGAAGATATACAGCTCAATGGAAATGTCTAGATTTTGAAAAATACCTGATGTGGGGGAAAATTAAAAGAGACGGGAATGGAAAATTCCTTTGCTGGCTTCCTGTTCTCCTTCCTGCTAAGGTGGGATTAGTTACCAGCTGTCAAAAGAAATATCACTTTTAATTCTTATTTTAGGGGGAAGAAAAGCATTAGAAAAAGCTATCTTGGAAGGGAGTGAGGCAATAAGAATATTCATTTTTGCAATTCATTCCTGAGGTTTGAAAGAGCACAAGTTGGGAAGAAAAGGATTATGCCTTCTATGAAAAGTTAAGAACGGAGGACGTGATAAAAGCAGATTAATCTCCTTTAAATACCTCCTAATAAAATAGTCAATGTGGTAATGAAACCAGTTATGGGTTTGGGGCTTGAAGTATCCAAGTAATTATTTGAAATCTCTCCTTGGATAGCAAAAGAATTAATAAGAGCAAACTAGCCTTTAAAATGAGGGCATGTTTTGAAATGAAATCAGTTACCTTCGACACAATTCCTATTCCCATGGAAAGCATTTTTTTTTTCTTTTTTGAGAAGGATAACTTTTCAATTTATAAGCACTTCTTGCAGAAGAATAGAATTTACCTAATACTTGGGGATGCCCTTCAAATGCTGGGTCACATCTGGTGGATACATGATAGTTTATAAAGCTCTCTCAAGGTATGGTTTCAAGTAATCCCCAAAACGTAGCGTAGATCGTATCAGTCAATGTGGCTGTGATTGGAGAGTACTAAAAAGCCAGTACACATGCTCTAAAAATCTGCTTCACTCAAAGCTCCTGCATGTTGGGAATTCCATGGTTGGAAATGCATTCCTTTGCATTCAGACAAGAGCTCCTTGACTAGGGTTAAAAAGCAAGATTCAAAATTGTAAATCTGACTGAATCTCAACTTTATCTTAAGACAGTAGAGAAAATGACTGGAAATAATTTGACGAAAGAAAATTGAGACTTGTGATTGTTTTTTACTGCCCTCTTTGCACTCTTATTCATAGTATCTACAATAAACCTATATAACTTAAACATCCAGGAAAGATTTTTTTAAGGTATTCTTTCCATTTTCCCCACTCTGGGAGAGATAATGTAGCATGATTCAATGTATCAGATTCTTTCAAATGATACAGCCAATTTCATCCATTTTATTTAAATAATTGTTGAAGTACAGTACATCGTCTTAGGAAAATGCTGAATGGGAATTTTCATTTCAATCTTAGGAAAATTGCTCCTTGAGGAAGAAAACTCAAGTTCGCTCTTTTCCCCCTTTTCCTTCTGCCTCTGATTCCATATGGTCTGAAGGGTTTGAAACACAATAAAACACACAGAGCTCTTCAAGTGATCGAGACACTTCAGAGGAACATTTTGAGAACTGGGATCCTGAAGCAAGAGGACAACTCGGGCACAACCTAGTAAGGCTGTGGTATCAGGGCAGCAAGAGGGTCTTGGGACTCAGGAGAGATGGACGATGGACAGTGATAGGGAAGCTCATTAAGACAGTAAACTGAAGAAAAAGGTGAAGAAACCTCTAAAAGACAAACAGGTTTATTTTCCTAATACGTTTGTTTGCTTAATTCAGAAAAGCATTCATTGCTTAGTATTATTAGTACTGAATTCTAGCTTTCTGTTAGTCACTTGGTTGGACTCAAAGATGAATGAGGGAGTCAAGCATGATGACGCATGCCTATAGTCCCAGCTACTCCGGAGGCTGAAGCGGGAGGATTGCCTGAGTCCAGGAGTTCAAGACCAGCCTGGACAACACAGGAAAACCCCATCTGAAAACACACAAAAATTAAAAATTTAAAAAAAAAGATGAATAAGATTTAGTAAGTTCCTACCCATTAATATTTAGAGTTTAGTAAAGGAAATAAGACGTGCAACTAAAAGCTAAAATATATAGAATGAAAAACATAGTGCCTTTAAAGAGTATTATTCTTTATTATTATTTTTGAAATTATTTATTGATATTTATAGTAGGCAAGGAAAGAGTTAGTAAAAGGAATATTGAAGGAAAGATAGGATTTTAAGTCATAGAAATGCAGTTGACTTGGACTTAACGGTGAGAGGAAAATCATTAATCAGAAAAGAGGAACCTTCCTTTGGAGAAGAGTGGATTTTATGGCTTAGCTAGATTTTTTTTTCTTATTTTTTTTCTGTAAAGGGCCAGATGCAAAATATTTTAGGCTTTAAGGACCACAGTCTCTGTTGAGGTCTTGAAGGTCACTGAATTCTGTTGTGTAATATGAAGCCTTCATTGACAGTAAGTTAAAAAAAAAAAAAAAAAGATAGGCCTGTGTACCAATAAACATGATTTATAGACACAGAAATGTGAATTTCATATTATTTTCATGTCACAAATCTTCTTCTTTTAATTTCCCCCCCACTATTTTTAATTGTGAAAACCATTCTTAGCTTGGAGTCCTTACAAAAACTGGGGGCAAGTCACAGTCTTCCAATGCTGGAGTTAGAGTGTTCTCTCTAATAAGTAACCCCTTTGTACAATGTAACTTCCTCTTAGGCCAATACTGAAATGTCAGAACAGCAATACATTACAGATTATTGAAAAAGACAATTATTTATCACTTAGATTTCTACATTCAAGTAACAAATTCTTGTAATTTGACAAATCTTGAACATGCCACTTCAATTTGCCTCAGTTTCTCTTTCTGTTTGGGGGAGGATTAAAGTTCACAAAAGCTGAACTTCAGTGAAGTTAATTTTCAGTTAAGGTAGGCTGAGGAGGCATAGACATGTAACAGAAAAGCCAATCCAGATATCATTTTTATTTATTTGGCTTTAGAAAATGTTTTTCTACTTACATGTAAGTATGGGTGTGTCTGATATTCTGGGAATTTACTTCAAACAAAGAAATGAAGCCACGCAGTGACGATCTGACTCAGTTGGAGTTGGGAATCCATCCAGTTTCCCCATCTTGCCTCCTATCTTGCTCTTCTCCATGGTCTGTTTTTACGCTGTGTTTAGATGCCTCATCTTCTCAGATCAATCCAAACGCTCACCCACACAAAATCACCTTTCCTGAAATTGTTTTTGCAGAGCAGAGGGAGTCTTGTCAATTTTTGTGTTTTTTGTTTAAAAAGTCTTTTGGGATAGAACTCTAACAAAGTGTGCTGTGCTTTCAAACAAGGCAGTAATCGAGCAGCGTTAAGTGATAATATTGAATAACATCATGGATAAACCACAATGAGAGTTGCTGCAATTGTCATGGAAATGTAGGCATTTGTTTAGTCTTCAATTTTTTTTTTTTAACAGAAAAGGCAACCTCTGTATTCACGGCTTACCTGAGATTTATTGATGACTGAAAAGATAGGTCCTTTGGGGTGTTCAAACTCTTCTGCAGATATTGTGTAAGAAGCTGCAAAACAGGTCTTCCTATCGGAATGTGAATACCTTAGTGACAGCTAAGAGTTTGGAACACGAATTATCTATCTGTGGTAGGTGTTGTTGTTGTTGCTATTATCATCCCCATTGGACAGATGAGAAAATGGAGTAGCAGAAAGGTTAAGCAGCTTCTCAGTGTCACACAGCTAGTAAGTGGTGGTGCCAACATAGAAGTCCACTTCCTCAAGTGTGTATGCTTTAAAAAACAGAAACAAAACTCTAACAGCCCTCAAACAGCAAGAACCTAGAAAAGTCCTCTTAAATTTGCAGTGTTAACCAAGCCTGACGCGGTTCCCTAGATCCCCTGGCTGCCACTGCTCTGTGGAGTAAGGGAAAAAGTAATTCCTTGTTAGCATAACACTTCTGTTGAGCACTCCTGGACACAACTCCCCCAGGTTCTGAAGAGCTTCGGGTGGTTATTTCTTTAGTTCCCTATGGCTGCTTTTCACATTTTCTGGCTCTTTCTCTTGATTGTAGCATTATAAACGTACCTCTTCCTTGATCACTCACTTTTCTACCTCCTGGAGATAACTGACCACATGACCACCTCACCATTTTATTTAACCCATTAGGACTTACTGCCAGGCAAAACCCATACCACAGCGTGCATTGCATTCGCCATCTCAGTCTCTGATTCCTGGCATTGAGGAAAGGAAGACTTTCCAACCCCAGTTTCTGCCATCCATGTTGATTAGTCAGAGGGCTCATCAGCTGTGAACTCCAGTTCTGTGGAACTGTGCAGCACAGGACAAATAACCATTAAAGGTTTGGTAAATAAAAGAATGAATGGATGCTTAACTACCTGTCATTAGCCTGTCTCACTTTTCATCAGCATGCAATCCCAATCCTCAGCTGCTAAGATGTAGACAAACAGTTCTGATGAAAAGGATTTATTTGTACTGTTCCAACAGAGTCTGAAAACTAGCATGGGCATTTCCATAGGTCATCTCTCAACAATCCTGTTTGTAAATATCTGAGTCACTTACTGGCATCGTTGAGCGTATTTCTGGCCCAGCAAATCTTCTTCCTTTGTATCCCTGATCAAGTAAAACCTTGGTCAGGATATACTTGGGTGACCTTCACACTGTACCTCCTCCAGCGATACAGAGGTGGTGAGGTAATCGCTGCCACAGCTGACTGGCTATGGCTTGCTTGATAAGATGCCAGGGGCTACCTATGTAGATCCCAGGGAGGAACTGTAGGAACAAACCAGTGTCAATGGTTAACCCAGGTTCTTGGTGTCTGGAGCTTTTCTTTCCTTTATTATTAACTAAAGAGCATTCTTACTATTGCCCAGCTGAGAGCACCTAGCTCATAGATTCTCTGTGGGGACAGTGAATAAAGGTAAGTGCTATTATTGCTATGGATACAGCGTCATTCAGTCTATGTTTTGCTCTTGCTGGCATCTGTGTTTGGAGAGCAGCAACGCTCTGTTTCCAGCCAATGTAAATATTAATGATCAATTAAATGCAATGAAGATAATTTAATTTTTTATCCAACTGCTTTAAGTAGGAATCAAGCAGTGTGTCCTTAAATTATTTTGAAGCTTTGGTCAAAAGTAGTCTCACATTGGTGTTTACGGAGTCTGTTAAACAGCCCTTGCCTGCTATTATATTTGTAAATGTCTAAAAGTGGCTTTATTATATTCATACCATATGGAGTATTCTGTCATGTCTTTCAGAACCAGATTATTGCATCTTTATGCACTTATGAACATATAACTGCAAATATTGAAAAATATGTATTTTATGCCCCCTCCCTTAAAACACTCAGAGAAAATATACATTGACTAGTTTTTAGAGTTGTGTATAATCATTGAAAGGAAATAAAAGATCCATTTTTTCTGCATTTATTTTAACATAAATTGAAAGTGAAGAATTTTCTCCTTTTGTTTTCACCTTAATCCCTTTAAAGCTTTTTTTTTTTTCTCTTATCAATTAAAATCTTAACATTTTATTTTGAGTATTTATTCAGAAAAGTGTGAGCTTGTAAAAATTTGCTCTCTGGATGCCATGAATTCTCTAACATATATAATTGAACAGTTTCCCTTGTTGTTATATTTAGGTAGTAAATAATAACTTTTCTATAAGCCAGATGAATTGTGATCATGCATATTATATGGACTGAAAGGTCTTTAGAAAAAGAGTACTAGAGTATTTCTGCTAAATATTACTCCTATGGCTAGTGAGAGCCAGATTCTTAAGAATAAAAAAAATACATGAATGCACCTTTGTTACTTTAGTATGGGAAATGTAGACCAGCCACTCTTTATGTCAGATTTTAACCAATAAAGGAACATGAAGTACCCAAACCACAGCTGTTTTGCAGAATACGTTCAAGGAATTCCTGAAATTCAGCCAAAAAGAATTTAAAAGTGAACAAGGTCCAGAGTTCAATTCAAGTCAAAAGCAAGAGAGAAAGAGAAAGAGAGAGAGAGAGAGCTTGAGTAACTAAGAGATGTAATCCTGCTTAAGTTTATTTTTAGAACATGATAATTGTGATAAATCTAAGATTATTAGTCTCATACACAACAGGACCCTGATAACATTTGAAACTGGAAGAAAAGACTGCATTGGGAGGGGAATGCAATATTTGATTTTGATATGTTTTTCTCAACAAGAATTTCAACTTGGGAGAGAACAAGAGTCTTCGAGGATATTGAAAAATACGTGTTTCTTCTATTATATAGCTTAGTGGTGAGTACAAGTTAAGACTTGGATATAAATTAATTGAAAATTAGAAATGGAAAAAATGTATAATTTGAGGCAAAATATGTAAAGGGCATTGAAATCAATATTTGGCACCAAAACAATCCAGGTATTCTCTTTGTTAAATTAGTAAAGCCCACCACTTGTCCTTATGTAAGAACTTGAGTTCCAGCAGAAGAAGATCATTGGGAGCCATTTTCAAAGCTACCTCCCAACATTTTCCATTGATAAATGGAATGTCAAAGAAGTCTTCACTAAGGGGGTGATATTTAGCCAAAGACCTGGAGGTGGCAAGGAAGTGAGCCATGTAGAATCCTTGGAGAAGAGCAGTTCAGGCAGATGGAACAGCCCTAAAGCTGAGGTGTGCCTGGCAAGTTAACAAAACAGCAGAGGCCAGTGTGGCTGAAGCAAAATTGCAGGAGTGAGAGTAGCAAGGAATCCGTGAGGTCATTTAGATGTGCCATAATTTTTACCAATACAGATATGATTCTGCAAGCTACAAGTGTCAGAGAAGGTTTTGGAGGTTAGAAAAGACCATGGGAAGTGTAGATTTAGACAGGTGGAGAGATAGGAGTATTGTGGATGACAGGCTGATGATAGAAGTGAACAAATATAGATGTGAGAATGAGCAGAATTAGCGTAAGCATGAGAGCAAATGAAGACAGGCTCCTCCAGTGTACCCAATGGAGTAAAGAAAAAGGTTTCTGAACATCAAGGCTGTGCTGAGGCTAAGAACATGCTCACCAACATGAAACTTATAAGGGAAACACAAATCTCAACACAGAAGCCAGGCCCTCTGTAGCTCAAACCAGATGTTGTCAAGAGACAGGCAACTAAGAAATCTAAGTAAAAGTAGATTTTATGTACAGTAAAAAGAATTAGAAGTCTTTCTCCAAATGCCTCTTTCCTTATTAGGTGTTTTTTTGTTTTTGTTTTTGTTTTTTCCTTGAATTTTGGTGAGTCCATCCATCAGCTTTGGCATCTCCAAATGGTCCCCTTGCTGGAAACCATGGTAATAAGGACTCATCTTCTGAAATGTCTATGGGAAGTGAAAGTAAACTCAAATAGCTGATTCTTGGATAAATTTTTTAGGCCCAAAGTCCCAGCTTCAGAAAAACAAAATGATGGTTTATCTGAAATGCATTGCATGAGGTACTCTGAAATGCATTGCATGAAGAATGCTTTCCTGTACAAAGATAGTTACATTTTGCTTTCTTAGCTGGTTAGCCTCTGCAGACCAGGAGGAGAATTCTTTTTATCATTATGCTTTAGGCCCTATGGACTCTAGGCTTTGCAGTTCTTTCACTCTGTTAAGCACAAGGGGTGGATGACTTTATTTTTTGTATAGCTGCTTTTAAATGAAAAAGATAGGATCAGATTTTTTCCCTCACCTTGCTCCAGAAAGTTCTACTCTGAAATCAAGGATTTGGATGCAAAACATAACATTCTAATAGAGGCTTCTCACTATTAAATGCAACTTTTACCAGCTACCGTGGCTCTGCATTCTCCCCCTCCTAAAACTAGATCTGAAACTGCTGACAGGTGTATATAAGAAAATTTTAAAAACTCAATCATCTGGGGAAGAAACAGTCCCAAATTAGATCTATCCAACAACTCCGCATAAAAAAGGTGATTTTTACCTTATCATGTTCCAGAAAGATCACCTCCATTCCTAATTTTATTTTCCTTATACAAAAATAGCTTTAAAGACTCCAAGTGGTTACATGGCTTCAGATTGTATTTTGTAAGATTTGCTCTCCTTTTAAGTGAGAAACAAATATTCAGTTATCTTTTTTTTTTTTTTTTTTTTTTTTTAAGAAAAATGTGTGTTCTAGCAAACATGACCAAAAACACTTCTTATTTAGGTAAATTTTAATTTTTTATTATATCCCATTTTAAATCAGAGCCATGTTCTCACGCAATCAATAAACATTTATTAAGTGCCACTGTACTGGACAGTCTGGGGACAAAGATAACAAAGACCTGGTCCCTGCCCCAAGCCTGGCAGAAAAAGGCATGTCTGTAAATAATTAAGAGCCATGCAGTGATCCAGCACCATCATAACCTAAGGTACAATTAGCACACCAACCAATTGAACTTTTTTCCAGGAAGGCAAGAGGATGATAGCCAGGTTTGAGGCAGGTTAATATTGTCCTGGGCATGCTTGTGGAATTAAGAACTTTTAGGCCGGGCGCGGTGGCTCAAGCCTGTAATCCCAGCACTTTGGGAGGCCGAGACGGGCGGATCACGAGGTCAGGAGATCGAGACCATCCTGGCTGACATGGTGAAACCGCGTCTCTACTTTAAAAATACAAAAAAAAAACTAGCCAGGTGAGGTGGCGGGCGCCTATAGTCCCAGGTACTCGGGAGGCTGAGGCAGGAGAATGGCGTGAACCCGGGAGGCGGAGCTTGCAGTGAGCTGAGATCCGGCCACTGCACTCCAGCCTGGGCGGCAGAGCGAGACTCTGTCTCAACAAAAAAAAAAAAAAAAAAAAAAAAAACTTTTAGACACTGAAATACCATTTTCACTATGAACTCTATTACAAGATTTTCCACTGTCAGCAACTCTGACAGTTCTCTTAAAATGGTCTTTTTCTTCTCCTAACGTTTGGTTATTAGTCAAGGATCTCTAGAGAAACAGAAGAAACAGGATACAGGAGAGCGAGAGGGAGAAAAACACAGAGAGATCTTAAGGAATTGGCTAAAGCAATTATGGTGGCTGGCGAGTATGAAATCTGTAGGGCGGGCTGGTAGAAATTCTAGTACGAGTTGACATTGCAGTAGTGAGTTCAAATCTGCAGAGTATGCCTGAATAGGAAACTTGGACGGAATTTGTATGTTACACTTTTGAAGCAGACCTCCTTTCCCAGGCTCTTACGGGTTGCAACCGATTAGATAAGACCCATCTACATGATGGAGGATAATAATCTGCTTTTCTGAAAGTCTACAGATGAGAAATGTTCCTCACATCTAATATGTATCTTCCTAGCAATATCCAGATGGGTGTTTTATCAAACAACTGGGTACCATAGCCTAGCTAAGTTGACACATAAAATTAAACATCACGATAACAGAATCCAACTTCATCCTGATTGTCTTTTGCCATCCAGTTATTAGACATTATATGTTTCAAGCTTCCATTTCTGTAAGAGAAATTAAGAATCATACTTTAGTAATCATATAAGTATTAAATTTCATAAAATGGAGCTGCCTAAAAATGCCATCATTTGCGTATGGAAGCATCCATTAATTTAGTACAGCATTTTTATTTTATGATTTATTTTTATTTTTTTTTAGATGGAGTCTCACTCTATTGCCCAGGCTCGAGTGCAGTGGCACGATCTCAGCTCACTGCAACCTCCGCCTCCCAGGTTCAAGCAATTCTTTTGCCTCAGCTTCCCAAGTAGCTGGGATTACAGGCACCCACCACCACGCCCGGCTAATTTTTGTATTTTTAGTAGAAATGCGTTTTCACTGTGTTGGTCAGGCTGGTCTTAAACTCCTAGCCTCAAGTAACCCACCCACTTCGGCTTCCCAAAGCGCTGGGATTACAGGTGTGAGCTACCACATCTGGCAATACAGCATTTTTAATGCTATGGCTTTTTTGTAATGCAACTTGGTTAGAGAGAAAATGATTTTTTTTAATTGAGGTAAAGAGTAAGTTATTTTTGAGACACTGTGACATTGCTTCCTCTTCCATTAAAATCACTATCCATATCATATATTTTGGCTGTTATATAATTTCCTCCATGTTTCCATGCAGTTCACATGTATGAGTCCTGCCTCTGAATAACTGTGTTTACAGTAGTAGCAACATACCAAGATCTCTGAGAAACCATGAGAATAACATCGTATACCTTTTAGAAGCATTAATTTCACTCAATAACTTGGATGGGGAGTAAAAGAACTAAGTAATTTTACTGATAAACACTTTAAAAATTATTTTCATAATGCAGGTATGAATATACATCCAACAGTAAATATATCTTTATATTTAAGACTAAAATAAAAAATATCATAAGACTGTGGAATATTTTGAGCTCAGGCACAGTCATTTGTCCTTTATCCTCAAATACTCCCGGATTTCGGGTAGTAATAGGGGTAATGTACTCATTTCTCTTCTGCTTTGAAAGGTTTTTTCTAATGGAAAATTTTGAGAAGTACTATTAAAGGATGAATTTTGTGAGGGAAAATTCCTGGGTTTGGTTAGTACTTGATTAGTTAGTTGGCTCTGCCCCAGAAAAATATCTGCTCACCCACAAACTTGGCCAGTCTTTTCACAACTATGCACTCTCCTCATCTCATGTGAGGCTGAGCCGAACAATGGGTAATTCAGGACATTCTATCTCTACTTTGGGAAAATAATCTAAAGTAAGCTCACATAACAAGGTACCTGGCCTAATGGCTGGACCACAAAATTGTTTGCTAGATCTCTGATTCAAGGTTTTCCTATACTGAAGACAGCACATAGGGTCTGCTAAACTAGGACTTAGTAACTCTCACCAGTCAGCAAGCGCAAGGCACACTTAGCCATATCTGATGAATGAATTTGGTTCTTAGCTGACCTGTTAGTGTTCTTGCAGTCTGTTATTGAGTTCTATTTATTTATTTTATTGAGAAAGCAAAATCCTTCCCAGACTTGCAACCAAAATTTGGGAAAGTGCCAGAGTGTTAGAGATGATGAGTTATGCACCAGGACTGTCATATCAAGAACCCTCTTTATTTTTCAACTTGCCTTTCATTTGGATCAGAATTGAGCCAATTTGTGGGTGGTTCAACCTCACGCCCAAGGAGTACGTGGTGTGGCTAATTTGAACAAATTATCTAAGCCTTATGATTTACACACATTTAAATTTAGGCTTTATGGGAATAGGAGGTGGTTTCATTTCCTCATGACTAAAATTTTATTTAACTGTATTAGATAACAATATGGAGCTGAAGATAAGATTAGGCCATTTGCGCTTGGAGGTTAAAAGCTAAAGAAACATTCAGAGAGAAAAAACTAAACAAAGCAAATCACAGACCCAAACAAAACCAAACAGAAGCAAAATGCACTTTCCACACACAGGAATCAAGTACAGTAGAAATCAGGACAATGTTTGTATGCATTATATTGCTGTAGGCAGAATATTGTTTGTGTGTTTCTGCACTATTGAGTTAGCTCATCCCTGTTTTTGCTCTTGTAAGCAGTGGGTACTGTTTCTCGAGTTGTGTATGGAATTTAGTTGTGCTCTGTTGGGGCAGCTTGTGCATCAGAAGCACAGGGGTACAGAGTTAGCAGAGTTAACAGGTGAGAGGGAGAAGTCCAAAATTGTGTCCTCGAGACGTTAGTTGTTCAGAGTCACTATGCTCTGTATGTGCATGTGTGTGTTTCTGTAAAATAAGTGTCTGTGTTAATTATTCACAAAGTAATACCATGATAATTGCTATACCATTAATACAATATTGTGGACCTGGTTATTTTAGACATCGAAATAGTAGCATTCAGTGACCATGCTGCCACTCAGTAAACAGAAGGTTGTTGTCTTTTACACTTTGGCTTCATGAATTGAGCGAATGTTCTTTCCTTTCTTCTAGGTAGAGGTGCAGTGTGACTCATTCTATTGGCCAGTAGGGCATGTAAAGATTAGTCCATCAGCTCCCTGACATTGGGGAAATCAAAGCCTAGCAAAGGAAGCCACTCACAGAAAAAATAACTGTGCCTGGGAAATCAAGGGAAGTTTTATTGTGGAAGTAATACAGTACTTAGGTTTTAGCTAGAAGGAAGAAAAGTTGTCTGCCTATTTATAAAGAGCCTAACAGACTTGGGGAAATGTGAGAAGTTCAGTGTTCAGAGTGTAAGGTTTTTGGTGTGAAGATAAAAGCAGAGTGGCAGGGGGTGAAATGGAATACAAAAGTGAGTATGACCTAGGGAGTAACTTAAATGGGAGAATGTTTTTAGTGTCCATTTCTAGGCCCCCAAATCACTTGAAACTATAGTTCTGATACTGAACTCTTTCCCAGTTACCTGGGACTGATTCTAGAGAGGAGAATTTAATTGAACATGTGGAGAGCAGAGAAGAGATAAAAGAAGCTAGTTAGTGTTTTCCTACTTATCAAAGACCCTTGGTTCAGAGGTAAGGTAGGTATTTCCAAGAAATGGAACTACAACTAACACCAAAAACACGGTAATTGCTTGTCAAGGCTCTCCCCTCTTTTGAAGTTGCCCATTCCCTGTGCTTTATACATTGGTATTAACTTGCTGCCACTGTCTTTATGGAGTCGGTGGCCGGAACATCTTTTCACGCCTGGATGGAGTGCTTAAGATTGTAGTAGAAATTCACCTACAAAGACTCGGTTCTTCTCTATACTGGGGGATAAGTAAGATAGACTAAAAGAGGTATTTGTGGATCCGTAGAAAGAACACTGGGCCCAAAGTCAGGAGTTGCTGTCTTCCTATTATTATACATTTATTATTATCTGAAAGTCAGTAATGCTCCATCATCAGTTTCTTCACCTATAAAATAAAGCTATTTCCCTCATTCATTTACACATTCCCTCAACAAACAGTTAATAGGTTCGAACAGTCAAGGTTTGATTAGAGAAGCAGAACTGCTTGGAGAATATGTATATCTATTATTGAGATGGAATCTTGCTCTGTTGTCCAGGCTGGGGTGCAGTGGCATGATCTCAGCTCACTGCAACCTCCACCTCCCAGGTTCAATCAATTCTCTTGCCTCAGCTTCTCGAGTAGCTGGGATTATATATATTATATATATTAAATATGTAAAGAGACATATAATATAATATATATAGCAGGTGAAAAGGAGAAGTCCAAAATGGTGTGTGTATATATCTGTATGTTATATATATGTATTAGAGATATACTATATAGACATAGAGTTATGATCAACCTGTATTGTATGTATGTGTGTATATACATACATATACACATATGGATGTGTATAGCCATGTGCTGCACAATGACAGTTTGTGCAATGATGGGGTGCATACATGATGGTGGGCTCATAAGATTTTAAAGCCATATTTTTACTGTACCTTTTCTATGTTTAGATAACACAAATACTTACCATTGTGCTACAAGTGTGTACAACATTCAGTACAGTCACATGCTGTCCAGGCTCGTAGCTTAGGAGTAACAGGCTATACCATACAGCCTAGGTGTGTAGTAGGTTATACCATCTAGGTTTGTGTATATACACTCTGTGATGTTCAAACAGCATCAAAATTGCCTGATGATGCATTTGACAGAATATATCCTCATTGTTGAGTGACACACAACTCTGTGTGTGTGTGTGTGTGTGTGTATAAAACATATCCTAAAAATTAGACTTTATGCAGTTGGTCACATAGTCTATGTGAAGATGTCATCCCTGTGTCTGGCACTGGAGTCTGAATTGTAGGGCAGGCAGCTGGAAGGACATAGGGGTGTGAAGTGGAGGAAGATACCATATTGAAACCAGTGAGGATTAGCTACAAGCCAACAGGATGAAATGAAGCCCATGTTGGTGTCCCATGGCTTTCGAGCCTCCAACCGGATAACAGGGGTGGCCAGCAGCACAGTACCCTCCCTCTGTAACACGGGAGCCATAGAAACTGAAAGAGGAGAGCAGCAGGATGTGTAGGCACAGTGGGCTCACCTGCCAATCCATAATGTGTGCCAGTGTATCAGTGACAAACTGCGCGGGTCACCTGAGCACCTCGTGCATTACAGTGACTTGTTGTGAAAAGAATTGGCTACTGGTTCACTTCCACTTTACATAAGTCATGCAAAATGACTCCCATGGTCTGAAACTATGAAGGGAATGGAATTCTGAGACATGTAGTCTCAGTTAGTTAAACTGGTGCAATCCAAATATACCACCTCTGACATGTCCATTCAGAATATGAAACAAATGATAGAGACATAGTTCCTGCCATCAAAGAGTACACTAAGCGGTAGGAGAGAGTCATAATCCACCTGATGCGTGTTGTGATAGAATGGCTTGCTTCTTTAACACACATAAAATGAGATTAATACACACAAACGAGCTTTGGAAGTGTTAAACTTTTAATAATTTTTCAGTCTCATGTTGACTATCTGATGTTTGATTACCTCTATTTTTTAAAAGCAAAACACAAAGGAATCCATTCATGGTAGACATTTTAATAAGTTTGGATTCTGTAAGATTCCCTGGTCTTTGCTTCATTTCCTTCGGTAGAGCAGTGGTGCTGAATGGATAGCAACCAGGTCCCCTACACTAACCCCAATCCTTTTGCTCATGGAATTATGCTGATTTTACTAATCCACCAACCACTTTCCACAGGTGTTTGCCCTGCTTTCATGTAGCTTATCTCTCCTTTAAGCTGAGGAAAATGACAGAGATACATTAAGAAACACTAGTAAAATTCCTTGATCACTGATAATAATAATAAAATTTAAAGATAGGAAATAGACCCTCAGATGTTTATACCAAACCTATATTGTGAAAACTACTTGCTTATTGGCACCATCTTCTATAAATTTTTGTTCTATTTCTTTCTTAGATTGTGTTTGGCCAACGGTTTCATCATAATCTTCTGCCTCAGTTTATCTTCCTTCAAGGCTACTTAGTTGAGTAGATTTTGTGTATTTCAAAGACTCCATGTTTTCTCTGTATCATGAAGATAGTGTCACAATGACAGGTGACATCATCATCTTGCTAAAGGGCTTATTTCCACATCTCAAATGTTCTGTCATCAAAGTCACAAAAAGAAAGTATTTCTGAATCTTTTGTGGACCGTATGCAACTACACGGAGACGCTTACACAATGCTCGCCTGCCAGTAACAAAGGAACATGTGTCATTTTACAGCAGATGTGACATTTTCCATTTATTTTTTAATTTCACAACACAGGGTTCTAAACATGTGCCATGCACCGTTCTAAATGCTTTAAAAATATTGATTGAGTCTTCATAACAGACTTTATTTTTACGATAAGGAAACAGAAGCACTGAGAGGTCGTGATGTTCTGAAGTCACACAGTCAGTAAATGACATAGCTAGATTTGAACTAGGTCATTGTAGTAAAGCCATGGACTTTTAACCAGTAGTGTATGTCCTCTAAAGAACCTCAATTCCTGAACAATGAGAACACATGGACACAGGGTGGGGAACATCACACACCGGGGTCTGCCAGGGGGTAGGGGGAGTGGGGAGCGATAGCATCAGGAGATATACCTAATGTAAATGACGAGTTAACAGGTGCAGCATACCGACATGGCACATGTATACATATGTAACAAACCTGCACGTTGTGCACATGTACCCTAGAACTTAAAGTAAAATAATAATTTTAAAAAACTGCACCTGCACCCCTTAAATGTATGCGAATAAAAAAGCAATGGTATGAGGAAAAAAAAAAAAGAACCTCAATTCCCCATAAATTCATATCTGTGTTATCATTGGGGATGCTAAGTTATATGAACGCATTCTTTGGATTACATACCCACTAGTCAAGACACCTTTGTACATAACTCCAAGTTAAATTCTGAGAAATGCTCAGGCGTTGAAATAATAAAGGAGAACGAAACCCTACCACCTCGATTCTGCTCTATGCCTCTGATGGTTGATTTTATTGAAGTATTCCATTTCATACATCAACCACTAACTTCTTCTTTCTCTATCAAAGCATGTAAGGAATAAAAAAAGCAAACCACAGAGAAGATCTTCACTTTATTCAATGGGTAGAACACTAGATATTCCAGCATAAGAATTTGTTATTTCCATCAAAATCAATAAACACAAACAGAACTTTACCAACAGAAATCAATAAAGATTTCACTCCATTGAACAAAGATAATACCAAATCTAAGGAAAGTAATGTTTTATTGATGGGGAAAAAGGCAACGATTCTTTATAGTCCTAATGACAGATGGAAGTTCGTTGCCTTTTATACCAAATATTGAACTGTGACACCATTTATTTGATGGGGAAAATGTCAATAAAATTAGAGCCCAATAGGCCTTGACAGGTTTTTTAGTTTAAAAAGTATTTAATTAATTCAAGATAATATAAATATTATACAAATATTGATTTGTTAGAAACATTGCTCTTGATATGGAAATACTTAACAATGAGAATTTTTGTGAGAAGGTAGAAACAATCTTAATTTTTATTTTTTCTTATAATTAGTTAATGAAGAGTAACAATGGTCTGAAGTCATCCACTAAAATATTTTGCTTGCCATTTATTGCATAGTAAATTCTGCATTTCATTGGTTCAGAACACATATTACTAGTGAAGTCAAATGCATATTTTCAGAAAAAGTATCAAACAAAAGCCAGAGGTGAGCCCAAGAAAATTGTTTTAAAGGTAAAATATTTTCAGTGTTCTGTGAATAAAAGAAAACTGCACTGCTTAAGACAAAAAGCTGTTAAGATTGTTTACTGATCAAGAAATTATTTTATAAAAAAGGTTATTTATTCATCGTTTTTTTTTTTCAACATCCATGGAAGAATGCCTCTTGAAGAAATAGGATGTTTACTATTTAAGTTGGGAAAAAATGTGGCAGTTTTCCTATCCTAGAAACGATTAGTGCATTCACGTTGAGGATGACTGGGCTTCTGAAGGTCCTTATAAACCTCGTTTTAGTGTTTCCTTTTACGTAATTGCAGCTTTTAAACTAAAGATCACTGGCATCTTTTTGTTATTGTTTTGTGCACTGTTGGTACAATTTCTGATTTGATGCCTGATGAAAATAACAAACAATATTTGTGGTAGCACTTTGGAACTTGAACAAGCCTTTTACATCAATTGTCACAGTGTATTATTTATTTATTTATTTATTTATTTTGATACAGAGTTTCACTCTGTCGCCTAGGCTGGAGTGCAATGGTGCAATCTCGGCTCATTGCAAACTCCGCCTCCCGGGTTCAAGCGATTCTCCTGCCTCAGCCTCCTGAGTAGCTGGGATTACAGCCACCCGCCACCACACCTGGCTAATTTTTTTTTTTTTTTTTTTTTTTTTTTTTTTTTTTTTTGTATTTTTAGTAGAGACAGGGTTTTTCCATGTTGGTCAGGCTGGTCTTGAACTCCCGACCTCAGGTGATCCAGCTGCCTCAGCCTCCCAAAGTGCTGGGATTACAGACATTATCTTTAAAACAACTCTGTGAGAGTAGTGAGAGGAAGTAGTAGTAGAATTCTTATTACAGCAATAGGAATACTAAGACTCAGGTAAATTAAGCGATATGTTAGTATATGACAGATAGGGAAACTCAAATTCCAGGGTTTCAATTCCAGCATCTGTTTTTCTTTCATTCACTATCCAACCACTACAGTGTACTCTTTCCTCTTTTACTTCTGTCATAGAAAAATCTTAAGGAGGCCAGTCACGGTAGCTCACACCTAAAATCCCAGCACTTTGGGAGGCCAAGGTGGGGGGTCATTTGAGGTCAAGAGTTTGAGATCAGCCTGGCCAACATGGTGAAACCCTGTCTCTACTAAAAATACAAAAATAAAATTAGCCAGATGTGGTGGCAGGTGCTTGTAATCCCAGTTACTCGGGAGGCTGAGACAGGAGAATCGCTTGAACCCGGGAGGCAGAGGTTGTGGTGAGCCGAGGTTGTGCCACTGCACTCCAGCCTGGATGACAGAGTGAGGCTCTGTCTCAAAATAAATAAATAAATAAATAACAAAATGTGACAATTGATGTAAAAGGCTTGTTTAAGTTCCAAAGTGCTACCACAAATGTTATTTGTTCTTTTCATGAGGAATTAAATCAGAAAAGTACCAACAATGAACAAAAGAAGAATAACGAAAATATGACAATGTATGATCTGATCTTTAGTTTAACAGCTGGGATTATGTAAAAGGAAATGTCAAACACTAAAACAGGTGAATCGCTTGAACCCCGGAGGCAGAGGTTGCAGTGAAGCTGAGATCACACCATGCCACTGCACTCCAGCCTAGGCGATAGAGCAAGACTCTGTCTCAAAAAAAAAAAAGAAAGAAAGAAATAAAAAAGTAAAAGAAAAAGAAAAAAGTTGGAAAACCAGTGGTCTAGGCCAAGGCACCTTACCACTACAAAATTTTTATTTTCTTTTCAAGTTGGATCAATGATAGCTGTGATAAAGAGCTCTTTGGGCAATGGTTTCCAACCCTTTTGGCACCAGGGACTGGTTTTGTAGAAGACAATTTTTTCATGGATGGAGGAGAGAGGGGGGATGAAACTGTTCCATCTCAGATCATCAGGCATTGGTTAGATTCTCATACGGAGCGCACAACCTAGATCCCTCCGATGTGCAGTTCACAATAGGGTTCGTGCTTCTATGAGAATCTAATGCTGCCGCTGATCTGACAGGAAGAGGAGCTCAGGCGGTAATGCTCGCTTGCCGGCTGTGCTGTTCACATCCTGCTGTGCGACCCGGTTCCTAACAGGCCATGGACTGGTACTGGTCCCTGCCCTGGGGGTTGAGGACCCCTGTCTTAGGGATATTGGGGCAATGAAATTGAAACAACTAACTCATAACAGGCACTTTAGAAATGGTAACATTCCCAGGGGATTAAAGCTTGTCACCAGGGTTAATTCCAAATTATTCATTAAATTTTGTCCTCTATGGAAAGAAAAGTTACCTGTTTTGGGTAATTTATGGTACGCTTTGGCTATGTTCAAAATGGTTAGTGACTGCCATCGAAAAGAAATCAAAGTCAAGTCAAGTGATTTTTTTTTTTTTTTCTAACGAGGAACCTTAGGAAAAAAATTAAGGAGGTGGCATGACCCGTTTATTTATGTGATTCTGACCATTGTACCACAATAGTTTCACCCAGTGGCCAATTTTAGTCCTATGACTTAACTGACTTAAAATACATAGGTCTAATATGGCTTGGTAATATAAAAGTCCTCAGTTTAAAAAGTTAATTCAATTTAAAATTGATTTGAATTTAAAATTGACTTTTAAAAAGTTAAAGCCGATTTTAAAACTTAATGAGAAAAGGTTTTTAGTCTCATTTCCACCAGAACATATGAAAATTTTCTTTCTTTTGCTTTTCTCATGTTGTAACCAGCTACTTTGGTCCTACGTTGCTATATGGAACACAGGGGTACGAACAGGCAAGTCAAGCCAATTTCTTCTTCTTATCTCTGTATGTCCTCTTCCTGAACCTATAAATGGTTTCAATTCACACAGTTGTTGTTATGTATCAACTCTGTGCCAGGTACCATGCCATATGCTTGGGGCCACGCTATCCTCAATTATTTCACTCTTTTTCTGGGGACTGTTCTAAAGCAGGAATTTTGGGGTCTAAGCCACTTCGGTTGGCCCTGTAAGTTTTTATTTTTAAATTATTTAAGAGTCTTGCAAAATTTGCCTATGAGTTTTAATTACTAGAAAAGAGAGAGGCAGTATGTTTACTTTTATTTAACTCTCAGCATTTCCAGATTCCTGAAGTTGAAAAACATCACCCAAAGCCATTTAAAATGTTTGTTTGTTTGTTTGTTTGTATGTTTTAATAGTTCCCAAAGGTGGAATTTGTGACTTGAGGGAGGCAGTGAAAAAAAACATAATGCCTGCAGTTACTGAAGCATAAAACTACAGGGTTTCCATAGTTGCTGTAGTCTATAACCCAAGGGCACTCTATTAAATAATCTTAACTTGCTAGGAAGGAGGGAAAATATTTAGCTATAAACTAGACTTACAACCGCATGGGACATTTTTTCAAAAGGTTACCACATCTCTGTTTATCAAATTTATATGTACATAAAAAGATTAAAAGTTAGTTACTCCAGTATTTACAGAGAACACACAGCTCTGACTAACTCTGTTTAGAATCTCTAATTATATCACACTCAAGATAAAGGCAGATCCTGCTAACACTTTGTAACCCTGGCAATAACTGCTTCCACCACTGTGGGCCCAAGCTTAAATTATGCACTGCTGCTTTAAAAGAGGGGATCTTGATGGGGAAACTAGTGTAGTCCACTTCCATCCAGCCTCAGCTGTTTCACTGCACCTCAAGGACACTGTTAAATCATTTGCCCAAGCATTAATTTTTTTAGCCTCCACCCCAGATTTAATCACTTACTTACCTTCCTGCCAAAGTATTTGTGCTGGTAAAATAGGGCAACTGGGATCTAGGCAGAACCTGCTGTTTCTGCTTCTGTCCTAAGGGACAGGGATGGAAGGGCTGATGGTGGTGATTTTGTAATTGAATGGGGGTAATTGTTCTGGGTTTTTTGTTTTTCCCTTTAAAGAAAATTCTGCAGGCTTGAAAACTCTAAGATAAGGAGAAAAGCTGACCTACAAACACTGTCATCCCACAAACCTTTAGCTAGTAGAAAACAGATCACCTTTGTTACATTTTGGCTGGATAACATTGCACACATTATTTGGGTAATTGAGGTCAATGGAAACACTTGGACATTATTTTCCCAGGTACTTTTCTTTTCTAGCCTGAATTATGAACCTCATTCTGGCACAGAGTCCTACTTACTGAATGTGTTGCCAATTCATTGGGTGCATTTAGTAAGTTCATATGATAGACATTTAAAAACCCAAGAGTATCATTTTGAATGATTAGGCTCTACAGTTTCTCTTCAGTAGTTTTTGATTCATCTACCCGGGTTAGCAGGGATATATGAAATAGTGCACAATACTGCTAAACCACTTAGATCACCTGAAAAATGAAAGTGTCAACCATTTTGTCTAGCTCAATTGCCAGAAATGTAACAAAAATATTGCTCAGAAGTATTATTTAGGACATGTGTGGCTACGAAACAAAGATTCAAAATCTTTAGCCTAACTGGTGAATGTTTTCCCAGTTTTGACCCAGGTTGATATTTTGGCCTTCTCTGTCTCCACTTCTCTAATATGATTCCAGCCTTCCCACTTTACAAAAATGCCTTGTTTCTTTCTCCCATCTGGAGAATATAAGTTCTCCCCTACTTGACTTTTGTCCATCTAAACGTGTCTTTCAAAGTGATAGCCCAGTTTACCCTTTACATGACACCTTTCCAGAAGAATTACACCAATCATGAGTAGGTCCTTCTCAGAACTCATTCATGCTGTCTACTTCCTCTCCTACTCATTTGACCATCATCTGTGACCATTTCCCACTCATTTGACCATTAACTAAAATAAAATTGAAGTCAAAACACAATTTAAGTGATAAGATAATTTCCTGTTTGTTATATCTTGCCTTCTAAATAGCTTACTAACTTCCTGTGGACTAGAATCATGTCTTATACATCATAAATTTTAAGCAACCAGCTACCCTCCTCCAACACAGTGCAGGAGAGGCCTATGGAATAGTACGCATTTACAAGGGTCAAAGCATCAACATTTAGGCTTAGGAATGATAAATAATGGGATTTTCTCCTTGATAGGATTTGCTGTAAACAAGTAAACATGCAGTATTTGTTTGGAGTGCTCCTTCCACTCAGCACCCCACTTTGTCCTAGTACACACACACACACACACATACCCCTCCTCTGATGTCTCTATTGCATCTATTCTACTGGTTGCAGAATATAGTTTTCTGCTATTGTCCCAGATAAGCCTTTAGTTTCTTGCTATTACCTAGGTAAGGCTTCATTAGACACTCAGGGGCTGTTTTGCTTGAATTGAGCACATACCCTTAAATCATCCTGATCTACTTTATCAAGCGTCACCTCTCCCTTATTTCCAGGGCAATATTTACATTTAATTGAGGAGTGTGGAGTTCATCAATCTATGTAAGTGAATGTTAACATTCCATGTCCTGTGACAGCTTGGGTGAGAGCTGTAATTTATTGGGTTGGAAGGGGGTTGTGGTTATTTGCATTGTATAAGCTAAGCCTCATTCATAAGACAGAAAAATGAATGCTACACAACACCAAAAGTCTAAAATTTGTTTTGCATTATAAATAACAGAATCCTAAAACATCTACCTAAAAGCACATTGGGATAAACCATACCAAGTTCCTAATTTTGCTTTTCATTTTGTTTTTATTGTTTTATGAGTCTTAGTTTCCATATAGGATCAAAATGACTCAAATCACATCTTTTATGTAAGTGTTTTCTACTTTTAGCCTGTATATTTACAATTATGGAATAAACCATATATGCAAGTTTACCTTCCTCCAAGAAAATATGCATGCAGTGATCTGTAGATACCATGTGAAGTCAAAGAACAACATTTTAAGATTTTTATCACTTCCTGACCATGGGATATTTTACAACCTAAGAATGACATTTCTGAAAAAGAAACTCAGAGCATGAGTTATGTAAGAGGCAGTTGGTTTTACAGTTTGAAATAATTGAAATATGTACTAGTCCATTGTATTAGTCAAGGTTCTCTAGAGAAACAAAACCAATAGATAGATAGACGATAGATGATAGATAGATAGATGGATAGATCAATGGATCAATGGATGGATAGATAGATAAGAGGAGATTCAAAATGGAAATTGACTTATTCAATTATGTAGGCTAAGAAGTCCCATAATATGCCATCTGTAACTGGAGAACTAGAAAAACCGTGCTGAAATTCAGTCTGATTAAGAAGGTCTGAGAATTATGGGAGCCAGTGGTATAAATTTTATGTGAAGTCCAAAGGTCCAAAAACCTGAAGCTCTGATGGCTGAGGGCAGAAGATGGATGCCCCATCTCCAGAAAAAGAAAAAAAGTTTGTCCTTTCTCCACCATTTTGTTCCATCCAGACCCTCAACAGATTGCATGATGCTCCTCACATTAGCGAGGGCATTCTTCTTTTACTCAGTCTGCTGACTCAAAGCTAATCTCAAATGCCAGACATCCTCAAGACACACCCAGAAGTAATGTTTTACCAGCTATCTGGCCAACCCTTTACCAGCCAAGCTGACACATAAAATTAACCGACACATCCATCAATTTGCAAAGGTCGAAAGTTAGTAAAAGATTCCTCAGAAAGGAAGAAGTGGAAGAAAATCTAAAAGAGGTGAAATAACCTTTTGGATGCAAGTGTGGATGCTCTACAGTATTATTTGTCTAAGGCTGCTACGACAAAGTATTGTAAACTGGGTGGCATAAAACAACAGAAATGTATTTTCTCACAGTTCAAGAGGCTAGAAGTCTGAGCCAAGGTGTAGTGTTGGGAGGGCCTGGCTCCCTCTGAAGCCTCTAAGGGAGAATGTCCCCTTTCCACTTTTAGCTTCCGCTAGCGCCAGGCATTCCTTCCCTGTAGCAGTGCAATTCCAAAGTCTGCCTTCATCTTCACATGAACTTCTCTGTGTGTGTGTCTGTGTCCAGATCTCCCATAAGGACACCAGTCATATTGGATTGGGACCCAGTCTAATGACTTTATCCTAACTTGATTACATCTGCAAAGACCCTATTTCCAAATCAGGTCTCATTTGCAGGTACTAGGAGTTAGAAGTTCAAAATTTCTTTTTGTGGGACACAATCTAACCCATGATAGATAGTGATGACCAGAAAATGAGAGACTCTAGGAGATTCCATGCTTTCCTTAGAAAAGAGTAGAGAAACCTAGTGAAAGGAAGGATGACTTTGTTTTCATTTTCTTACTAATAATTCTTTCTTTTACTGTGCTTTTAGTTTTTTATGGCCATTATGGGGAGTTAAAATAATGCCACATGGAAGCACTTATTTTTCTACTTATTATTTAAATCTTCCATTCTTTTCAAGAGGCATGACCGATTGTTCTGTAATTTGCCATAACTATTGGAATATGGTTAGGTGTCAGCAAGCAGGCGATCTTAGTACAGATAACAAACAAAATAGAACGTGTTTCACAAGGAGTAAGGAAAAAAACAAATAAAAAGAGCAAATAAGGGGAAGAATTCACCATGGATTAGGGAAAGGTGAAAGACATGAAGCATTGTAAAAAATATTTATCCTATAAACTTGGTTTAAATTGGGACTTGGTATTGACGCAACGTCTCATGACTCAGGTTTTCTTCCATAATGTTTCTTGCGCCTCAGACAGCCCTGTGTTCTGAAGCTTCCTTTATATTTTCCAGAATTCATAGCCTAAAGAGAAATAACAGTTGTGACATTTGCATTTACTTAAGGCTTTGGAAAAACTCAAAGTGAAAATAAAAGTAACCTTCAAGAATTGTCTCCATGGAATAACTGTCTCAACTATTTTGGCCAAGACTGTGTTTAGGTCTTTATTTTCATGGCAGGAATAGCAATAGTTTCAAGCTTTGGAGGGTAAGGGAAGTTGGAAAGGTGGGAATATCAATTGAATCTTTCTATAAGAGAAAACATCTACATGATGAAAACAGTAGTTAGTGTTGCAATTAGAAATTTGAGAAATTGTAAAAGTTGAAAAAACTTGAACTGCTAACAATTAGTAAAAGTATGTATTTTATCTACAGATATCATCTAGAATGAAAGGATGGGCAGGTGAGGTATTTAAATTATCATAACCATCCATTATACTTATTTATTAATGAGGTGAAAGGTGGGGGGAATGATAAAATATAGTTTCTTAATTTTTTTTGTGATTAAACAAATTCGAGGTGGTAGATTGGATAGGGCTGAAATTTATTATACCATTATCCCCCGCAGGTTTAAAACAATTTAGGGCACTACATAGAATTACACTTGAAAGTAAATACACTGTGGGCAAACCATGTTTCTAAGAACACAACGCATCTGACTGGCTAGAGTTAACCAGTCTTCAGAAATGGCAGGAACTCTTGCTCTCCAAATCCTGTATTGCAAGGCCATATAATTTGTCCACAGAAAACCATCACCAGTCATCACTGAGCATTTGTCACAGTGGGTTTTATTAAGATCAGACAGATTCTATTATAATTAAATCAACCAACCTTTAATATGTTGGCTAACAGACTTCTAAGAAAACCAAGCTTACCTAAAAAAAGAGCAATTAAATATTATTTTATTGATTCAACTTATGTGAGCCTCTGAGTAATTTACTTTTGTTTGTTTAATTCACAAATCGCTCAATTTGTAAGTATTGGTGTGAGCTACAGGCTTAAGAAAGGTATTTGTGCAAAGCTGCTGTCCCACATAGCATTTACCACCATACTATGTTTTTGTATCTTGAGAGGCTGAATATACAAATACATACTGGCCAGACCATATAAGACAAAACAACTCTGACCATAGTCTCTGCAGGAACCAGCCCAGGAAGCCCAATCATAATCTTTGTAGCCATTGGCCTAAAATGGTCAGAACTTGGTCAATGACTCCCAGCTTTCCTTATGTTTGCCTTCACTTCTAACCTAGAACCAACCAGAGAAAGGAAATGTGCTCCCCAAACCATTCATAGAGGATGTCCGGCTTCCACATAGCCTACCTCCAGCTTCCCCAGGCCAACAACTTTTGATCAGGGCAAACTTGAAGCTTTTCCCTTTTTTTCTACTATAAAGATTGTCCACTCCTCTGCTTGCCTGTGAGTCTCTGGCCAACGAAAGTGATAGTACCCGACTTCCTTGCAAGCTCCGGATAAATAACCTCTGCTTGTTTTGGTCCAGATGGTCGTTGTTGATTTCCACAGTCTTTATTAGGATCTCTATACAGAATCTTTTAAATGGCAAGATTAGCCCTGTACAGATTTAGGAAATCATTTAGGGCCACTGGATATCAAATGTGGTACCAAAAAAGGTGTTGAAGCTGGTTCAAACTTAGGTCAAGATCCCTTTGATCTAGCTCAAATCTGTGATAATTTGGCATTTTACATTACCTAATCCTCTTTCCAGTTCATTTCAGCAAAAGCCTCACTGTTTGTGAGTGTCCTCATACAGTCTGATTGAGGTGGTGGTTTTCTTTGTGGAACTACTTAGAGGTCATATGACATTTAGCTGTGGATAGTTCAAATTGGCTCTATTTTCTTAGGTCCCTTTTGCCCTTATTCACTGAGAAATGTGTGGTCTCTGATATTAGATTGTTTCCATTGAAATTCTGCCAATACCTTTTATTCATCTTGTAAGCTTGGAAAAGTATTATGAACTTATTTAAGTTTTAATTCGTTTATTTAAAAATTGTTATGGTGACATTAGTACCTACCTTCTAAGGTTGTTTAAGGATTAAAGCATAATTTCTGTAAGACAATTACCAAAGTTCCAGTATGTAATGCTTATTCAATAAATATTAACTATGATTATTATTATTATTACATCATAATAGGTGCTTATATTTCTAAATTAACAATCTTTTGTACTATTGATGTGACAATATGTACCTTAAGTGGGGTGAATAATGAAGGCACTGTCTTCATAATTAGGTGATAGCAACCTTCTCCTTTATTGGGAATCAAGCATCTCAGAACGAGCATGAATGGATATTAGACTTTTTGCCTCAGTGTTCTCAACAGTTTCTACCAGTAGAGCAAGTTACAGCTAGTAACTTGGTCAGGGTTTTTGGATATAAACTTTATTTTTTAGAATGTAGACCAACCTACATTTAAAATGTGATACTTCAGAAGCGCAGAAAGGTACGTGACACAGCCAACTGAAGAGGTAACATGTCCTAACATATTAAATTTTCTCTATTCTCTTTTGAACCCTATTACAGTCAAAGAAATCTCCATGGTGAAATGCTCATTTTGCAGACATGACATTGTGTAAGTTTAATTTCAGAATCACACAAAGGAAAAATTCCTGGGCATTTTATGTGCATTTTTGTTAATGTGATCACAGATACAGAATTAGCCATTCAACCCCAAACGAGACATGACCTCACTGGGAGGTTTGTTCGTTGACTACATTACGGGGATCCACACAAAGGACACGTCAATGGCACGACCCATGCACTCCTGTCTCCCCGCTGATGTCAGGATTTGTCCTGGGAAGTCTCTAGCAAACATTTTTGAAGCAAGCATTTTGTGAGAATGTCACTGTTTTTGATAGAAAGGCCATCTAGGGGTCTAACTAGGAACCAAGAATGGAATGAGTTACCTTATTAAAATTTTTAAATTAAAAAGTGTTTATATTGTTTGGTGGGTTTCAGTAGAAATCGGAGGAGCAGGTCAGGAGCAGGAGGATGGAGAAATAGGAGCTCTATCAGGAGCACCAGGAATGCTTTTTAAAAACATACATATTCTATTAGATTCTCGAGGAAATGTGACTAAGAACAGGCCCTCATCGCAGCCCCATATAGCATAGTTTTCAACTTTTCTACAGTGACTATTTCAAATATTTTCCATTGTCTTCAAATATCTACTCCTGTCTCCTTTACCCACTACCCCTATTTAACAGGGAAAATAAAATCACAAACTTCTTGCCTACCATCCATAGACCTGATTGCATCTGTGTCCATTCTTTCCTTGGAAAGAACCTTGACTCTTTCCCATCCTTCTACTCTGCTCCTTCACCTCCATTTTCTTCACTTTTCTCCATTATGGATTTCTAATTATTGTTGATTGTGACTCCCAAGTCCCTCTTGAATCTGTTCCCTAGGTCATGAAATATCCTCCATCATGACCTCCCCATCACTTATCTGGCCAATCTGTTCTCACCACTGCAGCCAGAATCTTAAATACAAATCTTCAATGTTTTATCTTGATGCTAATCAGATTGTGTTAGTCTCCTGATCAAAGCTCTTTAATGCTTTCCTAGAATAATCCAAATACTTTAATATGATTTGCCAGATGCTGCTGACCACTCCAGCTCTATCTCATACTTCTTCCCATTTTAGATCCCATGACCCAACCAAGTAATAATTTAAAAAAGATTTCCTGCTAACTCTCATTCAGTGCTAACACAGTTTGTCTCAACGAGTTTGGTTCAGTATGAATAGAATAAGGGTGTAAATTGCACCCTTGGGGAAATGTGACTCAACAAGTAACTACTGCAGAATGGATTCACTGGAGAACAAAAGCAAACATATTCATGCTTTGAAGAATTTAGGAGTCAATCAAGAGTGGAAAAGGCTAAACATAAAAATAATTTTATTTATGAGTACAGTTCTAACTTGAATATTCATAAAATTTTCTTAATTTATCATAAGGACTTAAATGCTTACTGAGTTTAGGAAAATTATTTAAAATGTTAAGACAAATCATTTTTGCAGTATGCCTCTTAACAAGACAGCAGTTTAAATCTTTCTTTTCCCTTTGATTTAAAAAAAAAAACCTTTATGGCCTAGTGATGTATGATAATTGCATTTATATGTGTGTGTATACATATAAATGTACATATTTAATAATAATGTACACTGATATGTGAACTTTGCCCAATTTCATTTCTAGCACTGTCATCAAAGATTAATCTTTTTCTGACTCAAATATTAGAAACTAGAGGCTTTTTCTATGACTTTATGTATTTCCTCCACTCATAGTAGCTTTGAAGTTGAATTTTGAGTGGAATGGAAGCTTTGAAGTAGAATTTTGAACAGAATCTGGCCTGATATGGGGCTAGTCAAACAGCACCTCAATAATTATGGATTAAAATATATAATATTTTTTAAAGACATTCAAAGATTAACCAGGTGTTGAGCAAATTCTAAGTGCCTGAGCCAGCTCCTACTAGCTCACAAGAGCTAACTGTTTACACCTCTTATCAAATCCACATTCTGAAGCCTCATTATCAGTGACTTGACAGCAGCCATGCGTGGAGTATTTACACCACAGAAATGGGAAACTCTACAAATCAGTCCTTTGATTTCCTCCAGAGAGGCAGTTAAAATGCACCAGCACTCCACTTCTTATGAATAAGTTGACCATGTATCACAGCAGTATTGATTGATGCCAGATGTACTTCTGATCCATGATTTTCACATTTGCCCCTACCCTTTTCTCTGTCAAAAGTGACAGATTCAATAATCACTACAGATATTAAGGAAAATAACAGAATTAGAGATTTTTCACTGCAAGAAATGAAGACTGGGTTAGAAGGTAAAGAAGCAACTACAAAATGTTTGTTTATGTGAGGAACAGGCTCCTGGAATAGTACAAGACTTGCTTTGCAGAGCTTCAGGGGACAGCATGAGGACAGGAAGATCTTGTGAAAGCTCTAAGGAGACACATTTTTATCTGCGTTGAAGGAAGGACTTCCTCATGGGTAATGTCGAGTCATCATAAAATAGGAATAGAATGCTTTTGAGAGTGAATGAGGTCTTAGTCCATGAAAACATTCAAGTAGAGACAGACAGCCATCTTGAGGGGTGTTGTGGAGGAACTGGGGCAATAAATACTTGGGTGTTAATGCCCTTCTCATGATTCATACTGTGGGTTGAATCTTCTGATGTCATTACTTCACTCAGTCATTTTGGCAATCCTCAGAGGGTCTTTGCCTGGTGCTATGTGTGTTTGGGAGAGATACAAGGAGAAGAAAAGATAATTCACTCAAAGTCACACAAAAAAAGTGACCTAAACCAAAATCCTTATTAAGCCTCACTGTTAAGTTTTAAAATTACATGATGATCACTAATTTGAGAGGAAGGACTACATGTTAGCCAACCCATCACTGATTTATTTATGATTTCAGATTTTGAAATCTATTAGGATCATCAATTCTACTGCAGCGCAGTTTGGTCAAAGAAAGGAAACTACATCAGAGGGATTCAAATAACTTTAGAATCGTAAGTCGTGTGAGAGATCTACAGGAGGAAAGTCCGTTTAGCAGTAAGAACTTCAGACACTTCCTCTATATCCTATGGTAACCAGGCAGTTAGAATAACAGGAAGCCCTCAGGCCGGCAAAAATGGCACCTGTGAAGTTTGTTTGGGTCTATCTGAAGGCAGGATTTCAGCAGGGGCTGAGGCTGTACAGAACAACTTAAAAATTTCAGCTGGATAAGAAAAATCCATAAAAATTAAAAATTGTGTTCATTTCCTAGTGCCTATGTGGTATTACATATAAGTCAGACAACTGTTTTCACTATTTCAAATTACTGAATTAGTTTATTATACTGACTGTCAGAAGAATCGTGGTACAGTTTTTCTCCAAGATCAATGCCTTTCATTTGCAGATCTTTCATCTTACCTGATGCTTCTCTGCCCATTTCTTCAGTCATGTAAATTCTTCTGGTACTTTTTATTTTCTGTTTTTTTTTGGTTTTTTTTTTTTTTTTTTTTTTTTTTTTTTTTTACCACCCGGAAAACATTACTCTCACCGAACTATGTACATCTCTCTTTATATTCATCCAATCAGACTTAACAAACACTTAGATGACATTTATTTTTGCCTGGTACCATTTTAAGTGCTTTACAAATATGAATTCATTTACTTCTGCTAAGAGCTAAGATATTTTTATTATCTTCCTTTTACAGAGTAGGGGATTGAGGCACAGAGTGTTAAAGTAGTGAGACCTGGGATTCTAATTGACAGACTGACACTTTATCTCAGTTCTTAACCACTGTGTTACCTCTCACTTTAAAGATAAGAAATTAAACCAATTTTAACACGATTCACTGAAAAACCAATATTTGCACTCCTTCCTCCATGAAAATGTGCTTTATCCCTACCCATTTTTCCTGAAGTGCAGCTTTCTACTTATACGTTTATATTTTCACAAGCTTTGCCACAGCACAAATTCGGTGGTACAAACATTGCTTCCTTTTGTTCACATTTTACACATTTACCCCCTCCTTAAATAATTCACCTTTACTGTATTTTATGAAAGAAATGCTATTTATATATTTTGTGAATCCATAGTCTATTTTACATTCTACTAACTAAGAATAAAACTTGTCTACTTGGTTCATTGAGTCTAGAGAATGATTTTCAACCTGGGGTGATTTTGCTTACCAAGGGACATCTGGCAATGTCTGGTCACATTTTTGGATGTCACTACTAGGGTTTGGGGTCATACTGGCATCTAGTGGGAAGAGTTTAGGGATGCTGTTAAACTAAATGCCATAACCACAGGTCATCTCCCCACAACAAGAAATTTTCTGGCCCTAAATATTGAGGTTGAGAAATCCAGGTCTAGAATATTCTGTGCATTTAAAATGATTCCGTTGAGAACAATTTAGGTACTTTCTCAATAGTACTAAAAAAGCTATATAAAAACTGTATGTATATAAAAACTCTATCTATCTATCTCTAGCTATCATTAATATATCAATCTGCTAGGTTAAGTGGACTCAATTTAACCATCTGGTGTTTCATTTTTGCTTTTGATTTGTAAAAGACTCAGACCTATATCATAGTTTTAATGCTAATTATCATTTTTGAGATAAATGATTGTAATTGCAGATTTCTTTTTTTTTTTTTTTTTTTTTTGAGACAGAGTCTCGCTCTGTCACCCAGGCTGGAGTGCGGTGGCACCATCTCAGCTCACTGCAACCTCTGCCCCCCAGGTTCAAAGAATTCTCCAGCCTCAGTTTCCTGAGTAGCTGGGACTACAGGTTCCCGCTACCAATACTTGCAGATTTCCTTAGTGCCATGTTAATCAGCCACTCATCCATTTTTTTAAAGAATTAAGTATTAAGCATTCACTGTTCATCAAGCAATGTTCTTAGTGAATAAGTAGTTTAGAATTAGATTACAATTAAACTGTGGATTTTAGGACATTTTAATGTTTACTGAAAAGTAAACATTAAAGAAACATTATCACAGAATTTATATTTTCTATAGTTTATGCTGTTTTATCTGATTATAAAAGCAATGTTTTATTTAAGAATAAATTAAGTGAAGTATTTTACATGATGTGCGAAAAAAAAGAGAAAAAGATGGAAAAGAGTTGATTGAATTATTCATTTTCACCTGATTAGTTGAAACCAGTGGTTAGTAACATCACATGCACAAAGGACCCAGTGGCTGATTCAAAATAGTATTCCATTCTCTCCCCATGATTTTACAATGAAGCTACGAAACCAATCAGGACGCCTTCTTCATGTTCACCAAAAGTACTTTTGTTTTGTTTTTTATTTTTTGGGTTTTTGTTTGTTTGTTTGTTTGTTTTGAGATGGAGTCTCTCTCTGTTGCCCAGGCTGGAGTGTAGTGGCACAATCTCGGCTCACTGCAACCTCTGCCTCCTGGGTTCAAGCAATTCTTCTGCCTCAGCCTCCCGAGTAGCTGGGACTATAGGCGTGCACCACCACACCTGCCTAATTTTTGTATTTTTAGTAGAGATGGGGTTTCACCATATTGGCTGGGCTGGTCTCGAACTCCTGACCTCATGATCTGCCCACCTCAGCCTCCCAAAGTGCTCGGATTACAGGCGTGAGCCACTGCTACCTGTAAAAGTAGCTATTTTTAATAGCAATGACACACAAGAGTAATTGCAGGACATTTACTTAATTAAAAAAATTAATCGGTTGGCAAAATCTTATGTGAAAAATTAAAACGAAACAAATAACCATTTCCCTGAAAAATTAACCCCAATTGGACCTCCACATCCCTTCCCATCCATCACCACATTTTCCTACTCCATTTGACAGTGGAACTCTCTGTAGGCTTCCTACATGCTTCCAACACTTCCTGTCACCCTGTTTTTACTTGTCCCTAGTCAAATCAGGCATTTATCTCCAAAACTCTGTTGTGACATTTGCCATCAAGGTCACTAGTGACATCACACTGCGAAATCCAATGGTCAATTTTTGTCTTTATCTTGACTTATTGTTAGTATCTAACACCGATGATCACTGCCTTTTTCTTTTTCCTTTTCTGCTTTTTTGTTTGTTTGGTTGGTTTTGGTTTCTTTTGAGACAGGGTCTCGCTCTGCTGCTCTGGCTGGAGGGCAGTGACATGATCAGGGCTCACTGCAGCCTTGACCTCCTGGGCTCAAATGATCCTCCCGCCTCAGTTACCCAAGTAGCTGGGACTACATGTGTGCACCACCATCCAGCTTATATATATATTATATATATTTATATATATTATATATTATATATTTATACATATTATATATTTATACATATTATATATTATATATTTATATATTATATATTTATATATAATATATATATTTATATATTATATATTTATAGATATATATTTATAGATATATACACATATAAATATATATACTTAAAATATATATATTTTTTGTCAAGACAGCATCTCACTATGTTGCCCAGGCTGGTCGCGAACTCCTGGGCTCAAGCAATCCTCCTGCCTCAGTCTCCCAAAGTGCTGGGATTACAGGGGTGAGACACCATGCCTGACCACACTGCCTTTTGCTTGTAATACTTTCTTTACTTCATATCATGTGTCACAATTTTTCCTCCTACTTCAAGCAATTCTTTTTCTCAGTCTTCTTAGTTAGAGCCTCCTCATTTTCTCAATCTTAAATTAGGCTGTCCCAGGCCTTAGTCACTGGAATCCTTCTCCTTTCTAACTATTCTGACTCTTGTATTGTTCCATCCATGTTCATGGTTGCAAATACTCTATGTACATTGATAACTTCCAATCTTATATTTCCATTTTGAAATTCTCCCCTGAACTCCAGACTAATATATTGTCTCCTTGACATGTTCATTTTGTTGTCAGAAAGCATTTCAAATTTTCCACAATAAAACACCAATTATTGATTCCCTCACTCCAAAACTCCTTTTCTACCAGTTCCATCATCTGAGTAAATAGCACAAGTATTTACTGTGCCATTTTTTGAGTAATGGTTCATTTTTATTTTATTTTATTTTATTTATTTATTTATTTATTGAGACAGGATCTCACTCTGTCACCAAGGCTGGAGTTCAGTGGCGTCATCCTAGCAAACTTGCAGCCTCGATCTCCTGGGTTCGAGCAATCCTCCTACCTCAGCCTCCCAGATAGCTGAGACTACAAGCACATGCTACTATGCCCGGCTAATTTATTTTTTATTTTTAGTAGAGATGAGGTTTCACTATATTGCCCAGGTTGGTCTTAAACTCCTGAGCGGAAACCATCCTCCCGCCTCAGCCTCCCAAAGTGCTGGGATTACAGGCATGAGCCACTGCGCCTGGCCAGTAATGCTTCTTAACAGGAAACCTCCTCCTTCTCTGAAATTTAGAGGAAGCAAACAAACAAACTGCAAAACAAGACCGCATGTTGAAAGAACATCTACACTTTGTCCTTGGAGTCACTACTGAGCTTGTTGATAGTCTTTCTGGGGGCACATGCTTCCTTGAAACCCAGATGAAATGATGTGGGGCAAGATGCTGTTTGCCATAGGTATAGGGTTACACAGTCAGACAAAGTGTACATTTGCATGCAAAAATCTGTGCTGTCACAATCACAGAGCACCTACACTTAAGAAGAACACACTTGGAACAGGTTGTACAGGACCTGGAGGTGTCAGTAAGAGAAAATCCAGCCTTCCAGGACAGTAAGAAATTTAGGGGTAATGTGTGGCCACTTTTATGATATGAAAAGATTTTTATTATTATATAAGCTTCCAGAAGTTTGATCAGAAAACAAAGATGTAAATGGGCATGGAAGAAGGCTATTCTTGATTCTTGTTTTCTGTCCGCCACCATTGGCAAGACTATCTACTATGCGTAGGCATGGGAACCAGTTAAAGAAAGTGTCGATTCACTAGAGCGAGGCTGAGAACTCAGTGGCCTTTGTCTGTGGTGAATGTATCCGGAAAGGCAAAGAAGAGAGAGATTCTCCTGTGGGGTTTCTCATCTCCATGGCGGTAGGTGCTGACAGCTTCAGAAGGGTACTAACAGGGCCAAGAGAAAAGGGCCCGTGAGATGCTCAGCTACGATGCTCTTACAAGATGAAAAGGACATGGGGTTCAGATCTGCACTTCATCATCTTTCACTAAGGTAGGATCATGTCATGGATTAAAAGTGTTCCAAGCCTGAACTAATTGCTTATCTGTTCTCTTCAGCTCATCCTTTTTGTATGTATCCCTGTTAATAAGCACCTTTATGATGCTTTTTTTGGCTCAGTAGTCATGCTTTATGGAGGCATGGTCTATGCCTGGGAACAGGTTTTCTTTCTCTCGTATAATCTCTGGGGAACGCTGAGCCAAACAGATTAAAAATGTCAGTGCCATTTGCAGATCCATTAAGGGAAGTAACATTCAGAGACAGAGAGAGACTAAAAGGATGATGACTTAGCCAGCTGACATAACTTACTGACGTGGAGCAACGTGGAAGAGGTGAATCTTTCATTTCCTGTGGAAAACAGTCATTCATAAAGCTGTCTTTTTTGTTCTGTCTTTGTCACTCTTCCACTGTTGCAAAGTGACAGCAAAGTAGCATCGGGAATTTGAAACTGTGTAATAAAATACATTGTCATCAATTTGGGATTAATTACCTCTTCACAACTAAAAATATAGACAGAAATGCCGTAAAGACTCTTTAGAAAAACAACTGTTAAAAGGTAACTTCAATAAATAATAAGCCCTTCAAGCATTGAAATCTGACTAAGTATAAAAGCACGTGGCTTTTGAACTTTTAATGTTTTTCTTCTACTCATTGCTTTCTTTCAATTCGTAATCTGGACTGTTGCTATGGAGTAAACAACACCTACTACTTTCCATGCCTTCAGGTTTCCGTTTCACTAGAAGAAGTGGCACAAGTTGAAGGAAGGCAACTTATCTATGTGAAAATTCTAAGACAGTATAGACACATGGCCATGGGTTTAGCCGTAAATGACTTATTTATGAAACATGTTAAGCTTTTCTGTTTAAAATCCCTCCCCTGCCTTTTAAAAAATTCCCCATGAATCTTGAAGTAATCCTGAGAATTCAGATGGAGTGGGGTTTTTCTTTTAATTGTTGCTCAGAAAATCCTTGAATCAGTCTGAGTGCTTTGTTATCATTGAGCCATATGCAGAATTATAAAGTTAAAATGAAAACAGGTCAGCTAAAATTAAGAAGTCAATGCAATGAGTAAAGGCACAGACCCAAAACATGGGTCAGGATCATCTGTCCTGTCGGCATGACAAATATGGCTCACAATTATTTTTTTTAAAAAATTGGAAGTTCTGAAAGTCTACAATGTGCAAGGTAGAGACCAAATTGTCTATGCATTGGCAGTGTGACCTTCCCCCAAATTACTAAACTTCTCTCTGCCTGCTTTTCAAAAGCCTTTACTAGCATCTATATCTTAGATATTATGTAATTTCATTTGATATGGTACCTGGCACACAAGGAGCACAAAGTAAATGGAGACAATTATTGTTAGCTCCATTTTAGAGAGGAGAGAAACTGATATAGAGAGTGATAGGGGGTTAAGACCTAAGCTCCCAGTAATATACCAAGTGGTGCAACTCCAAAGAATACATGTTTTGCTCTCAAGTTAAGAAAATACAAGCCAATTGCAATTTTGCAGTGAGGAAGGTGGGATACAGTTGTAATCTCAAAAGTGCCCCTAACAATTCATACCAGCCCTGACCTGCTTCTGCCATGGTTTTCTGACCTGCAATATTTAATCTTCAGCTTTCAGACATCCACATTCCACCCCGGACCTTGCCTGTCTGGTGAGCCCAATCTCTGCAGGTCAGCCATGCGGATGAGGTGAGGGAAGGTATGTTGGGATGGGCTGGCATGAGGAGTCATGGGGGTCGAGAAGAAAGTTATGGCCAGAGACATTCTTTTGTGTGTGCATAGTTTAATAGAGACAAACAATGTTCATTTTGATCTTTATTAAGAGGCCACATCAGAATACCTGCTTTAAAGTGATTTTTTCCTAATGGTTTCTTCTACCATTGTCACAGTAGCTGCCTCAAACCAGCCAAAGTAGAAGTTCCTATTTTGCTTGACAGCTTAAGCTTCAGGCAAAAACTACTGACATTTATGAGATACCTAGTATTTTACAATGCTATCTGATTTAATTCTTATATAATTGCCCCTTTTAAAAAGACAGAGAACACAGAGGTAAAATAACTGCTCTGAGTTTGCATAGGTAAATGTTGGAGATGAGATTCAAACTAGACTGACTCAAAAATCTAATCTAACTGATGAAAGTAAAGGCACTGTTTTGTTTGCATCACTTAATAATACATCCGTAATCACAAGTCACGATAAGAACCTGATAAGACCCTAAGAGCAGCCATATCATCAAAACCTGAGCTTGGGTCACCTTCAAGATGCAACACACCCAACATCGCAGTGAGATTCAGGGGCACCCTGAAACACAGGAGTAAGAAACAGAAACATCTATCCTTAGAAACTTCCCTTGTAGTCATTCTGCTGAGTTGTTTTTTTTTTAAATTGTTGCTCAGAAAATCCTTGATCCAGTCTGAGTGTTTTGTTTTCTTTGAGCCATATGCAGAATTACAAAATGAAAATGAAAACAGGTCAGATAAAATTAAGAAGTCAGTGCAATGAGCAAAGGCACAGATAGTACCAAAACATGGGTCAAGATGATCTGTCCTGTTGGCGTGACAAATATGGCTCACAATTATTTTTTTTTAAAAATTAGAAGACTCAAGTCTTTTGACTTTATTGAGAAGGTGAAGTCTGACACTGTTGATTTCCAGTCTTCTTGGAAAGGCTTTCATCACTGTTTATCTCATAAAATTGGAGTGCTGTTTACCAGTTAATAAGAAAATGGCATAAAATAAAACCTTTAAATATTAATGTTAAAATAGAACTTCAGCATTTTCTAGTTCAGCCATCTAGCAAACTCAGGAAACTCTTCCAGAAATTCTTCAAGTTGATCCAAATTCAGAGTTAATACTCAGTAGATTGTTTCTGTCGTAAGGTACTAACAACGAAAACATTCTTCATGATACAGACATTAAATCTACATCCCTATAAAATTCATAAGCAGATTCTAGCCCCATTCTTTGTAGCATCATAGAGCAGGGCCCCTGTCTCTCCTACACGAATACAGAGTATTTGTTACTGCATTCAAGGGTGTGAACCAACTGGAGCCAGGGCCATGTTTTGACTATCTCAGCGTATCTAGATTACAGTACAGGGAGCGTAGTTGGTGTTCAATAATAGCTTTGTAGAAGCAGGTCTATATCATCTTTAATAGTTTCTTCTCTGTTTTTTCTTTTTCCTGATTTCACACATCCACATTCCACCCCGGGCCTTGCCCGTCTGGTGAGTCCAATCTCTGCAGGTCAGTCATGCAGTTGAGGTCAGAGAAGTTATGTTGGGATGGGCTGACATGAGGGGTAATGAGGGTCAAGATGAAAGTTAGGGCTAGGGACATTCTTTTGTGTGTGCATAGTTTAGTAAAGACAAATCAGTCATTTTGCATTTTGATCTCTATAAATGGCCACATCAAATTATCTGCTTTAAAGTGGCTGTGTCCCAGTGGCTTCTTCTACCATTGTCACTTTTGAAGGAGGGTTCTGTTCCACTTCTTCAACACTATAGTGACCTCTATTAAACAAAAGAAGTACCAGGAATCAAACATTACATTTCAGATGTGAAATATCTCCCAATAAACCAGCATTCACTACTTCCACTGGGAATTCTCTGTGGCTAGAAAACTATTTTTGTTGAATCTTTGCCTTGATTTTCTGGGAAAGAGATATTTTTAACACCATTCACCTTCCTCCCTCCCTTTCCCCTTGCCCACTTTTGCTAGCCCTCTGAGCTTGACATTGATAACTATTTAGTATAATCAGTTGCCTAAATTTCCCTGCTTGTGAGTTTCTCCAATCCCTAGAGCTGAGGGCATTTGATTCCACACGCAGGCCCCTCTGCTCCAGGTCGTGGGATGGGTCATTCCTAGAACTCCTAAGTGAGTGGCTCTAAAACTCATCTCAGGGCACTTGGTGAGCATTTCTTGTAGTGAGTTCTGCTCTGAACCTGTGCTCCAGTCCTAGTGCCTGAGCGTTCTATTTTTTCCAGAGTTCAGGTCCAAATAGCCACCATTACTCTGATTCCATGTCCAACAGTTCCTTTTATTACTAAGGCTTAAAACTTTAGCAATAAAATGACATACATTTCTCGTGTTTTTTCCCCAACATTTATTATCCTGTGACCCTGAATAAATACCCCAAACTAGTTAAGCTTCGATTCTTCATCTTTAAAATAGGGATAATATTGATCCCTTGTTCTCAGGGTAACTGGGAGAATTAAAAACATTTCAAGGACATAAAATGCCTGGTACGTAAGAAATGTTTCTCTCTGGCTGATAATTGTTATCTGATTATCCTCTCTCAGTTTGGAGGTCCTAAATCCCAGCTCCATATCTGGATCCCAGTTACTTTTTTTGCCATACCTATTTGATGCAGACTTCTTACCTACACAAGTATCTACATACTGCCTATTATCCCTTTTCCTAACTTCCCCAACACTGGGTTTTCCCCCCTTTCTCTTCCCTTGTTCTCTCACTGGGTGTCTGTTAAGCTGATTAACTAAAGCCCTGCCCCTCTTTACTCCCTGTTCCAGCAGCTCAACTGAATTTCTGTCCTTTTACAATCATAGCTGGATGTGTCCCAAGAACAGAATATGCCACACTCCAGTGGGCAATCCTAAACTCTTGGCTTTCGACCTTAGAAGTCTGGCCATTACATTGCTTTTTCATCCACATGTGTCAGATCTAATAATACTTAGTTGAAGATTTACTATCTTCTCCCTAAATAACTGCTGCCAGTCACTGGCATGATCCTCTCGGCTCCCCAGCCCCACAATCTGCTAGCATGGAGCTTGGCAAACTGTATTCCATCAGCAAAGATCTCCCAAGGCTGAAGGACCCAGAAACTTGGCTGTCCAGACCTACGCTATTAGGAGATATAACCTCTTCAAAGGGGAAGGCACTGCTTCTACTTAAACAGTTCTCCTTTGTGATGACAATACATACTTCAGTCCTGTCAAGTTTCTCCAGACACGAAGATGGAAATGTGCTTTTCCGCTTCCCAGTCTCAGGCATTCTTTTTTCTCTAATTTGGCATGACAAACAGACTCTCCATCGTCACCTGTTATAGTATGAATGTCTCTTCATTTCATTAATGCAAGGTTGCCACTGACATAAAGTGCTTTTTGTTTTGGGTCACTCTTCTGTACCCCCATCCTTCCCATATCTAATAATCACCATTATTATATTAGAAGGCAAATTTCTGATCACAGCTTGATAGTGTCCTTGAGGCGAACAGGACGATTTTCTGTCTACCCAGTGAAAACCACCTTTGGTTCTTCACAGTGATTTCACAGACAACCTAGAGCCTGCGAGGGGACTGGAATGTTGATCTCTAACTCTCTGATCAGGAACTAGACTTACACACCTACACACTTTGCACGCACACGCACGCACACACACACTCATTTCCAGCATCGAGTCTTTATGATGAGAGCTAGTTCTTCCATAAGAGTCCAGCTTCTGACTGCAGAAGGAATTAATACCAGGATAATTCTGTGTACTTTGGATCCACGCAGTAGGAAGCTTATGCTTGCTGCTTTCCTCAGGATGCCCTGTGACATCACCCACACTGGATTGTTTTTCCTTTTGTGTTAAAACACTTTGGCTTCATTCCAAAGGGTGTCTGAAGACAACAAGCCTTCCTTCCAGTCTACCCCGTGGCCACGTAATCCCACAACTGGAAACATTCTTCTGCATGAAAAGGCATCACTCAATTAGCTGTCACTCAGAGCACCCCTCCCAAGTCTCGGCTTCCTTTGACCTCTTTCCTTGCTGATGTTTTAGATTCTTAATGGTTTGATCTGGTGGAGGTCTGTTACAGTTGCTTGCTACTTGTATTTGTGTCCCCCAGTGTGTATATTAAGGGCTGATATAGTAAGGAGAGTGAGTAGATGTATCTCAGGAAAAATTAAAGATGACCTCAGATGCTAAAATAGTTTACTGCAACCATGGTGTCTGGAGTTGCAGGGAATAGGATATAATCTCCTTAATTCTAGAAAACATGGTTCAAGCTGTGTATGCAAAAGATATGCACACCTGAGGGCCCGAGTGTGACATTAGCCATTATGCACCACTCACACTAGTTATAGAGACCTGGGCTGCAATGCTAGTTTTTATGCTTTCCAACTCAATGGCATTTAGTCAACGGCTTCGTTTCCGTAAGACTTAGCTTGTTAAATTGCAAAACACAAAAGATATAATACAACCTGCTTTTCAAGATGGCTATTAGGATTATCGGAGAGTGACGCAGCACTGAGCCCAAAAAAGAGGAGATGGATCTGGGCTAAGGGGAAGGTGTCACTAAAAGCAGAAGCTGGGAGCACGCAGAAAAACCTTGATTAGCATCATAGATTGCCTGCGGGCTGGACCTTCAAAGTTGTACCACACTGAACGCTTGGTTGTACTATTAGACTTCCTGACCATTACTGCTTGGATAGCTGAGATTTTGATTAGTGTTGTTCTATTAAACTGGTGGTAAAATCTTTTTGGGGAAAGGAACAGGGTACATATGTCCACAGACAGGCAAGGTCACTGATATGGTTTGGCTGTGTCCCCACCCAAATCTCATCTTCAGTTGCAGCTCCCATAATTCCCATGTGTGTGGGAGGGACCAGATGGGAGATAATTGAATCATGGGGGCAGTTTCCCCCATACTGTTCTCATGGTAGTGAATAAGTCTCACAAGATCTGATGGTTTTATAAGGGGAAACCCTTTTTTGCTTGGCTCTCATTCTCTCTCCTGCTGCTGCCAAGTAAGAAATGCCATGATTGTGAGTCCTCCCCAGAGCCATGTGGAACTGTGAACCCGTTAAACCTCTTTTTCTGTATACAAATTACCCAGTCTCAGGTATGTCTTTATCAGCGGCGTGAAAACTAATACGGTCACCAATCCCAATGTATTGCTTTCATATAAAGAACATTTTTTGATTCAAATAAGAAAAATAGAAATCAGAGTGGTCCTGCTCAGGAGAGGGTGTGGATACCTGCTTTGCTTGATGGCACAGCGTAGACGGTGTCTTGCCACACCCAGGTGCCCCTGGGACCACCCAAGAACCAAGTGTGAATCCTGGAGGGCTAGGGGTTGATGGGCAGGGCCTTGCACTTCTTTGGTTTTCACAAAGTTTTAGTGACATTTAGCCAAATATGAATAACAGGACAAATATTCCTTCAGCCTATTATGTCTTCTCTCATAAATGTTTCTGGATAAGGGAGCTGGCAGGGGCACATTCACAAGTTATTGACAATCTGTCTTTGAGGACAGGTTTCTAATTTTTTTTTAATGAGGGCATCCAGTCTATGTTTCCAGGGGAAAATTACATGAGATTTGGGAGTTTAAATGCCAATGATGTTTATAATTCTCAGCTAAAGCACCAGTATTTCTTTCTCCTGTCTTGAACTCTATGAATGAAAAAAAAATAGTGTTGGTTTATAGTATAATCCTTCCAGTTGTGTTTGAAAGTTCTGCAGTACTCCCAAACCCATCAGCTGAATGATCTTTTCATAAATATTATCTATCATTTATGAGTACAAATGGCATTTTGGTTAAGTTGAAGCAAAAGGTAATTTTATTATCAGAGAAAATATTCATCTCATCCCTGTCCCCTTCTCTCATCAACCTCAAATAAAACAAGGCCATGTGGTCTACAGTTAAAATTGTTTTAAATAATATTTAATTAAATCAGTATCTAAAAGTATCTAAAAGCACTGATTTTTTTTGTTTTGTTTTGTTTTGTTTTGTTTTTTTTGAGATGGAGTCTCACTCTGTTGCCCAGGCTGGAGTGCAGTGGCCGGATTTCAGCTCACTGCAAGCTCCATCTCCTGGGTTTATGCCATTCTCCTGCCTCAGCCTCCCGAGTAGCTGGGACTACAGGTGCCCACCACCTCGCCTGGCTAGTTTTTTGAAAATTACTGATTTTTAAATACATATTGGAAATCTTTCTCTATGTAGCTATACCATACACGTTCTTGGCTAAGAAATAATTACGTTGTGGATGCAGGAAACCTATTTGTTCAAGGCAAGCACCACTCAAATTTTCTTAGGCAGATTATCTGCTGGAAGAATGAGCCCAAGGAATTAAAATTAAAATTCCTATACTTCCTTCTGCTCAACAACCCAGAATGTTCTCCTTGGTTACATCTTTCTCATCTGATAGCTTTATTTCAAGGGAACAAAAATTCAGTTTTAATGGGGCATTCTTTTCAAAGCATATAATTTATTCCAAGTCAAATGCAAATTGATTTATCACTACTTTCCTTTTATGGCTTATCTATGGCACCAACTTCCTTCATTTGCCTAGAAAATCAAGAATTAACCACCCAAGTCAAATACCAGGAAAGTATCTTTGTTCCTTAAATGCTGGGAAAAGTCTTAATGCTAGTCACCTTTCTTTTGGATCTAGCAGCATCTTTCTCACTTTGATATTATTCCACCATAGAAGACTATATTCTCAAAGAGCTGTCTTTTCTTCTCTTTTTAAGGAAAATATTACTAACTTGGGTTGCTGCTGTGTGTATAGGCATTCATAGATAATAAAATTCCAACCTTCCAAATCAGGACAGGATGATTCATTCTTCTTCTCTAGCACTATCATGGAAATAAAAAATGTGATTGGAAGAGAAAGTATTAAAAAAAAAAATACATGGAAATTCAAGATTCTATCAAATACACTAACTGCTATCAGCTCTCTAAATCTTCTATTATCTGTAGTAAGTGGTAATGCTTCCCTGCTAAGAGGCCTTGAGAAGGCACACACTAATAGAAAGTTAATCTCACGTGACAAGCAACATATAGCTTAAGGTATTGTCTCAAGACACTATCTATCTGGATCTTCCTAGGAAGATCTTTTGTCTCGTATATTAAGGCCTTCTTAATTTATCTATATCCACAGGGAAAATGGGAATTGAGCCATCAGCCAATAACACTTACTTTATTTTCCTTTCTAATAAAGATGTCCTGAGTTTTCATTGCAACAGCTTAAAACAGAAACTCAATCACTTAAAGGTCAAAGAAATTGTAGACACTATCCAGGGAGTTTCTGGTCTACGAGTAAATCACATCTGTGAGTTCAGTGATTCCCAGCAGATTGAATAGACTAATAAATAGACTCCCTGTAAATTGCCAAAGAGGACAGTCTGCAGGCCAGTTCTCACAAATGGGAAAAGAGCAACAGAGAGATAGGAGTTGGATTTCTGTTGGCATACCATAAATACCAAATTTTGAGAAGGTCAAAAGTCATGACACATATGCCTTCCATAAATTACATTTGTTTTGAAATGAACAGTTAGGTTCAACCAAAGCAGCTCCCATACAAAACTATATGGGAGCCATTCAAGATTAGTCATAGGTAACCTGGCATTTAGAAACACCATGGAGAGTGTTGTCATTCTGTCGAAAAACACAACGCAGGTAACTAGTACAAAATGACTTCTATTCTTAGCAATACTTGTAGTTCTTCTGGGCAGTTCTGTCATGTCTCCCTGAAGGTCAAGGCAATTAGATGCTAAACAGAATTCTGAAACAAATCTGGGAAATTGCCAATCTTATAATTAATGGTGGTGGAAAAATGCCAGTTAACTCTCTTCCCCATTTGGATCTACACTTGAACGATGATATTAATCTGCATAAGATAATTCCACTTTCCATTCGTTATTTGGTTTGGCTAAGACTGTAGTCATAGCTACACGCACTGTGATTAAAAACTAAACAATACTACCTAGTATGAAAGGAGGTTTGGAAGCACAGCTTCTTTTCATCCTCATAGCAATCCACTGATCTGCATTTTCAGATGGGCAAACAGAGGCTCAAAGAGGTTGATTAGTTGGTGCAAAAATGCACAGTCTTACTTCTTACTAGCAATCAAGCAGGTATTTAAACTCAAATTCTTATGTATCGGAATCTAGGTCTCAATTTTTGAAACTTAAGGTCTCAATCTCGAAAACACATAAGAATCAATAAAGGACCAACCAAATCAGGATTGGGGTGAAAATCGAGAATCTACAAGTGTTAAGATGATCCCCTAGAATTTGAAAGCAAATAGTTGACTACGCTTTAAAAAACACCGCTATACTATACTGCTTGTAGGGATATCTACATGAGGTGTTGGAGGTTATGAATATGTAGTTTGAGGTTATGAATATCTAGCTAGGGTCAGCTATTTAGGCAAACCTGCATCATGAATACATAATTGCCCTCCTCAGAACTCAGTCATTTGAAGGACCATTTACTTGAGTTTTGTACATCTAGCAATACAGATCTTAAAGTAGGAAAGTTGCAAAACAGCACAATTTTTAACACTTTCTTTCCAAAGTCATTGAAATACTAAGATAAAAGAAAGATTCTTAAAACAGACATTGTTATACAAGCCAAGAAATAAAGGTATTAACAGTTTAATATGGTTTGGAATGGGAAAGAGACAAAAGGAGGCACCAAAAAGGGGAAATGCATTTGATGCTCGTTTAATGCTAACTCTGCTTCATCCCCAATGTGTTATCCACTGTTTTCATGATTTCCCCAATTGGTCTCCAGTGGCCAAATGTGATCTGACTCCCTCTTCCCCCCACCTCCTTGTTTTAAATGAGATCTGGTTTTACTTAGATGAATTAAATGTCACTATATTTGTTTCTGTAAATTGTTCCAGCAAAAATTACAGCATCAATGTCTGACTTTAAATGTCTGTATGACTGTCTGCCTCGCTGGGCTATTTATAGCTGCCTTTAAAACAGTCAATAAATGCTTTTAGATTGCTATTGATTTGTTTCCCCTTTACAAAGCCTCAGAATTAATATTTTTTGAAGTATGAACTGAAAATACCTGTTTTTCTTTCAGCAAAATCCATGCATGTTTACTGTTAAATTTTAGAAAATATGTGAACAGAAGAAGAAAAAAATCACATCAAAATTAACATTTTGTTGTATATCATTGTTTTTTCTCCATTTTAAAATATATTTAAACTTAAAAACTCTATTGTATGAGATTTTTTGTAGCCCTGTTTTTATTTTCATTTAAAAAGCCCACATTTTTTTCCTGTCATTCTTCTACTCCATTACTTTTAATGGCTATCTATAGAGTAATCATATGATTGTACTGTTACCTATGAAATCAACCTCTCATTTATAACGCAGCTAATTCACATCCAGATTTTGTCACTACAAATAGCCCTCCAATGTAGTCATGTCTTTGTATTCATCCATAATAATTTCTTTAGAAAAAAATGCTGAGAAAGGAATTGCTGCATTGGAGGGTGTACCAGATTCATAGACTACTGTCACACAGAGCTAGCTTACCTCCAGAAATAGTTTAAAAGTATACATTTGAATACATCTTTAAAGTGACAATATGACAACATGCATTAATATTAGGGGAGTCACATTTCTAGTAATTCAATTATAGACTTAACAAATTTAATTAAATGCTTTTACATGAACAGACACTTTTCAAAAGAAGACATACAAGCAGTCAACAAACATGAAAAAATCCTCACTAAGCATCAGAGAAATGCAAACCTAAACCACAATGAGATGCCATCTCACACCAGTGAGAACAGCCATTATTAATGAGTTTTAAAACAACAGATGTTAGTGAGGCTGCGGAGAAAAGGGAATGCTTACACACTGCTGGTGGGAATGTAAATTAGTTCAGCCACTGTGGAAAGCAGTTTGGAGATTTCTCAAGTAACCTAAAACAGAATCCAGCAATCCTATTACTGGGTATATATTCAAAAGAAAACAAATCATTCACCAAAAGTTTCATGCACTCATGTTGATAAAGGCACCATTCACAATAGCAAAGACATAGAATCAACCTAAGGGCCCATCAATGGTGGACTGGATAAAGAAAATGTGGTCAATATACGCTATGGAATACTACACAGCCATAAAAAAGAACAAAATCATGTCCTTTGCAGCAACATTTATGCAGTTGAAGGCCATTATCCTAAGTGAATTAACACAGGAGCAGAAAACCAAATACTGCATGTTCTCACTTCCACTTAGTGGAAGCTAAACATTGGACACTCATGAACATAAACATGGCAACAACAGACACAGAGAACTGTTAGAGGGGAGAATGGGGAGGGCTTCAAGGTTTGGAAAACTAACTTGGGCACTATACTCAGTACCTGGGTGAAAGGATCATTCATACACCAAACCTCAGCATCACGCAATATACCTGAATAACAAACTTCCACATGTACCCCCAAATCTAAAAGTTGAAAAAATAATAATAATATAAAATTTCTTACTGAGATCTATCATCGGTCCTGAGGAAGATGATAAGTGAAAACAAATAGTATAACTTTTGTGTTTTCTGTTTATGAGCTGGTATCTGCAACAGGGAACACGTAGGATAAATGGGAGGAATTGACAATTGGTGTTTGGAGAACTGTCAGCACTGATGTTTTTGTAGTTTTAGGAGTACTAATTACCCTATGAGGGGTGAAATTTCCTTGAGGATAAATATCATCTTTGTATTATTCAATTATTTATTCATTTATTTCTTCAAAATATAATTAGTAAGTGCCTATACATCACATATTGCTTTAGCTGTTAGGGATATAGTGGTAAATAGACAAGCATGGCCCTCGTGGAGTTTACAACTTATTTCACAGAACAATCTAATCAACAAAAAAGTTAATCAGTGGCAGTAACATCCTTGGGCTTTAGAGCAGGATATGGCAAACTCTTCTGCAAAGACTCAAATAAACTAGGAAAATATTTAAGGTAGTAAATATTTTAGGCTTTGTGGACCACATGGCCTCTGATGCAGCTACTCAACTTTGTAAGTTTGTGTGATGTAGCAGAGGAAAGACTTTCCCTCTAGCCTCAAGTTCAGTAAATTCAGTAGAACTTATGACTGTTCAGAACTTGAGTCTGCAAAATAAGCTGACAAGAGGCAGATTGTATCAGTCCATTCATACATTGCTATAAATATCTGAGACTGGGTAATTTAAAACCTAGGTAATTTAAACCTGTTTTAAAGAAAACAATGAGAACACATGGACACAGGGAGGAGAACATCACACACCAGGGCCTGTCGGGGGTTGGGGGCTAGGCTAGAGGAGGTTTAGCACTAGGAGAAATACCTAATGTAGATAACGGTTTCATGGGTGCAGCAAACCACCATGACACGTATATACCTACATAACAAACCTCCATGTTCTTCTGTACATGTATCCCAGAACTTAATGTATAATTTTAAAAAAGAAAAAAATTAAAATACATAAACAAATGCATGCTGAAAAAAAAGAAAAGAGGTTTAATTGGGTCACAGTTCTGCAGGTTCTACAGGAAGCATAATGCCAGCACCTGCTTCTGGGGAGGCTTCAGGAAGCTTACAAAATGATGGAAAGTGAAGGGGGAGCAGGCATATCACATGGTGAAAGCAGGAGCAAGTGAGAGAGAGTGTGGAGGACAGACGTGCCACGACTTTTAAATGATCAGATCTCATGAAAACTCACTATTGTAAAAACAGCACCACACCATGGGAGATTCTACCCCATGATCAAAACACCTCCCACCAGGTCCCCCCTACATTTCAACATGAGATTTGGGTGGGGACAAATATCCAAACTATATACTTCTGTCCTAGCCCACCCCAAATTTTATTTCCTTCTCCCATTGCAAAATACAATCATTCCTTCCCCAAAATTCCCAAAAGTCTTAACTTATTCTAGTATTAACTCAAAAGTTTACAGTCTTATTTGAGATGAGGCAAATCCCTTCCACCTATGACCCTGTAAAATCAAAAACAAGTTAGTTACTTCCAAGACACAATAGGGGCCTTGTACAAACAGGCATTGGATAAACATTCCCATTCCAAAAGGAATAAATTAGTCAAAATAAAGGCTCTACAGGCCCCACACAAATTTAAAACTTAGCAGGGCAGTCATAAAATCTTAATGCTCCAAAATAATCTCCTTTGACTCCATGGACCACAGCCAGAGCACACTGGTGCAAGGGGTAGATTCACAAGGCCTTGGGCAGCTCCACGTCTGTGGCTTTGCAGGGTTTAGTTCCTGAGACTACCGTCACAGGTTGTTGAATGCATGTAGCTTTTCCATGCGCAAGGTGGAGGTTGCTGGTGGATCTACTCTTCCGGTGTCTGGAGGATGGTGACACTAGGCAGTGCCGCAGTGGGGACTGTGTGTGGGGGCTCCAACCCATGTTTCCCCTCTGCACTTCCCTAGTACAGGTTCTCTGTGGAGGCTCCACCCCTGCAGCAGGCTTCTGTCTGGACACCCAAGCTTTCCCATACATCCTCTGAAATCAAGTGAGAGGTTACCAAGCCTCATAACTCTTGCATTCTGTGAACCTGCAGGCTTAACACTACATAGAAGCCACCAAGACTTATGACTTGCACTCTCTGAAGCAGCAACTCAAGCAAGCTGTATCTGGGGACCTTTGAGCTAAGGCTGGAGCTGGAGTGACCTGGATGCAGGCAGCAGTATTCCAAGTCTGCACAAAGCAGCAGGGCCCTAGGCCCAGCCCACAAAACTATTATTTTCTCCTAGTCCTTTAGGCCTGTGATGGGAGGGGTTTTCTAGAAGATTTCTAAAATTCCTTTGAGGACTTTTTCCCATTGCGTTGGATATTAGCACTTGGCTCCCTTTTAGTTATGCACATATCTCTAGCAAGTGGTTGCTCCACAGCCTGCTTGAATTTGTCTCTCCAGAAAGTCTTTTCTTTTCTGCCATGTGGCCAGGCTGCAAATTTTCCAAACTTTTACACTCTGCTTCCCTTTTAAATATAAGTTCCAAATTTAGGTCATTTCTTTGCTCTTGCATCTGAAAATAGGCAGTTAGAAGCAGCCATGCTGCATCTTGAACAATTTACTGCTTAGAAAGTTCTTCTACCAGATACCTAAATTATCGCTATAAAGTTCACACTTCCACAGATCCCTAGGGTAGAGGCACAATGCAGCCAAGTTCTTTGCTAAGGCATAACATGCATGAGTCACCTTTGCTCCAGTTCCCAGTAAGTTCCTCATTTCCATCTGAGACCTTGTCAGCCTGGACTTCATTTTCCATATCACCATTGGCATTTTAGTCACAACCATGTAACACTAAGCAATTCCAAACTTTCCCTCATCTTTCCGCCTTCTGAGTCCTCCAAACTCTTGCAACCTCTGCCTGTCACTCAGTTTCAAAGCTGCTTTCACATTTTCAGGTGTCTTTGTAGCAATGCCCCACTCTCAGTACCAATTTTCTATATTAGGCTGTTCTTGCATTGCTATAAATACCTGAGACTGCGTAATTTATAAAGAAAAGAGGTTTAATTGGCTCACAGTTATGCAGACTGGACAGTAAGCACAGTGCCTGCATCTGCTTCTGCGGTTGCCTCAGAAAGTTTACAATCATGGAGGAAGGTGAAGGGAGAGCAGGCACTCCACATGGTGAAAGCAGAAGCAAGTGAGAGAGAGAGAAGTGTCTGGAGAGAAGAGAGATGCCACACACTTTTATATCACCAGACTTTGCAAGAACTCACTCACTGTCATGAAGACAGCACCAAGCCAAGAGAGATCTGTCTGCATGATCCAAAGCACCCCACCCCATGGCATCCCACCTTCAGTGTTAGGGATTACAATTCAACATGAGATTCATGAGATTTGGGCAGCGACAGATATCCGAACTATATCATAGATTAACAGGAGAAAGTGTATATGCATTTATCCAGTGCATTTTCTTTTCTAGGAAAGAAAAGTGAATACTCAAGAAACCAGTTAGACTTAAAAGCTTATTATACCCTCTTTATAAGAGAGAAGAGAGTGGGGATGCAGACAAGTTGGGGGGTATAAATGATTTGGGGGAAAGATGATGGGGTCCATAGAAGAAGAGGTGACAGTCTGTGACAAAGTTTGTCTGGGTGTGGCATGAACTTCCAGTTACCCCTTCTGGATATGAGTGAATCCTGGTTGATAAAACTGGGGAATGGCAGGGGTATCAATGACAATTGAGAAGTTCTTTTTGGAGGATCTGTCCCTAGGCAGATAAGGGGATCCCAGAGAAAGACTGCCTGTATCTGTTGTCCCACAGAAACCCCAGTTTAATGTAATCAGCTACCAAAGTGGCATATTTTGGGGTGGCATTTCCTGAACATTTTCAGGAACAATATGTAGCCAGAGACCTTAAACAATGGTCTGGCTGTATTCCAATGAAACTTCATTTACAGAAACAACTCAATACTCAGATTTGGCGCTCAGGCTGCAGTTTTCTGACCCCTGTGTTTGTTAGTGAAAGCAGAAGATACAGTGAAGATCTCTACCTATCACAGAACGGTGAGAAGAGTAGTAGGAAGTACTTTAAAGAGGTGGCCAGATTTTAGATGTATCAATCTGCTTACCATACAGATTATGCAAATTAATTGCAATGGAATGAAACTGGAGAGTTTTAAGCAAAGAGTGACATGTTTTGACTTTGTTTTAAAAGAGGTCTGGGTGTAATGGGTCACACCTGTAATCCCAGCATTTTGGGAGGCTGAGGCCAGTAGATCACTTGAGGCCACGAGTTCAAGACCAGTTTGGCCAACACAGTGAAACCCCTAGTGAACATTGTGCTGCTTAGACATTTCTCTACTGAAAAAAAAAAATACAAAAAAATTAACTGAGTATGGTGGCACGTGCCTGTTGTCCCAGCTACTCAGGAGGCTGAAATATGAGAATTCCTTGAATCTGTTAGGCAGAGGTTGCAGTGAGCCAAGATTATGCCACTGCACTCCAGCCTGGGCAGACTGTCTCAAAAGAAAAGAATAGAAAATAGATTGACGTGTAGGAAGGGCAAAAATAGGAGACCTCTTAGGAAACTGTTGCTGTAGCCCACTGAAGACATAGTGGTTTTGACAACAGGGAGAATTGAGTAGATTTAATATCTACTTAGAAGTGAACTAAAGGGCTTGCTGGTAGTTGGCATGATGATTTAAGGGAAAGTCATGAGACCATATGCTTGCATATAGAATACTTTTTTTTTTTTTTTTTTTTTTTTTTGGTGACGGAGTCTCGCTCTGTCGCCCAGGCTGGAGTGCAGTGGCATGATCTCGTCTCACTGCAAACTCCACCTCCCAGGCTCACGCCATTCTCCTGCCTCAGCCTCCCAAGCAGCTGGGACTACAGGCATCCGCCACCATGTCTGGCTAATTTTTGTATTTTTTTTAGTAGAGACAGGGTTTCACCATGTTGGCCAGGTTGGTCTCATACTCCTGACCTCAGATGATCCACCCACCTTGGCCTCCCAAAGTGCTGGGATGACAGGTGTGAGCCACCACGCCCAGCCAGGATACTTTTTCAAAAGGTACATGTAGTTAAATTTTAACTGATTTTTGTTGTTGTTATTTTTCAAGCAACAAAAATTATCCTTGGTTAACACCAGCAGAAGAAAATATTATTGAAAAGATAACAGTTTAGCTTATAGCATCAAATATAAGAAGACAGAATCCGATTTGGGCAGAAACAAGAGGCAAGGCAAAATAAAAATCTTGTCTCAGAGACTGCCTCTTAGGGAGCTGTGACTTGCCTCTCTCTTTCACCACTGGCCTCTTGACTGCCTGCCATTCCTTAAATAATAGGAGTCAGCAACTCTTGTGTCATTTCCTCAAGATTCAGCCTAGTTTGTGAAGTTCTGCTTGGCCACTCCTAGGTCACGTGGCCCTTCTGCACATGAAGGGTGAGAAAGCACCGTGTGAGAGGTGGCTTCTGATATCTTCCCTGGCCTCATCCTAATCTCGGTCATGATCATCTCTTAGCTCATTGTTGAAATAGCTTTCTGGTTTACCTCCCTCCTTCTGCTCTTAAATTTCCCCAACTGATTTTCCAATGGACAGCCAGCATGATTTTTTTCAAATGCAAAAGTTACCATGCAATGCCCTTGGTTCAGATACTTCGATAGCTTTCACTGTACTTGGCAGAAAGACCCAAATCTTTACCTATGAGGTATTTTATACTCTGGCTCTATTTCTCTTTCTAGCCTCAATTCTTCCCCATTTCAAGCCATGCCCACATTCAGGTCTTTGGAAAGCACGTCCTATGTACCTTTGAGTCATGGAGCCTTTGCAGATACTGTTTTCTCTGCCTGGAAAACATTTTTGCTTCCTCTTCTTATGGAGTTAATTCCTCTTCCTCTTTCAGATTATAGCCTGGATATGCATCTCTCCCAGACTAGATAAGGCCTGTGTGATAAGCTATCACAGGAGAGAGATTTATTAAAGTTAAGGGATAAGGATGACTGTAAATAAAAGACAGCTTCCCAGGTGTTAGCTATTATGCGCTTTCATTTTATGTCATTTAATCCTCAAAAAAAATTTTGAGATAAATCGACTATTGTCCACTTGATTTAAATAAATACAATGAGGCTTACAGATGGTGATTCCATGCAGCTAAGATGTGGCAAAAAAAAAAAAAAAAAAAAAAAAATGAGAATCCAAGTCTTTGATCTTCATATTCCTGCCCTTTGACTACTCTGCTGTTAGACCACATTCTGGAGCTTGGACTGTACCCATGGTAGCAGGAGGAGAGATACTTACATTTCAGGTTCAGAAATGATCACTCTGGATGAAAGAGGCAATAAATGAGTTGAAAGGCTGTTATGTAAACCAGGTGAAGCCAGGTGAGAGATCTGGAAAGCCTGCATTCAATGATAAAATGCAGATGCGTTCCTGTAATGATAACTTCTTATGAGAACCAGGTCTTAAAGTTAGATTAGAAAGAGGGAGGCTGCAGCCAAATTATACCTATAAATAGTGAGAGCCTTAACAACCAGATAGTGGCTGTACCTCAAACAAACAAAACAAGATAGGGAGCAAGGTCTGAGTTGAGAGCATTTTAACCTAAGGCTAGGAATGAAGAGCTCACTCTGAACTTGAATGTCAGGCCCTGGACGAAACCTTCTCCGATGGCCCGGTTCAATAATAACCTCCCTCCTTGCTCCAGGCCCTTCTCCATAGTAGCACTTTATTTTGTGTCCTCCATGATAGTCATTACTATCGGAAATTTTTCCTTTGTATTGCTTTCATGTTTATTGATACCCGCTTCTCCAACGTAAACTCCAAGATGCTGCAATTCTGTTTTCCAGTGCCTAAAAGTGGATGGAACATAGTAGGAACTCGAGTTTTTTTTAAAAATGAATGAAAAGAAAACAAGAATGAAAATAATTAGTAGCAAATACTCCCATGGGGAATGTAGAGGCTGTTGGGGGAAGTGCTTTCCTTATACAACGAAAAGAGACTGAGCTGTGGTCTTTTAAAGGAACATCAGATCCCATGTTATCTGACTTCCTTGCCAACCCAGATCCAGCTCAAGGTAAAAAATCTAAGCAACTTGGGCTAACATCCACCCAAGACAGGGATGGGCAGGGTGATTTTCAAGATAAGAATAAGAGAAAGTTTCAGAACCGTCTTAGTAAAACATGTACACACAATTTAAGACAAAGAATAAGCATGATAAACACCTTGTGGATTTCTTTAACCTGTCAACTTTGCCAATCTTGTCAGTCCTGTCTTTTAGGCTCGTTCCTAAAGTAATACAGAGCAAAGGAGTAAACAGTAATACAATTTTTAAACTGAGTTGGATAGATGGGTGTGTGTTTGTGTATGTGTGTGTGTCTGTTCAGATATGTGTGTTGACAAGGAGCAGTGGATCTCCCATGTACTGATGGTTGTAAAAAGAAAGGAAAGTTGGCTGGGCACAGTGGCTCACATCTGTAATCCAACACTTTGGGAGGCTGAGGCTGGAGGCCTGCCTTAAACTCCTGAGGTCAGGAGTTTAAGACCAGCCTGGGCAACACAGCGGGACCCTGTCTCTAAAAATAAATTAAAAATTAGCCAGGCATAGTGCACACATCTACAGTCCCAGCTACTTACTTGGGAGGCTGAGGTGGGAAGATGGCTTGAGCCCATGAGATTGAGGCTGCAGTGAGCTCTGATCACACCACTGCACTCCAACTTGGGTGACAGAGCAAGACCCTGTTTCAAAAAAAAGGCCGGGCACAGAGGCTCATGCCTGTAATCCCAGCACTCTGGGAGGCCAAGGAGGGCGGATCATGAGGTCAGGAGATAGAGACCATCATGGCTAACATCGTGAAACCCCGTCTCTACTAAAAAAGAAAAAAAAATTAGCTGGGCGTGGTAGCGGGTGCCTGTAGTTCCAGCTACTTGGGAGGATGAGGCAGGAGAATGGCGTGAACCTCAGAGGCAGGGCTTGCAGTGAGCCGAGATCGCGCCACTGTGCCTGGGCGACAGAGCAAGACTCCATCTCAAAAAAGAAAAAAAGAGAGGAAAGAAATAAAAGTCTCCTTGTCCCTGGGGCTTTGACGAACTAGTGGAAGGACAGAAAAGTGGCCCAGGTTGCTTTGTGGTAAGAAACAGTGATACCATTTCTGAGCTTAGATAGAAATATATACTGGGAACCACATGCTCTCTGCCAGTGTTCTGCCAGTGGAGCACCCTTTGAGAGAGTGAAAGCAAGTGTTCTGATATTCTACAGAGGATGAAACTCAGCTCTCATGGTGTTACTGGAAAAGGGTCCTGATCCAGACCCCAAGTGAGGGTTCTTGGATCTTGCGCGAGAAAGAATTCGGGGCCACAGAGTAAAGTGAAAAAAAGTTATTAAGAAAACAAAGGAATGGGCTGGGTGTCGTGGCTCACGCCTGTAATCCCAGCACTTTGGGAGGCCAAGGAGGGTGGATCACTAGGTCAAGAGATCAAGACCATCCTGGCCAACATGGTGAAACCCCGTCTGTACTAAAAATACGAAAAAAAAATTAGCTGGGCGTGGTGGTGCACACCTGTAGTCGCAGCTACTCGGGAGGCTGAGGCAGGAGAATCACTTGAACCCGGGAGGTGGAGGTTGCAGTGAGCCGAGATCACGCCACTGCACTCCAGCCTGGAGACAGAGCAAGACTCCGTCTCAAAGAAAAGAAAAATAGAAAACAGAGGAATGAAAGAATAAAGAATAGGTCCTGTATAGACAGAGCAGAGCATTCAAAAAACCAGATGGAGGAACATGCCCACCTTGGGTGCAGTGCTTTTATATATATAACAAAGGAAAAAAATCATGGGGGAGATGTGATTTACTACAAGAGCTTTTGATAAAGGATTCTTAATTTTTGTGTAACTACAGTATTCTGCAAGAATCTATATTATTATCTTTAAAGTGAAACTGATTCTTAGTTTAAGAATGCTTTTGTTCTTAAGATATCAGGACATCAGGACATTTCCTGGGTCTGTTAGGTCGTAGGTCTGTTCAGTAAACATGATTACCTTATTCTTTTAACTGTAAATATCCTGTTGACTAAGAATGCCTAACCTCCTGGGGATGCAACACAGTAGGTCTCAGCTTCATTTTACCCAGCTCCTATTCCAAGATGGAGTCCCCCTGGTTTGAATGCCTTTGACAACGGGGCTCAGATTCAAGCAATAATTATTGAATGACTCCTGTGCGTCTGACCCATTAAAAGGTGGCTTCCCATTCATTATCTCATTCAAACTTCACAGTAATGTGGTGACATAGGTATCATAACCTTATTTCATGAATAAGTACCATGAGGCTCAGAGAAATTATTTCTGTAAGATGCTCAGGAAGTTGAGGGCAGACCTGGAACTGGGGTCTGCCTCCTAATTCAGGCCCTCTCTGCAATACCGAAAACCATTTTATTTTAGACTATTCATTAGATTGGTGCAAAATAAATCGTGGTTTTAAGTTTTGCACCAAACTAATATTATGGGAATTTGATTTCTAAACTAGATAACTTAAAATTACAATTTATATTGTTTTGGTGCAATCTTGAGATCCAGAACTATGGAGAAACGTAATCCCAGATTCCACATTTCTTCTACTTCTTTATAAAACAGAGCAACATTTGGGGAGAGGTACGATTTATAATCAGGATGTAGATACTACTTAAGGAAAAACCGGGCTAGAAACAGGATCTCCAGATGTTACTAGTGATGCTGTCACACTGGATTTCTTCCCAGCTCCAGCTTTCAGTTAGTTGTTTGCTCATAACATATTATAACCCCTTTCTATAGCAAACTGGCACAAGGTTTTCTTAAACTGATTCAGGAGGAGAAACTGTAGAGTTATATCAGGAGAGGGGTAAAATCCACATTCACCAAAATGGTGGATTAGGGTTAGAGGTTAGAGTTGAGAGGGAGAAGAGAAGAGAAAGGGAAGAAAAGGTGTAGGACAACTTGCTCTGGGGATGAGAAGGAAACCTGAGAATGCCACTGACTTGTCACCAAAGGAGAAACTTACGTTAGAGAGTCAGGGAGTATTTGGAGAAACATGGACAGTTATCTAGTAGGTTCTGGGTAAAGCAAGAGTTCAGCGGCCAACTGAAGAGCTCCACTTAAGCGGGTCTGAATGTCTTAGGAGGATTCCAGGCCTCAGGCTCCTGCATAATTCTAGGGCAAAGGCAAAAAGTTGTAAAACAGGTTTTGAGCAAAATAGCCACATAGCCTAATTTGGCCCGGCATTGTCCTAACTCTTAATACCTCTCTCTCTCTTTGCTTCTCAGCACCCAAATGTACCATCCAACTGCACCTTCCTCTACTGGCCTACTCTTCACCTACCCTGGGTCCCATCCTCCCCTGTGTCCTCCCCCTCCCTCAGAGCTCCACCTTAGCCTGTCTTCAAAGGCAATGACCTGCATACAGAATTAGGCCATCTCTTCTACTCTCCACCCCATCAGCTCTCAAATTTCCACCAAAACTTATCTCATCTTATAGCTGTCAGGAAAGTAACTTGAATACTGAGGACTTCATGTGTTAGCTACCTCAGGTCCTTTACATGGTAAAGAAGGCACTTGTTACCTCAAAGACCACAGACATTCAGAACTGGATTTTTTGAAGAAATTTTGGACCTTTTTTGTGGTGCATCTCAAAGTATACAAAGCACACAATTCATATTAATATATTATGTTAAGTAGATGCTACAGGAAAGATCCAGTTTTATCACCAGTGTCTTAACCACTGTGTTGTACCCTCGGTATGAGCTTACCTTTGAAGAGCAATCTACAAGAGGAGTTTACCTGGTAAGTTGCTGACTTTGAGAGGAGGTGGCAAAATGGCAGAGGAATTGTTTCAAAATTGATGAGTCTAATTGAGAGGCTTTTGTGTACTGGAAACAGGGACAAATAAGCAGGATGTGCATGTGATGTTGAGAATGTTCCTTGCTGTGTATAGCTTATTTGAAATGTGCTAAATTATTAAAAGTTTCTCCTTAAATACATACAAAGATTTAGAAAGATGAGGCCTAAAAGCAGATCCTGCTAGTCACAGTAGCTTAAGAAATGTTTCTGTATCTGAGCTTAAGACAATGAGTAAGACATGAGAAAAGTGGTTATCAGGGTTGGGGTTACTGTCCCTTCTACCTTCCCCTCTCTCAGTCCTCCCTGTGGGATGAAGTAAATCAGGGAGTCTCTGGCTGCTTTCCTCAGTGTCTGTGCGCATTTAATAAACGTTGATGGCATTCTGAGGAAACGCTTCACCATCCTGAGGGCACTGCCTCTTCTCTAGCCTCATCTATAAAAGAACTCTAAGTCATTTCTAGGCAAAGAGATGGCTGTGCTTTTACTACCTTTGTCATTATTATATGGCAGAAGAGACCTTACCTGATTCAGCGTTTTCTTTTGAACTTCATATTCTACGGCTTTGTAATGATAGTAATTTTCATTTGCAATTTAAAAAAAAAAAAAACAAAAACCTTTAAACCAATGAAATAGCTGCAAGGCTGTTGTATCAGTTCAAACCCCAAGAGTGCCCCAACAAACACCACATGGCGTTGTGGAGCCACACGCTGTTTTAATGAGCGCCTGGGCGCAGACGGGCTGAGGCCTAAAATGGCGTCAGCACCAAATGAGTAGGGGCAGGGGTTTATATAGTCTCCTGTAAACAGGAAGTGTCTTCGCCTGATGTAACTGCTATGCGGTCCCAGGATGGCCTCTGGGTCTTCAGGAGGTACGTGTCTTCCGGCTCCTCTCTTCCTGTTTCTGCTATCTTGCTGACGCAGGCTGCTGGTGCAAGTGGTCTTGAGCCTTGGGACTGGGCCTGAGAAGGGAGGAGTTACTCACCACCCACCTGGCAGCTTCCAGGCCCAAGGGAAAGTCTTTCAATAGCCACCATCGGTGTCTAGGGAGCAGCATGCAAAAAATTACAAAAGTAGGAACATTGCAGATGCTTTCTCATGGTGGAATTGATGGCGACAAGAAAATTACAAAAGCATCGAAGCACTTTTAAGGGTGAGTTTTAATCCTAAGAAATACAAACGGTAAATATAAAATTCTAGTCAATGAACAAGTGCTAGCCTCTATTATTTAATGGTAAACAGCTGGAAAAAAGCTCAAATTAACACGAAGTACTAAATAGGAGACTAATAACTATTTCGTCTAGTCAGTGTGACAAAAAGGCCTCCATAGACTTCTTTGCTCATTGGGTAGGCTGAGAAATGGCTCAGATTATATATGATTTATTTGGTTACATATGATCATTTGGCCTAAAGACAACTGTCTTTTTAAAAATGCGTTATTTATATAGTTGGAGATTCAAGAAAAGGATAAGTGTATAGCCCTAAACAGAATCTGAATGCTTGTCTTTGGCTAAGTTGAAGTTAATGATCACAATAATGAAACCACATCAGGAAACACGGTGAGTTTGGGGCCAAATTTTCAGTTGTAACTTGTATCTCTCAAATTGTTACATTATTCAAGGGTACATTTTCCATACCCTCAAATTTGTTCACTTGTAACTTGTATTAATTGAAAATTCATTCACTTTGGAAGGTGTTTTGAAAGAGGCTTGTTTATAACAGTTGCTGGTACCCCTGGAATTCAAAATGATGCCAACTGAATGCCATTTCAAATAAAACCTTTTTTATTTATTTATTTATTTATTTATTTATTTATTTGGCAGCAGAAAAGAGCAGAGTCACACAGTAGCTCTTGATTTATGAAACGGTGTTTTCTAACTCTCAGACTCCCACCATGTGTGTAGTTCACTTGAAGGAACTAGGTTGGACACATTTAACAAGAAAATAATTCTATCTCCGTATCTGCTTTTTAATTTGAAATCATATGGGCCTTTGATTATACTTCATCCCATTTTCATGCCTCCTATAACCAGTTGAGAGAGTGGACACTGAGAACCATACATCAGCTTCTTCTGTTTGTAAAATATTGTTCAATGACAAGTCAGACAGATGGAAACCTCCAAAGCATGGTTGTTATTGTGGACAAAATTTGTGGAAATATTTTACATTGAACCATCCAGTAAGCATTTTCGCAGCTCTATGTCACATCCGGGAATTATACAATTGGTTCCCCCTGAACCTGGTTGAAGTGCTGAGAAAGGAGAGGATGTAACAGATCAAAACTGATCTGGATGATGGCAGAGTGAAGTGGCCGACAGGCAGGTAGAGGACAGAGAGAAACCCATACATGCCTTACAGGAGTTTCTGGCTTTAAGCGGAGTCCATCCTTGTAAGTGATGCATTAAACAAAGAGTTTATTGTAAAGTGGGCCTGATCCCTGGAGGAAAAGAAAATTGATTCTTTTTCACTGGAGGGAAGTTAACTCTTTCTGTCCTTTTGCAGCAGAGAAGGTGCTGAACACGTATTTAGTGATGAATTTCCCTGGTTCGTTCCAAGGGGTCTTTATGTCAGGAATAGTATTTATTCATACTGCATTTTCTATGCAATAGAGAGGCAAGATTCCCTAAAGTCTCCCCATTATACTCCCTTCATCCCATCTAGCACAGGTAGACTGTGTAAAACCCATATTCTAATAGTTACTAAGCTATTAAAATTGGCTACAATACTTCTTTTTGTTTGTTTGTTTTGCGTAGGAGTAACTCAAGATGACTTTGATGTTGCAGTTTTAAATTTCACTTTGACTTGAGCTGGGAAATCCATTGACCTATTATACCATGGATGATAAAAATGTTGAGAGCTGCATGTTCTGCCTTGATCTTTTCAAGACTGAATTTGGAAGGAGAAAAATTATTTTGCCTAAGGACGTCTGTGAAAGTATCAGGAAAACATTGACAAGCCAGAGAGAAGGGTTCAGTTGTAGTGTGCTCCCTTTAAGAGGGAAACGAGATTAGCAACTTTGGCAAATTTTTGGGACTCTATTCAGAAGGAAAGAGAAGAGCTGCCAGTGTCAAAAAAAAAAAAAAAAAAAAGGATGGATGTTATGAGACAAAGGCAGAGGCAATTTTACACCTTTCTGAAAGCTTACCTGGGAGTAGTTTTAGCTCCACTGAGGTTAAGAAAGATGCATTTTTTTTCTTTTCTTTCAAGACTAAAGCTGGAGCTAGGGGGAAACGGGTTTAATGTGAAGTAGTGCCCCTGTCAGTTCTGTTTGTCCTGGGAAGTACACAAGGAAAAGAAGCCTCCGTGGAAGGGAGAGGAAGCGCCAGGTGCTGAAGGTGAGGGATTACCTGTTACAACAGTAACAATTCTGAAAGTTACGTTATGATATGAAAGTAGAAACTCTTTATTGCATCCTTTTTTTAAGGAAAAACCTGATTTAAACAGTTAGGAAGCTTATGACTGCTAGACACATATCTGAATTGTATTTTGCCTTTTCATATTAGCAATTACTTTGTTTTCTAAATACCCTCATGCAAGAAGAGTTCACAAAAATAAAGCAGATTTTTTTTTTTATATCAGGTCAGAAAAGTTAGTGAGGCATCATTTGGGATAATCACAGTGTTTACTCAAGCCTTATTCATATATAAAAATGTTATTTTCTCTAATTGCATATTTTGCCTCTATAATGACTGGTTGAATTCTAAACTGAAATGAGTAATCAATAGTGTGCCGCTGATGTTCAGATGAAGTAGTAGCTATTTTAGATGGTATGACACTGCTCCAAATTTGGCAAGTTTCTATGAAGGTGGACATCAAAAGCTAAAAAGTGTGTTTTTGTTGTTGTTGTTGTTTAGGTTCTAACTGAAAACCCAAACCAAGAAATAGCAACACATCTAGAATTCTTACTACTACAAAATTCACCTGGATCCCTAAGGGCACAGCAAAGAATGAGCTATTACGGCAGCAGCTATCATATTGTCAATGTGGACGCAAAATACCCAGGCTACCCACCAGAGCACATTATAGCTGAGAAGAGAAGAGCAAGAAGAAGATTGCTTCACAAAGATGGCAGCTGTAATGTCTACTTCAAGCACATTTTTGGAGAATGGGGAAGCTATGTGGTTGACATCTTCACCACTCTTGTGGACACTAAGTGGCGCCATATGTTTGTGATATTTTCTTTATCTTATATCCTCTCATGGTTGATATTTGGCTCTGTCTTTTGGCTCATAGCCCTTCATCATGGCGATCTATTAAATGATCCAGACATCACACCTTGTGTTGACAACGTCCATTCTTTCACAGGGGCCTTTTTGTTCTCCCTTGAGACCCAAACCACCATAGGATATGGTTATCGCTGTGTTACTGAAGAATGCTCTGTGGCCGTGCTCATGGTGATCCTCCAGTCCATCTTAAGTTGCATCATAAATACCTTTATCATTGGAGCTGCCTTGGCCAAAATGGCAACTGCTCGAAAGAGAGCCCAAACCATTCGTTTCAGCTATTTTGCACTTATAGGCATGAGAGATGGGAAGCTTTGCCTCATGTGGCGCATTGGTGATTTTCGGCCAAACCACGTGGTAGAAGGAACAGTTAGAGCCCAACTTCTCCGCTACACAGAAGACAGTGAAGGGAGGATGACAATGGCATTTAAAGACCTCAAATTAGTCAATGACCAAATCATCCTGGTCACCCCAGTAACTATTGTCCATGAAATTGACCACGAGAGTCCTCTGTATGCCCTTGACCGCAAAGCAGTAGCCAAAGATAACTTTGAGATTTTGGTGACATTTATCTATACTGGTGATTCCACTGGAACATCCCACCAATCTAGAAGCTCCTATGTTCCCCGAGAAATTCTCTGGGGCCATAGGTTTAATGATGTCTTGGAAGTTAAGAGGAAGTATTACAAAGTGAACTGCTTACAGTTTGAAGGAAGTGTGGAAGTATATGCCCCCTTTTGCAGTGCCAAGCAATTGGACTGGAAAGATCAGCAGCTCCACATAGAAAAGGCACCGCCAGTTCGAGGATCCTGCACATCAGACACCAAGGCGAGACGAAGGTCATTTAGTGCCGTTGCCATTGTCAGCAGCTGTGAAAATCCTGAGGAAACCACCACTTCTGCCGCACATGAGTATAGGGAAACACCTTATCAGAAAGCTCTCCTGACTTTAAACAGAATCTCTGTAGAATCCCAAATGTAGTCCTAAATTGTGATTATGAGGGCTACCACTAAATCATTTTATCTTCCAGCCAATCACCGTAGGCAAGTCGTTGTAAACATGGCTTTTTTGAAAGTGTTATAGCTATGTTTTGTGATGATGCTGGGTAAGTAGAGTAAGTTAAACGTGGTAAAAGATAATCTAAAAATTCCATAGTTCTCGATTATTAAAATTTTTCTTGTTAGCCAATTTTGTATTAAGAATGCTATTAAGAAGCCTAATTGATTAAAATGTATCTTTTTTATTATCTTATATACTTGTATCTTCAGTTGGAGGTGTAGTATTCAAATATGGGGATATGAAGGCAGGAAGGAGGCTAGAATAAATAAAAATGAAAAGACAAGTAAGACAGCATAAATAATACATTTTTAAATATGTCAACATTGATAATACAATGAAGATTTGCTATAAAAAGTATGATATCTAACCAAGATATGCAAAAGATGCATTCAGTAAGCTGTAATGTTGAGAAATGTAACTGTGAAATCAGCTCACCAGTTCAAGTCACTTGGTTTGCCACTTGGACGGTCTTCGTTTCAGCGAGCATAGCTAGTGGCTGTAAGAAACTGTCCACGCCACCAGTTCCACTGCCACTTGCCCAGGTAGTGATCAATGAGAGCTAGAAGCGATTTTTTCTCTAACCGATGAGGCAGAAGAAAAGTTAACAGTATTTAGGGCAGCATTTCTCTCTTAAAGTCTCTGGTTGACTCCAACAAACGGAGACCAGAAATAAGGCAACCATAACCTTGCTAGGTTCTCTGAGAAGGGGAGGTTCTATGTTCATGTCCCACCTTCCTCCAGGACGTGACCAAAGGACAGGATCATATAGATGAGGTGAGGGGATGGTTAGCAGTGAGAAACATCCTCAGACCCTTGGAGAGAAACTGTTGCTAGCTTGCTAGTGCCGAAAGATTGCAACTTTGGCTGCTACATAAAGGATAGAACCTTTTTGGGGGGAGGGTGGGGAAAGAGATACTTATTTGTGCCCAGAAGCAGTTATGTATGCTTCTAATCTTGGTTACCGTACAAGACACAAATGACTCAAGTTGTGGATTGCAAGAAACTCTTTTATTGAACTTGGAACAGCCATTTAAATGAAGGATTTTGTGAGATAGAATTCAATTATAGTGATTTTAATGCACAGTAAGTGGATAATCTGAGTACAATGAAATTTCTTAAATTTTATAACATGAGATAAAGTTGTATACTCTACTTTCATGTTAAAAGATGTTAATCATGACTACTTTAAGCACACACCAACTGGCCTATGAGTAAAGAGTCACTTTAAACTTTATAAATCAAAGAAATATTAGGTACATTCAGAATTCTTTGTGTTTTGTGTCTGTTTTACATTGTTGCTGCATTGGCAGTATGTGGCACAGTTTTTATTATTTATTTCATTTAAATACACACACACAGACACACACACCCAGTTTTTGCTTTTTCTGGAAAATCTTTCTCTCTCTCTCAATTTAAATTAAAACACACAAGTGAATGAACCAAATTACATAGTCCAAGATTATAAATAAAAGTAAAATATATAGGTATAGGTAGATAGAGTGCCTTTCTGTTTCTTTTCTTTTTTTTTCTTTTTTTGTTTTTCTTTCCTTTCTTCCCTCTTCCCCCATCCTTCCCTTTCTCCTTCCTTTTCCCTCGTGGTTGTTTTTTTTTTGTTTTTTTTTTTTGTTTGTTTTTTTTTTTGGCCTGGGAGTAATAAAGTTACTTTTTAAATGCACATGTGCAATCTTTTATTCCTGTTGTTTTATGCATAAGAGATTTGTTCAGGTCAAAAGTTGCAAAACTGTTCTGAAGCTTAATATTAGAGACCCAAGTAAGATGATTTTTTTTTTTTTTTTTTTTTTTTTTTTTTTTTTTTTTTTGAGACGGAGTCTCACGCTGTTGCCCAGGCTGGAGTGCAGTGGCGCGATCTCGGCTCACTGCAAGCTCCGCCTCCCGGGTTCCCGCCATTCTCCTGCCTCAGCCTCCTGAGTAGCTGGGACTACAGGCGCCCGCCACCGCGCCCGGCTAATTTTTTGTATTTTTAGTAGAGACGGGGTTTCACTGTGGTCTCGATCTCCTGACCTTGTGATCCGCCCGCCTCGGCCTCCCAAAGTGCTGGGATTACAGGCTTGAGCCACCGCGCCCGGCCAAGATGATTTTTAGTCCTGCTTGAGGAATGCACACTCCATTTAAAAAATTATGCACACTGTAGATTTGGATTGTACAGCAGCAATTACTTGGCTAAATTAGAGTACTGCAATCTTGTAAGTAGAAAACAGCCACCATAGCCGGGCGCGGTGGCTCACGCCTGTAATCCCTGCACTTTGGGAGGCCGAGGCGGGCGGATCACGAGGTCAGGAGATCGAGACCATCCTGGCTAACACGGTGAAACCCCGTCTCTACTAAAATACAAAAAATTAGCCGGGCGCGGTGGCAGGCGCCTGTAGTCCCAGCTACTCGGAGGCTGAGGCAGGAGAATGGCCAGAACCCGGGAGGCGGAGCTTGCAGTGAGCCGAGATGGTGCCACGGCACTACAGCCTGGGCGACAGAGTGAAGACTCCGCCTCAAAAAAAAAAAAAAAAAAAAAAAAAAAAAGAAAACAGCCACCATGACAATAGACAAAAACACTTAAAAATTTTTTAGCTTGTTTTACCTTTGACCTACATCTAGTTTCATGTCACCTTGCTTTGCTTTGTTGAGTCCGCTACTGCTAATGTTTGCCTTTCAATATCAGAATGGGGCATCAATGTCCCATGAAATACATTTTGTTGTGCTCTGAGCCTCTATAATCAAATGCTTGTACTCAGAAGAGAATGTAAATTCAGCATTTCTATGTGATATTTATCTCTAATTGTCTGTGTAATTTTATAACATACTTGACAACCCCAGTGAGTTACTTAATAATAAAGATCTTAATGCAAAAAGTGTGTACATATACCTATATTTTCAGTGGTATAAGTTATCTTTGCTGGCGCGGTCAGCATTGGGTATAGTGCACCGAAAATAAGAATGCTGCTTCGTATAAATAGAACATAGGCAGCATTGTAAAGCATTTTTATGTTTTTTTTTTTTAAAAGCTTGTAGAACAGGTATATCTGAAATAAAAGTTGGTTGTTTCTGTAAGTATCACAAGCAGGTTCTATGTAGAATGGCAATTCTAGTTTCAAATGCCCTACCAATAGCGAGAAGTTGGGTGAGTATTTTTTCTTATGCCATCTACTTTTTCCCCCAAAATGAAATTATTCAGTGAAGTTAATTAGATAAAAAACAAATTGTAGCATCAAGGTATTGCTCCACTGTGTGCTCTGGTTTCTGAACAGGGCCCTGGAGAAGTGAGTTAAGACTAGGGAGAGGGAAGGAAATATTATTTTCGTGTGCCACCAGATTAGTGAGTATTATCAAGTGATTTACGCATAGATTTAATCCCCACAATAACATAGTAAGCTGGATATTTTAAATTTCCATTTCATCGACTCTCCAATCATCTTTTCCTTAACAAATTCCTAATTGGAAAACAATGTGTTCAGGTTTAAAAAAAAAAAATTACAGCTGTATTTCCAGTCCCGATGCAGGTTGCTGGAGGGTAGGGTTAACTGGCATAGTTCTGGCACATGAGATGTTAGCAGGAATCTTTGGGTGCGGCTTTTATGAAAGCTTTTAAGCTGACTTGGCTGGCAGATGCCCTGTTCCTCTCCCTGCTCACCCTTCTTTCCATCTGGACTTCTAACTTGGTAACTTATGTTCTTGAAGCCACCTTGTAAGAATGCAAATCAAGGACACCCCTACAAGGGAAACTAGAAAGGTAGGAAAGACTGCAGCCTTAGATTGCATATCTCTAGACGTCTTTTTCATGAGTGAAAATAAATATGATTTATAATTGACACAGTGAGCAATATATCTAAGGGAAATTATCCAGGAAACAAGGCTGGTAGGAAAAAAAAAATGATGCACAACTTAGGTCCAACTTGTGCTTGTCCATGACAGTTGATAAAGTCAATCACTGTGGAAATAGCTAGCTTGCTTGCTTGCTTTTTCTTTCTTGCTTGCTTGCTTGCTTGCTTGCTTTTTCTTTCTCCTTCCTTCCTCCCTCCTTCCCTCCCTCCTTCCCTCCCTCCCTCCCTCCCTCCCTCCCTCCCTTCCTTCCTTCCTTCCTTCCTTCCTTCCTTCCTTCCTTCCTTCCTTCCTTCCTTCCACCTTGATAAAAGGATTAACCAGACCTCCTGCTCTTTTGCTTCTTTCTTCCCCCCAACATAATTACATTCTGTGTTTTATTGGGACTTTCACTAAGGGTGAATGGTCTAAAATCCACAGAAACCTCGATAAAGCAGGCACTGCACAAGTTGGGCAAAAAAATCAAACTCCGGTAATACTGTCTCAGGCCCTCTATCCCTTACCAAGACCAAACTGCATCCATTTAGCATATTTGAGAGGATTTCAAATACACACAGAGGAATCCAGATTTCTCTTTAAATATTTGTATTTCCTAATTTCTGAGTTGGCCAGGACATGTGCTGAGTAGATTCTCTGGGCCACTTTTATGTAAATTATTAGGCACCAGATTCTACTCAGTTTAATATATTCTATCTATGAGTCTCATCGGTTACAAGCCTCGATTCTTCTGTTCTGAATGTTCTGCAAGGCGTGTGCAAAGTCCTGTGTCTTTTAGGGTAAGATTTGCTTGTGGATATCTAGAAGCCACGCCTATTCACCCTGGGTACTCTATAAATCACAAAGCCCTGACTCAATTCTAAAATCAGCGTGGCCTCTCTCTCTCTCACTTTCATTTTTAAAGGAGCAGTATGACCCAGGCTCCTGAGAAGAGAGCTTTTGGCTCCACATGTAAAAGGCAAGTTGGCGTCAACACAACACACAGACAGATTATGCAGCAGGGAAGTGCTTGGTAAATTCTTTTCAAATGTTCCCCTAGATAGGAGGTCTTTGAAAGCAAAAACTAGTAACCGAGATTCAGTTCAGATAAATCTGTGGGCAGACAGCAAGTAAGGTCCCCGAGAAGGGGCATTTTCCTAAAAAGACATAATCATCATGCTGCCCAGAAATCACCCTTGGTCTGCATTACTTTGTAGCTTTTCTTCGATCAGAAAAACCTTATCTACCAGTAAATTCCCAAGTGTTTCTTTCACTGCTCTTGGTTTCCTAAAGCAACTGAACGCACTCCTCTTATGACTATGCGGTTGGGTCATGAGATTTGGCTTGGAGTAAGCAGCCTCTTGCCTCATCCTGCCACCCTGTGCTTCTTTCCTTGGAAATGTCCAAACTTGTGGTTTGGGATTCTCTGTGCGGAGTTTGGAGACTTACGTCGACACCTCTACATGTTTTGAAATTCGATAGATTCAGTTGCTGAGCACCTAGCAGGGACAGGAGAAAAAAAACAAAAATAAAGTGAATAAAGTAAACTATAGCCTTTTGCTCTTGGATCTCACTGATTTATTCTACTTTCTAAATACTGTAACGTAAAAGGATACCATGTCCAGGGTCTGTCTGCTGTCCCAAGAAAAAGCAGCTGGACTGAGATGGAGAGTCTTCCAACTAAATAAGGCAATCTGTGCTGGATAATCACTCATCTCAGGCCTGGAATGGAAACTCTGGGGACACTTCAGGCTGCAGAGAAACAGGTTAATTATTTAAAGTATTTCAGCAAGCCCGATGGATGAAAACTCAAACAAATAGATTAAGTCTTGCTAAATTACATAGCCAACGAATGCTATTTTTTTTTTTTTTCCTCTATGCTATCATTTACCACAGGGGCCTATAAAAGGTCTTTAATCACTGTCTAAGTAACTTGAACTTGAGATAGGGCCCCTGGAGATGTAGTCACTGTGAAAACTTCTTTACAGCAAGTTATCAGAAATCTTCAAGTTTCCACATAAAATACTTCAGTCACATGCGATACTCACTGTGGTTAAATGCCCTTTATTTGAATTAGAAGCACATGTTGAAGATCAATTATTTATTGTGCTGCTGGTTGATTCTTTCTGACACTAGTTGGCCTGGGGAAGGGAGGCCAGTCATAGGGGCCGGGGTAAGGACAGAGCTAACCTCTGCTAGCCGCCAATTCCAGAACCAAAGATTTTTAGGATATCTCAGGAGGACATCGGCTCATTTAATCAGATCCCTTTTTATGTAGGAGGAAACCTCCAACTCGGGAGTTATCTGCCTAAAGAGTGACAGACATGGAGGGACAGAAGAAGAAAACACAATTACCAGGGACCAACCTGGGGCAACAAGCAGACCTGGTGCTGCCCAAGGTGGAAATATTGCTATTTTTTAATCAGTAAATAGCAACAATGATCATTTCAAGCCAGTATTTTCTAGAAGTACTATTGATCGTTAAGTATTTAAAGAAGTGGCAGACACAGTGGCTCACGCCTGTAATCCTAACACTTCGGGAGGCCGAGGTAGGTGGATTACCTGAAGTCAGGAGTTTGAGACCAGCCTGGCCAACATGGTTGTGAAACCCCGTCTCTACTAAAAAATACAAAATTAGCTGTCTGTGGTGGCATGCGCCTGTAATTCCAGCCACCCAGGAGGCTAAGGCAGGAAAATTGCTGGAACCCAGGAAGCAGAGGCTGCAGTGAGCCGAGACCACGCCACTGCACTCCAGCCTGGGCGAGACTCCGTCTCAAAAAAAAAAAAAAAAAAAAAAAAGTAGAGAAGCTGGGAAAGCAAAGGAAAAAAAAAAAGAAACAAATGTGGGAGGCAGCTGCTAAGAGCCTTGATAAAGGAAGATAAACGTCTTCAAAATGTGCACAAACAATGATTGACTAAAAAAAAAAAAGCTCGCACCTTTTCAGGGAAATGCTAATGTACAGTGAGGCACACCTATGTACACTGATTTATTGCCACCAAGCCTTTTACCTTGGAAGCAGAAATATTTAGTCTTTTGGCAGGGCCAGCCTAAAAGAATAAGCAAACACAAGGAGCAACAGTGTTTTTTTGTTTGTTTGATTTTTTTTTTTTTTTTTTGGAGCAACGGAGTTTTTTTGTTGTTGTTGTTTTCATTTTTATCATTAAATGGACGTACTCCCTTATTGAAACAAGTGCTATGAAGAAAATAGCCCAACCTGAGGGAATCACACAGACTTGGGCTGGGTATAGCTGCTTATTAACTGTGCCACCTGGAGCAACTGAGCTGCTGTCTCTGATTCTCAGTTTCCTTAGCTATAGATTTCCTTTCTGTATTAAGCTACAAATTTAAGGGTGCAGAATTAAGAATCAAATGCCTTAAGTTTGAATTCTAGTTCTACTGCTTTCTTTTTTAAAAATTAATTATTATTATTATTATTTTATTTTTTTTGAGATGGAGTCTCACTCTGTCACCCAGTCTAGAGTGCAGTGGTGCGATCTTGGCTCACTGCAACCTCCACCTCCCAGGTTCAAGCGATTCTACCGCCTCAGCCTCCCAAGTAGCTGAGATTACAGGTGGGCGCCACCACACCCAGCTAATTTTTTTGTATTTTTGGTAGAGATGGAGTTTTGCCATGTTGGTCAGGTTGGTCTTGAACTCCTGACCTCGGGTAATCCACCTGCCTCGGCCTTCCAAAGTGCTGAGATTACAGGTGTGAGCCACCACGCCCAGCCTAGTTCTACTACTTTCTTACTGTGTCACTTTGGGCAATTTACTTAACCTCTCTGGGCCCAAGTTTTCTCAACTGTGAAGTAAAGAAAGTAACAGTACCCACCTTACAATTGTTAAAAGGGTTAGTGAGAAAATATTTATATGATCCTTAGAAGAATGCCTAGCACATAATGAATGCTAATACACTGTAGGCAATTAATACTGCCAGCAGCAAACTCATCTCTTTTGGTGTTTCATAATTTACATTCCTTAACTTTTAACATTGACCTAATCAAAAAAAAAAAAACCAAAAAATTGAAAAGGAAAAATCATGCAACGGTTTAGTAGAAGAAATATGAATTATTCCCAATCCAAGTGTAAATGGTTTCTGTACTAGCTGACCAAAATTACTTTGGATGATTTATATCATACATCCTTTCCATTGTGGGAGGCATGAACATTCAGTAAAATACAGTTTTGAGAATAAAATACTACTCTACTCAGATACACCTAGGGCTTAGTGAATAGCACCAAACAGAGGAAAAATCAAACTGCATATAATACAGGATAATCCTCCCGCATTATCTACTTACTGGGCATTAAATTAAAGCCATTTCCAAAAGTACTTAACTGCTTCATATCATAATAACATGTGTTATTCTCAAACTGTTCAACATGTTCCAGTTAAATTGGAGGGGTCCTGAGAGGAGCAGGCTTATCATCCCAAAATAATATATCACTACTCAACTAAGCTGCTACTCGCTGAACTTGAAAAACCTCACTGGCCTGTGATGTGCTAGTGGATCCCACAGAGCTTTTCAAAAACTGCTCAGAAGATAGAACCACAGCTCATGATGGGAAAGAAGAGGTGTGTTGAGCACATTTGAGATGGGAGAAGAACGATTCATTTTTTTTCTCTAATGTATGACATACATTTGTAGGAAGATCATGATTAAATCAGGCAGAAGAGGATTCAGATTCCTTTTTTAAAGGTGTGCCCCTTGGCAGCTGTATGAACTTGGGTAATTTTCTAATTGTCATTGAGCCTTAGTTTCTTCGTGAGTGTAAATGGAGCTAATCATATGTACCTGTGGGCTTTCTCCGTCCATGTTGTGCTGCTTACAACAAAATACCACCAACCGAATAAGTTGTAATGAACAGCAATTTATTGACTCACAGTTCTGGAGGCTGGGAAGTCTAAGATTGAGGGATAGCCTCCTAGTTGTGTCATCCCATGGTAGAAGGTGGAAACACAAGAAAGGGCAATAGAGAGAGAGGAAAGGTGACAAAATCTCCCTTTTACAACGAATCCACTCCTGTGATAAAGGCATTAGTCCACTCATGAAGGCAGAGCCTCCATGGCCTCATCACCTCTCTAAGGTTTCACCTCGTAATACTGTTACAATGGCAATTCAATTTCCACATGCGTTTTGGAGGAAACAAACATTCAAACTATATTATAGGCTAATTGTAAAGAGTGTATTAGGATACTCTTACACACAAACACATATATATGAACATACCTATAAATATATGTGTGTATGCTAATATACACGTATATATATGTATGTATAGACACACATCCAACTATCTGGCAGATAGGAGTTATTCAGTAAATGAATATTCTCTGTTTTCTTCCATATATATTATATCAAGGTATTTTCCATAATACCTTGATATAATCCATAAATATCAAGGTATTTTAGAGGAATTTGAAAGCAAAAGTATTATTAGTGGTAGGATAGTAATGCTCTACTGATTATCACAATTTAAAAAAATATCTTATGTTTTCATCTTGATATGGAGGTTGATGTATGAGATCATATTCTTCTCCCGCACCCAAGGGAAATTGATTTCCATCTCAGGGCTGCCATTAATGAGCTGTGGGTTCGGGGGAAATTAACCTCCTTATTCCACTATTTCTGAACATTAACGACATGGATGTTCTTTAAATTACTTTATGGTTCTTTACAGCCACAAAATGTGCTGATTTTTCCTCGCTCTACTTGTAGCCCCAATTTTTTTGTTGTTGGCTTACAATGCTTTTATTTCATTGGCATATTACTACAGTCTAAATGTTTCTGTCCCCTCCAAATTCTCATGTTGAAATCCTAAGCCCCCAAGGCGATGGTATCCAGAGGTGTGGCCTTCGGAAGGTGATTAACTCATGGGGGTGGAGGCCTCATGAGTAAAATTAGTGCCCTTTTAGAAGAGGCCTGAGAGAGACCGCTCACCCCTTCTACCCTGTGGAAATATAGTGAGAAGGTGCTGCCTCTGATCCAGAAAGTAGACTCTCATGAGACCATGAATCTGCCTTGATCTTGGACTGTCAAGTCTCCAGAACTCTAAGAATTAAATTTCTGTTGTTGATAAGCCATCCAGTTTATGGCATTCTGTTACATCAGACTGAACAGGGTTAGGTACATAAATATTTTAGTGCAGTCTTTTCTATTCTCATAATTACTGTATCATCTGAATTCAGCTGGAAAGTTCCCACTTTACAATACTTTGTGCAACTTTAAAAATCTTTCTTTAATGTACAACTCACTGTGATGTACATTTTATACATCCCATGATTATAATTTGACAACTCAGTTGAAGTAATATTTGTTGAATTTAGTTTTCAGTTCTGCTATTACGGCCCTTTTCTAAAAGTGGGTCTGTTTTAAACAGGAAAATTGAAGCTGTTTAAAAACATCACAAAAATGGATTTCAAAAAAAGATGAAATATTGCTTTTACAATTGTAATAGCAGGAAGAAAGTAGCATCATGAAAAATGTAATAACTGTGGTAGAACACTAAAATTCCAACGGGGACACCTTACACTCATGACATAAACTAATAAAAGGCATCCTCATACATGTTATTTTGTAAAATACCAGAATTCTTAATCTAGGGAAGTTGGGGAAAAATGCTCATTTATGGATGTTACTAACCTTTCATGTTATTATAAAGGAGTGCATCAGGGCCGGGCGCGGTGGCTCACGCCTGTAATCCCAGCACTCTGGGAGGCCGAGGCGGGTGGATCACGAGGTCAGGAGATCAAGACCATCCTGGCTAACACGGTGAAACCCCGTGTCTACTAAAAATACAAAAAAATTAGCCGGGCGTGGTGGCAGGCACCTGTATTCCTAGCTACTCGGGAGGCTGAGGCAGGAGAGTGGCATGAACCCAGGAGGCAGAGCTTGCAGTGAGCTGAGATTGTGCCACTGCACTCCAGCCTGGCCAACAGCGAGAGTCTGTCTCAATAATAATAGTAATAATAATAATAGTAATAATAAAAAGGGGTGCATCTTCAGGTGGGTGATTTGTTTGATGAATGGCAAACTGTACCTGGCTAGCCTGTATTTCATTTTAACTTGGGGAAAAGGTGGTTTCTCTTGTATACCTTTCAAGTGAGTGTAGCTCACCATCATTGCAACACCTAGATTCCCAGGCATCAGTGGTCTCCCAGTCTCCTGAACATGATGAGAGATGGCCTGTTCTCAATACAAAGCCATCACAAAATAAATTCAGGGCACACTGGGCTATTCTGGGATCTCTTCCAATATTGTGCCTGGCATGAGATGCAGAAAAGCAGCAATTTTCAATGGACAAATCTGAATCTGTAGTGTAAGCCGAAGTTTCTGGAATGGTATTTTTATTCTTATATTATAAATAAATGTTAGCATGGTCATGAAATAACTAAGACTGAATGGAGAGCAGCATTAGATCCATTGAACAATATTAAGTTGTGTTTATCCTTCTTCAAAAGTGTAACTTATTATTTAAGTTATTACTCTTTGTTTTAAACCTTTGGACAATAAATAAAATGATAACTCTCTGGACCTGCTTGTCCTAGTGGGACTGGAGATTGGAGGAAAAACAAATATTAATGATGTTGCAGGCAGAAAGAAGACAAAAAATAAACAAAAGCACTCTGCCTTTTCTCCAAAGGTTGGGATGATATTTAATTACAAAATGTCATAATTGTAGTGATAACAATATTAATAATAACAATTATGTAAATGCCTCTGGTAATTGCAATTCTATTAGGAGGCTGAGTATTTTTGGTCACTATTGTGCCACCTTGTGGTCACAAGAGAACACATGTTTTTTCCATGAAGTAAATCCATTAAGTTTTAATTTATCCCCCACTGCTATGGAATGATATTTGGAAAAATAACTTGGAATGCTTGGGGTCAATCATACCCATAAACAAAATATAATGGACACCATTCAAGTCAGAAAATAGCAGACACTGAAAAGCAACAAACAACATTGTTCTAAGTATAGATTCCATGTACTGGATTTCCCCCAGCTACTTCAACATGGATTACATATTTAGAAGATAAAATTGTAGTTTCTTTAGACTGCCATTCTCAATCTACAAATATAGACATGAAAATCTGGATGGCATCCATTGAGCATCTAATAGATAATTCAACACTCTATTTACTGCAAGGGAAGGCAGCCAAAATTTAGGCATCGATTAGCAATATTGTGTTAAAATAATCACGCTAATGGATATATAGGTATAGCTTAATAAACATGATTTTAATGGCATGAGTGAATATCTGCTTTATAAATATGTATATTATAATCTCATAATTTGTATGCATTTCAAAGAATTGTGATATTTGTTTAAAGGATTTTTCTGTTTTCTAAATCCTACTTATGTCAGTATCCAGATGGGATGAATAGAGAAAGGTAGGATTGGCCACCTTCCCATAGAGTACTGTCTGCTAGGAACTAAATAATATATTTTGTAACAAACTCAGACATTTAATGGCCACCATCTTATACCATCAGTGCTTATTTGATTAAGGCTGTGATTTTTCTTTTTAATTAAAGATAAAAATATTAGAAACAACAAAGTCTCCATAATTCTGTCATTATAAGTAGTGGCTGTGGGTGTACATTGGGGTGTGTGTATAGAATTTGGGTGGAGGAGGAGGAGAGAGAGAGAGAGAGAGAGAAAGAAAGAAGTAGCGTATAAGATAACTTAATGCATTCTCACAAATATACTGCCATGCTAGTGTTGGTTTTAAGTCTCTCCATCCATCTCTCTCTTTGTCTCTGTTTCTTTGTTTCTTGACCTTATATGTATCGATTTCTCTCTTTTCTCTGATTTTTTTCTACCTCTTATTCTTACTCTCTACATATTAGTCTCTCGTTCTCTGTCCATTTCTGTGTCCATTTCACTCTCTCATTTAATTTACATTGAAATCTAGGAGGTCAAGTAATCTAATTACTAATGGATTACTAATGGTGTGGCCTTAGGAAAACTCCTCAAACATCTAAGCCTCAGTTTCTTGTTAAATAGGGGTTAAAGTACTTAGGGGTTAAAGTACTTACCTCATAAAATTGTTCTGACAACGAAATGAAACATGACATGTTGTAAAAGCCCTTAAGACAAAATCCAGCACAGAGTAAATGGCCAATATATGGTGTTGATTTTTATTTTTGTTGTCTGTGAAATGTAAACATTTTTAGTATTCCAATCTGTACCATCATAAGATGCTCTAATACTGTCTTATTTATAGGTATAATAAGTGACAGATGTAACTCACAGAATTTTAAAAATGAATCTCTCATGTACTTCTTCTAACCACTTTATCAATGAAAGGCTCAGAAGAAGATGTCTTACTTACAATCACATAATTATTAAGTAGTAGATCTGATACAAGAATTCATATCTTCTATATCCTTACACACAGTTCATTGCAATGAACAATAATTCCCAATGTAAATCATGCCTCTTTTAGTAGTCTTTCTTTTCTTTCTCTTCTTTCTTTCCTTCCCTCTTTATTCCTTTCCTTTTTCTTTCTTTGTCTTCCTTCCTTTTTTTTACATTTCTTTCTTTCTTAAATTAATGCAGTCAGTGAGATAACAATTTTCAACAAGTACTCGATTTTTATAAAATTCATTAATTCATGCATTCATATATATCATGTGTCAGATCATTTATAGACATTTTGAAGGTATTTCCCTCAAAATACCTTTAAATAAAAAAAGGTATTTCCCTCACGGAACTTAAAATACAGTGGGAGAGCAGCCGGGTGCTTTGGCTCACACCTGTAATCCCAGCACTTTGGGAGGCCAAGGCGGGTAGATCACCTGAGGTCAGGAGTTTGAGACCAGCCTGGCCAACATGGTGAAACCCATCTCTACTAAAAAGTACAAAAAAATTAGCTTGGTGTGGTGGTGCACGCCTGTAATCCCAGCTACTTGGGAGGTTGAGACAGGAGAATCTCTTGAACCTGGGAGGCAGAGGTTGCAATGAGCTGAGACTGCGCCACTGCCCTCCAGCCATTTGAGACTCCATCTCAAATATATATATGTATGATATATATATATTGTATAAAATATAAATATACATATGTTTATATATACATAGTGGGAGAGTCAGAAAGTAAAGAAACAAATATATTTACTCATGCTAAGTCTAATGATGTTTCATTACCAATGGATCACATATACAATGGTAGTCCTACACGGTTATAAAACCATATTTTTTATGTGCTTTTTTCTGTATTGAGATGCACAAATACTTACCATTGTGTTGCAAACTCCTACAGTATTCAGTACACTAACATGCTGTATAGGTTTGTAACCTAGGAGCAACAGGCCATATCACAGAGTGCGTAGTAGGCTATATCATCTATTAATAGCTTTGAGCGAGTACACTCTATGAGGTTCTCACAATGACAAAAATCACCTGATGATGGATTTCTGAGAACATATCTCCATTGCTCAGCAATGCATGACTGCAATTTAATGTCAGGTACCATTAAGGGGAATGAAATAAAAAATAAAGAAACATACCGGTGCAAAGATAAGGTGCCATTTTAGGTAGGGTAGTCAATAGAGACCTCTCAGTAATGTTTACCCGGATAACCAGAATAGAGAAAGCAAGCCTGTGGATGCCTGAAGAAACAGAATTCTTAACTCATGCCAAGGCCCTGAAGAAGAATTTGAGAATCTGGGGGCAGGGGGTGGGGGACAGTAAAATTAAGATTCAGTTTTGGCCAGGTTATGTGTCAGATACCCATTTTATACTCAAAGGGTGACAAAGACTAGAAAGTTGTATGTGTGAATTTAGAGTTGTGAAAGAAAGATCCATAACATGCACATTTGGAAACCATCTGTAAAGGTAGGTAAGTAGATAGGTAGATGATAGATAGATAGATAGACAGATAGATAGATAGACAGATAGATAGATAATGACATAGGCTTGAATGACACCTCCTAGGAATCAAATGGAGATAGGGAATTAGGTTGTGAGGTAGAGCTAGAATCACTGTAACACTGTGAGGTTAAGGCATGTCCTAGTTCATTTAGTGCTGCTATAAAGAAATACCTGAGGCTAGACAATTTACAAAGAAAAGAGGTTCATTTGACTCCCAGTTTTGCAGGCTGTGCAAGAAGCATAGTGCTGCCATCTGCATTCGGTGAGGACCTCAGGTTGTTTCCTCTCACAGCAGAAGGTGGAAGAGAGTTGGCGTATGCAGAGATCGCATGGTGAGAGAGAAAGCAAGAGAGCAAGAGGGAGGTGCCAGGCTCTTTTTAACAACCAGCTCTAATGGGAACTTAGAACTCACTCCCCATGGGGCTGATTTCTCATGAATAGGTAAATAGAAAGGCATTATTTTATTCATGAGGAATCTGCCCCTATCACCCAAATACTAGGCATTAGGCCCCGCTACCAACACTGGTGATCAAATGTTAATGTAAGATTTGGAAGGGACTATATTCAAATGATTGCAAGACATAAGGGAAAAGGCAGAGAAGAATGGTTACTTAAAAGCTAAATAAAGAATGTGATCCAAGGAAGAGAGAGGTGATGGATTGTCAGTGACAGAACCAAGCATCAAATACTTTGGAAAGAATATCTGGGGTAAATGCTTAACGGAAGACGGTTCAATAGAGAATGAGAATGAGAGGTGAGAAAGCAGAGAAAACATTTGAAAAGTCTTGATGCTAAGGAAGGAAGACAAATGAAGTAATAGCTGGAGGGAGATACAGGGTCATTAGAAGCTTTCTTTTTTTCTTTCTTTCTTTGTATTTTTGCTTTCTTTTGTTAGTGGGAGGTAGTTCAGTATGTTTATGAACAGATGGGAATGATCCCTCTCTAAGGAAAAAATAGATAATGTAGGAGAGAAAGGATAATTAAAGATGCAGAGTCCTTGAATACATGAGAAGGGATCTCGTCTACAAGTAGAGGGAGTGGTGAGAGCTCATCTAAGCTACAGACACAGAAAGGGAAAAGCACGCACAGGTAGAGACGCAGAGGTGGATTTCACGTTGGGTGAGAGAGAACTAAAGGTTGAAGTTGTTCTTTCTGCTTCCATGTTTTTTCAGTGCAATGAGAAGCAAGGTAATCAGATCAGAGTGAAGGATATTGTTAGAGGTTTGAATGCAGATAGGAAAGGTTCAAATACTCATGTCAGAGACTAGGAGATTAAATAGATTAGGACAATTAAATAGGATTGTCAGGCAATACAACAGGATTGTATTTTTAATATTTTTTAAATTGAAACAGGATATCACTCTGTTACCCAGTCGTAGAGTGCAGTGGCATAATCTTGGCTCACTGCAGCCTCGACCTCCCAGGCTCAAGTGATCTCCTACCTCAGCCTCCCAAGTAGCTGGGACTACAGGTGTGCGCCACCACGCCCAGCTAATTTTTATATATTTTTTAGAGACAGTGTTTTGCCATATTGCCCAGACTGGTCTCTAACTCCTGAGCTCAAGCGATCCACCCACCTCAGCCTCCCAAAGTGCTATGACTTCAGGCATGCACCACCATGCCTAGCTAATTTTTGTAGAGACAGGGTCCACTATGATGCCCAGACTGATCTTGATCTTCTGGGCTCAAGTGATCTGCCTGCCTCGGCCTCCCAAAGTGCTGGGACTACACGTGTGAGCTACCGGCCAAGACTGTACTTTTAAAATAACATAAGACTGAGCATGGCTGTATGTTTCTCTTCATCTATAACATTTGTTATAAACTTTAGTTTCCAAGAAACTAAATCCGTTGAAAAAAATCCAGCTTTCCAATATAACATGTTTCATTTTTGTGAATGACACATGCACTCACAATTCAATAAAAGAGATGACTAATTTTATCTGCCATTGAAACATTAATTGTGAGGATCTGGAAATACGTGACAAGATCACCATTACAGCTCAAGAAGAACCTCTTGCTACTTAAGTATAACACAGAGCAGGATCCACTGTCTCTGCAATGTGCCAGCTCTTCATCCTTTTATCTATTTGGTCACATATTACAAAAACTGTTGAAGGGAAATAGGAAAAGTGGTTGGGACTCTATCAGAAACACTTATCCTAGCCCATGGGTCTGTGTACTGTTTCACAAACTTTCTGGTATATCATATTAAGACATACTAGAAGGTACTAAGTGCTGAATACATGAGCTAGAGAACCAAGAGCTGTTTAAACTAAAATTGTCCTAGAACAGCAACCACCTGGCTATGTGGGTTGATGCTGGAGCTAAATAGCAATCAATTGAGAAATGAAGATTTCAGTCAAATAGTTCTTCATCTTCATAATAATTTTACTTACTTTTTCCATCCATGGATTTGCTGTTTTTTTCTTACACACTCGTGTACAATGTCAAAACTGGTTCTTTCCCTTAAAGCCAGCCCCCCACTTTTGGGAGTGAGAGTAGAAGCAATTTTTCTTTTTTTTTTTAAAGTAGAGACAGGGTCTCCCTATGTTGTCAAATTCATGAGCTCAAGCAATCCTCCTACCTTGGTCTCTCAAAGTGCTGGGATCACAGGCATGAGATACCATGCCAGGCCTCCTTAATGGATTTAGTGCTGCCTTCCTCTGGGATATATTCTTTGATATCCCTTTAGAAGACTTTTAGTGTTCTAAAAAAAAAAGTGAGAACGAGAGAAAGGGATGGAATGGATTCTAGTCTGACAATAGCTTTTTAGTGAATAAATGAAGTATTCATAAAGGGGAGCGTGGGCGTATGTTAGAACACGTGTTGTAGCTACTGTCCCAATGAACAATGTTCAATATATTTTTAAAGTATTGAAAAAAAGACATTTATAGTGGAAAAAATCTCTATCTTAATATACTTTTTGTGACTGCCATAAACTTAATTGCTATATGTGAATGAGGGATATTTGATACAATATATGAATGAGGGATATTTAGTTTTCAGTAAAGTTGATGTTTATCAGGTGGCTACAGCAAATCATTGATTTTTGTTAGCTGTCATAGCATATAAGCAAGACAGAGGCTTGCAAAAACTTGTTGGCATGCTTGTTTACAAATACTTACAGAGGAAACTCTTTTGAAAATATCAAATGCACTATCTTCTTATTTCCTGCTTATTTGCAATGAAAGCTGCCAGTCTACTAAGTTTTTCCAGGAGCCTGTATGAAGGAAATCCATATCTATGTTAAGAACATTGTATTGAAAAGATACAGAGAAACACAGGTTTTAAATTGATATGCAATTACTGGCCATAAAGAAAGTAAGTAGTTGTCTTTAGTTTGGCATACTCTAATGAAAACTATAATGATACTAATAATAGTAATAGCATCTTTGGGTGGACTCTAAGAGATATCAAAGTCACTACATAAAAAACAAACAGAAGAAATCATATGGTGATGTCATGTTGAATGTTATAGGACAGGGGTCCCCAACCCCCAGTACTGGTCCATGACCTGTGGCCTGTTATGAACTGGGCCACACAGCAGAATGTGAGTGGCAGGTGAGCGAGTATTGTCACCTGAGCTCTGCTTCCTGTCAGATTGGGGCAGCATTCAATTCTCATAGGAGTGTAAACTCCATTGTGAACTGTGCAGGCGAGGGATCTAGGTTACGTGCTCCTTATGAGACTCTAGGGATAAGTGTAATGTGCTTGAATCATCCCGAAACCATCACCCACAACCGACCCTCTCCTGTCTGTGGAAACATGGTCTTCCATGAAACCAGTCCCTGGTGCCCAAATGTTGGGGGCCATTGTTATGTGACTAAAAACACCAGGTCAGGGAAAATTAAGTTAATAACTATTTAACTGTGTTCTTATCATAATCATTTACATTGTATGACCCCCAGGGGACTTATATTCATGCAGAAGTGTTTAAAATGGATACTAACAATTACATTTCTAGTAAATCAAATTATTAAGATGGCCAAATGACATAAGGCAAAATTTCTGCCATTTTAGTTATACCAAAAATATCACAGAGAAAAGTAACGACGGAATCTTAAGGAAGGTCTTGTTCAACTCCCTCTTTTGTTTGGAGAATAAAATCAGGATAGGATAAATGAATTAACTTGTCCATAGAGTTCTGATAAGTAGTTAACCTCAATAATCACTAAATCCCTTTTTATTTTATTTTATTTTATTTTAATTTTGAGATGGGATCTCGTTGTGTTGCCAAGGCTGGACTGCAGTGGCATGATCACTGTTCACTGCAGCCTTGATCTCCCAGGCTCAAGCAATCCTCTTGCCTCAGCCTCTAAAGTAGCTAATACTATGGGAACATGCCATCACACCTTGCTCCATTTTAAAAATATGTTTAGTAGAGACGAGATCTCACTGTGTGGCTCAGGCTGTTCTCAAACTCCTGGGCTCAAGTGATCCACCTTCCTCAGCCTCCCAAAGTGCTGTGAGTACAGGTATGAGCTATCATGCCTGGCCGCTAAATCTTTTTTTAAATAAAACTTTTTAGTCCTAAAATATAAAGGATTCAGAAGTACCCCATTTTGTTTGAGGTAATTAGCATAGCTGTTTCTATTTCATTGGAATAGATTCTGAACATCAAGATTTCACCAAAATTTGTGGGTCGGTTTTATTTATCTTTAATGTTTGATAAATTCCCTTCCTAGAATTTCTCATGAAATGCAATCATTTATTATTTTTTAATCCCATTCATCTTCATATTTTATTTTTCCCCCTCTGTTGCATTTTACTTTAATTGATTCCTCGAAGCTGTTCTGAAATTTTTACCCACATCTGCCACATGGTTTGATTGGCTAATTGTCCTCTATGGAAGCATACCCATTATGCAACTGCTATGAAAACTCTTAAAAAAAAATCCATGTCAGGTAAACAAACCCATCAGACATGATCTCACTGAAAACTAATATTTTCAGGAAGCTTTTCACTTATTTTCAGGGGCTGTCTGTGGGTTTAGCATTTCATATTATTAACAGTGCAAAGACAAACCTAGGGCAGGAGAGTTAATAATAGGATGTGTTTTTTCCTCTTGCTTTTAAAGAAAATATTCAAATGAGCAGAAGCTTTAAAAGCCTTGTTTAATACCGAGCTTTTGATATTAAAATAAACTGACAATTTGGCGCTGACAGAATAAGATTCCATTAGGCTTAAAGGTAGGTCTAAAGGGGCTCAGGGAGAAATCAACAAACTTCTATTAATTTTTAGAAATATCTAGTAAGAACAAGTCATTTATGACTTTGTAGTTAGGTTCCTAGAGAAAGTTTACCAAGAATTGCTTTCTATGAGGCATGGTGGTAAAAGCTGCAAAATGAATTATGGTGAAAATATGCATTCTACTTTTTATTTTTCCTTGTTAAATCAAGCAAGGGAATTTTCCCGAGCCTCTCCCACTGGTGAATTTATGTTGGTTTAGAACTATTTCTGCTTTCACTCATTTAATAGCTAAAAATCAAAATATTACGTGAATGATTTAGTTGTTTCTAGACAGATAAAAGGTTTTCTTCTCCTAATGAGTAGAGAAATATGACTTCTGCATGCCCTGAAAGAGCATTTACCAGCATTCTTTGTAGCCACCTAAGCAAATGGAAGATCAAAACTGCATCATGGCCTTAATAAGAAAAACAAACATAAGAGGTAATGAAAATGGAATCATATCTCTTTTGTATTTGTAAAGTAATAGAGTATATCAGGTTTTGTTCCTTATTATGAAATAACAAATTTTTAGAGAAAAATAGAAAACAAACATAAGAAAAAAAAAACCAAATTATAATCACATCAACTATGCCACTTGTTAAATTATATACACATATGTGTGTGCCTGTGTGTGTGTGTGTGCATAATATTGGAGCAAAGATATGGGAGCCTGACCTTCACAAAATGCCATGGGGCCCCCATCCGGCCATGGAATACCCATCTCTAAATGTTTTTTCATGAGAGAAAAATATGTCTATTTGGTTAGTAGATTGTTATTTTGAAGTTTTCTATTGTAGACAACTCCAACTAATCTATATGCACACATACACATGATCTATTTTGCTTATTGTAAGTTATTTTGCATAATTTTTTATTTAAAAGATAGTGCATTACAGTATTGTTTATCTTGATTACCAGCGGGGGTTTTTTTGTGTGTGTGCCTCTTAAATTTTACACCTGAGGAGTGTAGTGCCTTACTTACCTCATCCTAATTCTGGCCCTGAGGTCAAACATAGCAAAAGATAAAAATATAGACATTGGTATAAACTGATCTATTTTTTAATAAAAGAAATAAAATCAAACAATAGTACAATACGCATTCAAAATTAAGTGAAGTTCTTAAACACTTTTCAGGATATAATTTTGGTTGCAAAATAGTCCAATTTATTCAATTATTGTTTTTGATGTTGCTTTTTAATCACTAAGTACTCTTAAGTGCAACATTTAATGATCACTAATGAGATCATATTCAAGGTGTTTTGAGTTCTTAAATGCAGCATTTCATGATCTCCAATGAGATAAAATTCATGATGTGTTTAGTTGAAACAACCCAAAGTTAAACATTTGCCTGAAAACTTTACAGACTCCTATATCCCTCTGTGGAATAGCTGGCTTACAACAGTCTAGTGATAGATTTGCAAAAATCAAGAAAATATACGGTGTCGAAAAATAGGTCAAAAGTTTATCTTCATGGAATCATTCACATTCATTGATTTTATTGACTGATATTAATAATATTTCTCATTCTATTTTATGAACCCATTTGGAAGCCACTTAATATGTAAGGGTATTTGATCAAAGCATGTCAATTACAATTAGTCTGAACAGAAAATAACATGTATTAGGTTTTCATTCTGTTTGTTTTTGAGACAGGGTCTTGCTCTGTCACCCTGGTTGGCATGCGGTGGCATGATCACAGCTCACTGCAGCCTTGACCTTCCAGGCTCAAGTGACCCTCCTGCCTCATCCTCTAGAGTAGCTGGGACTACAGGTACGTGCCACCAAACATGGCCAATTTTTCTATTTTTTGCAGAGATGGGGTTGCTGTAGGTTGCCCAGGCTGGCCTCGAACTCGTGGGCTCGAGTGATCCTTCCACCTCAGCCTCCCAAAGTGCTGAGATTACAGGCATGAGTCACCACAGTCAGACACATTTATTGTTTGTGTACATATTTACAATCATTATTTAGTGCATCCTAAAAAAAAAAAATTAGATAATTTTTTATTTTTTTGAGACGGAGTCTTGCTCTGTCGCCCAAGCTGGAGTGCAGTGGCATGATCTCAGCTCATTGCAACCTCCGCCTCCCGGGTTCAAGCAATTCTCTGCCTCAGCCTCCTGAGTAGCTGGCATTACAGGTGCCCTACACCACACCCAGCTAATTTTTGTATTTTTAGTAGAGATGGTGTTTCACTATCTTGGCCAGGCTGGTCTTGAAATCCTGACCTCGTGATCCACCTGCCTCAGCCTCCCGAAGTGCTGGGATTACAGGCGTGAGCCAGTGCGCCTGGCCCTGAATTTTATCTCAACTTTAATGAGGAAGCACCAACATTTAAGTAAATTAGTCAAATTTACTCAGCCTCCAAGAATCAAAATGAGAGACAGTTCTCACATCCTTTTTACTCAATTCAGCCTGATGCTTCATCGCATTACTCTAGGTCAGCAATCAGCAAACTTTTTTAAAAATAAAGGATCAGATAGTGAGTGTTTTAGATTGTATGGGCCCACATACACGCCCTGTGTCACCCACTCAACTCTGCTGTTGCAGCTGGGAAGCAGTCAGAGACAATCTGTAACCGAATGAACATAGCTGTGTTCCAATAAAACTTTATTCATGAATACATATATTTGAATATCATAAAATGTTTAAATGTCACAAAATAGTATTCCTCTCTTGATTGTTTGCTACCTTAAAAATGTAAAAACATTCTTCGTTCACAAGCTGTGTGTATAAGTTGTGAGCTTGATTTGGCCTGTGGACACAGTTTGCACACTCTTACTATTCTTTCCAGAAGGGAACATGTGGTGCCCTTACTTAAATATATTAGAAAAATGCAGAGTTTTCTTTTCTACAGGTCTAGTAATATAAGGATATTCTTCAGTACAGCATAAATCTCAGTTTTGGGTCATTTTCCTGACCCAGATACTTCTCCATCAATAATTCTCTTAGTCGTATTATTTTTCATGAATAAAAGGAGAGAGATGTATTTTAGAATAGCCCATATGTACGGTGCAAGGAAAGTCACTCCACACAAAAAAATTGAAGTGTTTTTTTTTTTTTTTAAGAATAGATTTTAAAATAAAAATCTTCCAATTAACGCTATCTCTAAATGTTTACTTTTTTCTGGATGTCTACCTTTTCCATTTAAATTAGTTCTTCATCAGCACTTCTAATACCATCAATTTCATTCAGAAGTCTCCAAGATAGCCCTTCTAAGGTATCTGCTACTCCAGATATTTCAGCCCTGTTGTCAGGAAGCATTGTAGAGGTTTTCCTTGAAGGATTTGTGTGTGGATAGCAGGAAGGAGGAGGAGAGGGGAGAAAGAGAAGAGAGTACAATTGATGGGCTATTGTCAGAGCAGCTGCTGTGTCAGTGGTATCTGTGGGCTCTCCAGGTGAATACATGACCACCCTGATACATCCATGGCTAAAGGCAAAAAAGCAACTTCTCTCTGTGGCAGCAAATGCCCCTGTTCTTCAGCTGATGAAAAATTCCTAGAGGAGGAAAGGGAAAGACAAAGAGGAAAGGAGATTGTTGGGTTGTTGAGAGATATGAGTAGGAGGGAGAGGTTGTAGCCCACCTGTCTGCTCCCTTTCTGCTGGCCCCAGAGAACCCTATACTAAAAGCTCAGTTTGTAACTAGCTTATTCACCTAGTGACGCCTCTATCGCAAGGCTAGGACAGACAGGACTGAGGCATTGGCTTCATTTAGTCTTTGGTGCATTTGATCTCACCTATAAAAGGAAAAAAAAGTGTGTCCTTTATTTGTCCCCAACTACTTTTTACTTGCTTAGACAATCCTCTTCCTATATTTTGCAAAGAAAAAGGCAGAGCACTCTGCCTCATGGAAGGCAATGGTATCAGGGCCAGCTTTTTTTTTTTTTTTTTTTTTTTTTTTTTTAAATGAAGCCACTGCAGTAGCTTTTATCTACTCACAGTTCTTTCTGGAGTCAAGGCCTCTGGCTATTCAAGCCATCTCCCTTCTTACCAAGTTAAGATTGGGACAAAACAATGATCATTCTAGAACTTGTCAGCTTGAATCGAACCATCACAAACCAATCATACAAGGCTGCTCCCTTCAGCACAATCGTTGAGATGATTTTCCCATGACCTGGAATGGACTTTTCAGATCCTTTGGGAAGAAAACTCACCGGCAGGTACATCTCTCTGTCTATAGGTCCTTTCTATCCAGAAAGTTGTTGAGATCATCGGTAGTGGGTGAAAACATGTCCTTTAGGGAGAAGGTTTTTTAGACCAGAAGCATTAGTTATGGAGGTTGTCATTGTTGTTGTTTCTTCCAAGGAAGAGAATAAAAGTGTAATCGCACTAGGTCATGTGTAAATTTATGCTGTTTTTACTGGCTCTTAACCCTTTTCCTTCCAGGAATTGTTAAGTTCCTTTGCAGTCATATATCAGCCCTTGGGTATGTTCTCACCAAGGGTGACTGACGGTAAGGTCCCCTCAGTAGACCAACAGAATACAAGTCAGGTCATGCAACTGATTCCCTGGAAATTACGTAAGTGAAATAAATACCCTGGTTTTTGTACAGAGAGGAAATTATGAAATCGAGCATGAATCCATAGACTCTCTTAAATTCTCCTGTGAGAAAATTTTTTCTTGGTTCGAGGGGGTCTTCAGTGGAATTAGGGGTAAAACCTTTTGTATGAGAGCTCTCCAGTTCCTAAGTTGCTTGAAAGGGGCTGCAGGTCAGGCTGCCTTCTGATGGAGACTCGGAGGGGTTCAGGAGGCAGGAGCGAGCACAGAACATCTGTCAATGCTTAGAGTTCTTTCTTTGTTTCTTTGGTTTTATGTCATGACCTGTAAGTCAATTCACAGAGAATTGCTTTCCATTATGGAGAAATCATTCCAACAATGATTGTTTTTTTCTTGCTGACTGGATTGTCTCATTCTGTGGGGGTATGGCGTGGTTTTATATTATCAAGCATGTTTGGTGCTTTTTCTGTGTGTTGCTTTGATAGGCAATGCTTTTCAGTGGAGCCTGTGGAGCTGGAATCATGCAGGTCTTGAGCTGTATTTTCAGAATGAACTCAATGCTAAATCGTGGTAGTAATACAATTCAGAGCATTCCGCGTGGATCACCGGCTATTTTTTGGTACCGATCCCCTTTATGTAGGACTTGAATTAATGTATGGACTATGGAGAGAAAAAAAAGGAACAAAGGCAAGCAATGCTTAAGGAAAGAAGATACAATACAGAGAGGAGTAAACTAATTTCTGTGTTTAATTCACTTAGAGAAGAGCATTGATTCATTTTGAACGCAGGATTAAAGAGACTTGTATAAATTTCCATTATACTATCTGGATTTTGAAACTATGGATACGGCATTGGGGACTAAGGCTGTTGGGTAAATGATACTTTGACCAGGTAGATGTTCAGATAAAATGTGCATTGTCTTTTAGTCTAAGGGAACTGCTTAAATTATGTGTACTTAGCTCATGTTTTACTGACATGTTGAAGCTGTTTGGCCTTAGAACTTTACAGATTGTTCTACTTTTCAAAAATATTGAGAGCTGCCAGTATCTATTTTGAATGTTTCATAATTTAGTGCATAATAAATATGTGTGTAACGAGTGAATAGGTGACTTTTTAAATTGCAAAATGTAACTGGACTCTAAATATCATAAAATCAAGATCATGAAGGCAGGTTACGACAAAGAGTCTTAGAACTGACCACAGCTCTTCTGTTAGAATTAAGCAACTGCAAATCAAATCTTAGCCCTCTTCATCTTTTTATGAGGTTTTTGGATGTGTCATCATTGGGTCAACAGATATAATTGTGTATGTGCATGAGTCTGTAGTGTGTGCCTGCATGTTCATATACTTTTGGAATTTGCTTTCTGCCAATGAAACTATTAAGTATATACTTTCCTTAACTTAATCTGTGCAAAGAAGGCATTACTTTTTTATAGAAAAATAATACACAGTAAAAGCAATAGCTTTGGACTTTGATAGGTAGGACAGATTATTTTTCAAGGTTTTTTTCCAAGCATTCTTACACGTGCTAACACATAAAAGAGGTTTAATCTCAGTAAATGGGAAAGCTAGCTCTCCTAACTTTTTCCCAAGTTGACTTAACAGGCAAGATGTGAGTATTCACATATTTCTGTTTACATGCAGGGAAATGACAATCAGATTGCAAAAAAAAACACAAAACATTATTTATACTGTCAGTTCCTGCCTTGCTAAAACTTGGTGACTCAGTTATGCAAACCATACAAAAGAATAGACTTTTGTATTACTACATGTTTTGAAATGAGATCTTTGTGATAAAAAGATCAGAAGCTGAAACACTGGTGATAGAATTTAAGTCTATGATATAAATTCTGAGTTGCTCTATCGCTAATCCTAGAAATAATTTCTAAAAACATTTGCTTATAATGGTAATTCATTTAAATTTCTTTAACACTTAAAATGAATTGTATGTAGCTCAAATCCAAATGATGCAGATGAAATGTCTGGATTTGAGCCTAATAAGTGCATTAAAAAATCTAATGAAGCACCTATTTTTTTCAACCTTAGAATTTCTGCTTTAATGGCAATCAAGTTTAAAAAATGTACAGTTTCACTTATTCATACCATTCCTTTATAAAAGGCAGATTTCAAGTAAACTTCTAAATGCATATATAATGTAGAAACTAATATTTTCTGGCAGTCCTTGGTTCCTGAAAGTTGAACTTCATCATATGTGTTTTAAACTTTTGTCAAAATAGTCATGAAAGATATGTTACTTTTGCATTACGAGGTAGTTTATTAGGGGCAGGCACTCATAAGACAGTATAAGTCCACTTGTCTAAACTTGCATGAGGCTGTGTGCATTGTAAAATGTCACAAAGAGTTTTGGGTCAGTGAATATTTTGCTGAAGGAACAATACTTACTTTTAACTGAGTACTTTTCTGCAATAAATAGCAAAGTCAGTTTTTGTAGCTGTAAACTGTATACACTGATAACTACAGGCTGGTCTGTCATGGAGCTAAAAGTTTCACCTGAAAACTTGCATTTTCTTTTAATAGTCATATAATGCTATGAATATTATTGTGCTATCATAAATCACTAATGTTATTGGTAGTAGTTGGGTATAGCATTTTAGTTTTGCATAGTTGCAATACAAGTTTTATTTATTTGTAACTTATACACTAGGACTTTGAATATGAAAACATAAATTTATTGGAACACTGACATTAAATCTCAATTGAGGATAAGTGCCTACAGAATGGAAGCTGGTCAGTGATAAAGGAAACATTCAATTAAACCTGTAGACACTGATCAAATTTATTTTTAAAATGGAAGAAACTCTTGCACAGGGAAGCATGAAAATTGAGCCAAGCATTTGGAATTGGGTCGTGCATAAGGAGCAAAAATTCAAATTTCATGTATTTCAGAGTTAGGAGAGAAATAATGTGGAGGATCTGTCAGGGAGAATTAGAAAGTGGCTTTGAAAAACAGAGGTTTTATTTTAGGTTTCTAGATTTGTCTGAGCAGAGATGCTAGGAAAAGTTATACTCTGCAGAAAGTAGAGGAATAAACATTGAATTTGGTATCAGCAGGTTAGGAGTCCACATGTATAGGTCCTATTCACATGAACAGTTGGAACATAATTTCTGTATCTCTATTTCCTTTTAAATAAAAATTGGAATGTTGGAAATCACATTAAGAAAACAAAAATGGAAGCAAAGATAAGATGGTAGGGCTGCAGCCAGAGGCAATGGATGAAGAAATGACAGTCCGATTAATGTTCCAACAGCCCTGTTTACACACCCTATCCTTCTGCTCAGTCATCTGTAGATCTCTCCTTGTGCAAAGAATCAAGCGTCAACTCAACATCTTTGTCTTGAAAGACTAAACTCTGGTCCAAGTTTAATGTTCAATTTTAATATTTCTTTAAATACATGAATTTATTCAAATTCTGATCAACTGTGAAATCCATCTTACTGTTTTCTCTGTTTCATGCCAACCTGTCCTATCAAATATAGAACTAATCTGTTGCTAAGTTCCCCAGATGCTTACCTCTTCATTTATGACTTTAGCACTTAATCAAGCACTACATAAACTTCTGTTATTTATTTATAGACTTATTGTATGCATGCCTTATTATCCTAGTTAACATGTTTGATTTATTCACCTTATCATTTTCATCATCATTAGTGGCAGGAGCAATAGTGATAGAATAAAAAGATACCTTTGATTAGTTGATCACAAAGTATTAGGCATTTTAGATTTATTATTTCTAATTCCTATAACAATCTTTCACAACTAGTAAGTGGCAGGTTGCAAACACATGTCAAGTTGACCCAAAGCTCAACCTCTCCCTATTGGGCAATACAGCCACTATGCGAAGTCACATAATTTAGAACATCCTTGAGATTCAATCCATTGGGATTTCATTAGAAAGAACTGCATTAAAAAACAACAACAACAACAACAAAAACCTTTAAGAGTTCATAAGCTTTGACCTAGTAATTGTACATCTAGAAATCTATAATGAATGGAGAAAGATATGAAGATAAAAAAAATCTCCAACACCAAGTAAATGCATACTTGTAAGGGTGGAAAAAAAAATGAATATAAAGGTATAAGAATAGGTGAGAATTAATTATAATTCATAAAATATATGTGAGCATTAAAATATACACTTTCAAATAATTTTTAGTTGCATGACAGATACTTGCATGATATAAAAAGTGTGATGCTCATGTATTGAAAATATGACATAATTGATCTTAAAATTATAGAGGCTAGGTGCGGTGGCGCATGCCTATAATTCCAGCACTTTGGGAGGCTGAGTTTGAGGATCCCTTGAGGCCAGGAGTTTGAGAACAGCCTGGTCAATATAGTGAGACCTCATCATTAAAAAAAAACCCATTATGTTAATTTTTAAAAGTTATAACATAGATTTAAAAATAGAAACAGAAATACAGGAAAAGCAGAAAGATATATCAAAGTCTTTATAATGGTTATCTTTCAATGGTGGGAATATGAATTTATATTATTTTCCACATTTACCTACATTCTTCTACATTTTAAAATGCTTATCTTTTACATTTTCCAAAACAGACATACATCATTTTAGCAATAATTTTTTAAAATACCAAAAAATACTCTTTAAAAAAAAAATCCACAAACTCTTAAAGCCCACATCTGAAAATCTAGACATTCAAGTATGTACATTTTCTTTCAAGAGTATCATTACAGTGTTGTTGACGTTACTCAAAATATGTTTTGCATTTTCTTCGTAGCTTGTGGCATATTCCATAAATGTCTACAATAGTGATTCGTTTTGGCTATCTGAAGTTTGTGTTGCTTGTTTTAATTTTTTGTTTTGTTTTTATAAGTTCTGGAAAAAGTCAAGTTGCGTGACTCTTACGATCTTCCAAAGATGTATTACTAAAGCAAAGAGACATTCTTACAGGTGTTTTAAACATGAGATTCAGTTTGCTGATGGTGGCACTGAAAAGCATTTCTTACTGTGCTGTAGAGGGGGACTATGGATGCTGGTGGCAGTCTCACTTTCCTTGGTGGCTACTGAACATGTTTGTGTCTCCTTTAGAACCAGTAATTTCTAATGAATATTTTCTTGTCTCCTCTACTTCCTCCTTCCTTCCTATCTTCCCCCTCTTCATTATTTTCCCATGCAAATGTACGTGCAATACAGAATATCAGAATAGCACATCCTGTAAAGCACAAAAGCAGTGTTTGTTTCCTGGAAAACCCTCCATACAGCCTAGCTGATTATTAGTCTTCTTATTACTGCTTGATTACTATGATTAAATGATGATACTATACCCTTCCAGTTATAAGGCTTGCCTTTCCCCAGTGGCAATGATGAGTCTGTGCATAATGATTGATATTTTCTCAGCTGGCACCTCTTCTAACCGATGACCTGTGCTTACGGCAAGGATACCTGATCTAAGGAACTGCCATCCGTGGTTATAGAGGGTAAACTGAGGCTGTAAACTTATTACCTTTGGGAGACCTAATGCATCCCAGAAAACACAGATGAAACGATCATTGTAATCATGGAATCAAGAAACACAGTAACGTAGGGTCTGGCCCTAAAATGAATATGGTATTTTCAGAGTGTACTTGTCTCACTCGTGTGAGATAAATGACGTCTTCCAGAGCATGACAGAAGAGTTAATTTACTAATTAATAACATGGAGGCTCTGGAAGTGTGAGCTTCTTAAAGAACAGCGCCACTTATTGTTTTGGGTTTTAACATACTTGATGGAAAATGAAGGTCATAATAATAAATGGATAAAGTAAGCACTCAAATATTTTCTCAATAAATGAGTAGATGATTTTGTTTTATGTATACATACAAACGTATGGATAGTTGCAAACACACAGGTATCTCAATTACTCAGAAGTTTTCCTCAGCTATTTATAACAGCAAATACAAAGACCAAGCCATTTAAATGCTCTGAGAAGCAAAATAGATGCCATCAATCCAAATCCCGAAGCTTTTTTACCTGAAAAGGAGGTTGAGCAAGTGAAGGTAACTCCAAATTCAGCATCTGCTCATACTATTTCAAAAATGCATCTTTAGATATGTTAAATCATATTTGCTTTTACATTACTTTAGCAACCTTGGTTACATAATTTATCAGCCCAGCACAGATTAGAATCAACAAATTAGGCAGAGCATGGTGACAGCCTGACAGATCCAAGGCACATTATCAGAAGCAAAAATGAGAACGGAAGGCTCACATTGATGGAGAAGGAAAAACAAGCAGAAAGGCTTAAATAAGCTTCGTCTAGGGTCATTTAATGCAGGAGAAAAGGCTCTACTGTACCCTGATAGGCCTACTGTATTAAAGGTAAAAAATGAAAGAGCTTATGTTTATTATAATCATATTGAGTAATTATCAAAAGTTATACTAAAACATACTGTTCCTTTCATTCATTTCCATGTAACTGACATTTATTCTTAGAAACAACTTATAATGTATATGCTTGATTACCTGTATATAGAAAGGTCTGGGGCATAGTGGGCATTTAGGAAATTAATTGAATGAGGAGACACTCCTATCTTCTGATGTGTTCTCAGCATCCTTGATACCACTACACATAGTAATATGTCGTATTTATTAAATCTTCCATTACAAAGTCTTACCCTGCTTCATTCCATTCTTCAAAATCTCTCTAAAATTATTGTTTTAATTGTTGCTTGATCCATTTTAGTGCGTAATCATAAGCTGCCTTATATTGTTGTTTGATCATTTAAATGTTTCACTTCTGCCTTGTCTTCTCAGCTGGACATTCTGAACTCCTAAGAACAGGTACTGCTCCCCCTAGGACCCTTCTGTCTTTCATCTCACCTAGCATATAGCCAAAGTACAAAGTAGTTATTTCAACAAATATGTTCACGGAATTTAAAAATACGAAGATTAAATATTACCAATGCGGTAAGTGAAACTTAAGGCCAAAACTGTTTTCCAATAAATAAGATTACATACAGTGCCTTAAAACACCACAGTACATGGCTTGTTCTCATAGCAGCAGATTGCAAACTCAGCCTGTCTACATTTCCGGGCAATCTGACAACGATTTATTTACTCTTTATTGCTAATGATGATTACTTTGAAGATTAGAAAGTGGTTTTTAATATCCAGTGGATACAGATGCCAGGAGCGTTTCATCTTTTATCAGTGTGAAATTGAACTGTATATATATGGTGAATGGAAGTCTGAAAGTATGTCTAATTGTTGGGGATCTTTCTATAAATGCAAAGGAAAGATTTGTGCTTCTAGTGAAACAATCACCTTCTGCGTCACACAGCTATTCACAATCTGACTGCAGATCCAGATTGTGACTAATATTTGGCTCTAATATTATAGGTGGTTACCGTGGAGAGAATCAGTAAGAGCATAATTGTCATTTCCTTGGAAAAATTTAATCCACAGATGGATCCCAACACCCAATTGCATTCATGTCCAAGACTAATGGGGATTTTTGCTAAATAAGGCCTGATTCAGCCAAAAAAGATAGACTCTGAATACAGAAATCTGTATCACGCATCACTTCAAAAGATGTATTAACTCAAACACTGAAAGCATTGGCACACAGAATTTTCCTAATAGGGACATGATGAAAAGTCATTTATTAATTAAAATACATTTATATTTTCTTTTTTTAAAATGAAGCAATGGGGGTATTCTATGCTACCATGCATTTCCAAAATTTCATTTGCAAAATTTCATCCTTCCTACTTCCTTATCTAGCTAATTAAGGTAATGATTCTACTTAGATTGGAAAGTTCTAATTAAAATTATTAATTTTTCCCGAACCTTCTCCTTCAAGAAATAAGCTTTGCTGCACATCCTTCAGTCTTTGGGAGGAGAGAATGTTAGGGGATTGATGTTGATAATTGATGAGAGAGAGCAGAATACATTTATTATGACCTTCCTCCCCCTGCCCAGCTAAATTTATACAGCCAACCATAACCTAATAACTCTGTGTTCCTTTCTTTAAAGATTTTCTTATCATATGAAACTATTTTGGCCTGTGGTGTATAGAATACTAAAGCAAAACCATTTCGAACCAAGTTGCATAAAAATGGCATCCCTTTCCGAGTGACTGGTTTTCAAAGAGAGCTTATTACCTGGAACAACAACAACAAAAGTGTTGCCTCTCTGAATTCACATGGTTTGGAAAATTCTTAGCCATCAACAGATGCACCAACTGAATCATAATAAAGAAGAGAAAATCTATAAGTGATTAATTTCCTTTTTCTATTTAGGCTTAACATGTTTTAAAGGATAATTAAAGTTTTGGCCTGTTTCTTAGAAGTCCAGGAGGAAGCATATTTCAGAAGCTTATTGAACTGAGCGGTGAACTCATTCATTATCCTTTGGTTAATATAGAGTTATCTTGTCTATCCTCGGGTTCTTTTATACAGCCTAGGTTCTTAGACATCCATCTATTTTACAGTGTTAATTCAAGCTGTTTATAAATAACACATGACAATAGATGTTAAAGAAGACCTCCCTTGGGGCAGGTATTATTCCCACGTTCATGGCAACAGAGTTGGTAACAGGACTTGGTGAACAGTATAATCTCAACAAATTAACTGGAACCACATCGCCATTTGGCTATCAGAGCAGCTACACTGAATGAATCATCTCTTGCACACCCTTTTAATTTAAGTACCTTGCTCAGTGCGAAGAAAAAAGGCACACTTGGTGAGGCAGGATTAATTGCGTATCTGCAAAACCTAAGCAACCGTATTTCACCAGCACCTCCTAGGGGCCACGTGTGGATATGAGGATGGGAGGTGGGGACTCGCACAGAACCTTTCCTTGAATTGTCAGTTTCACCTCTCCTACACACAAAAATCCATCCCGACTGCGCCGTCCACAATACCAGCTAGTTTGCTCAATTAGTTTAGCGACTCAAGGAGGCCTTTCGAAGTTTAAATAAACTGCACAAAAGACACATTTGATCGCTCGAGGAAATAAACATTTAAAAAACTCAGTGGAAGGAGACTCCTAAAACATATCCTGTCCTTTAGAAGCAAAGCTTCGTTAGGACACCGAAGTACTCAGAAATAATAGGCACTTACTCTTCGGTTTACACACACACACGGATTAGTTTATAAAGTTCCAGGATCCAGACCCGGGTAACACAAGTTGCTTTTTAGGGGTCTGCGCGCTCTCGCCTGGCTGCTGGGAATGAGGGCTGGGAGGCGCTGAAGCGAGGGCAGATCTGAGTGTCTGTAGGAGTTGCTATTCCAAAAAAATCATTACTGTCTTAATTGTTCTGATTTTAGATCAGCAAAGCGTGCCGGGCGGCGGCGGAGAGATCGACGGCGGACAAGGCGAGAGGGAACGAGCCGTCCACCCTTCAGAGAAGCCTAGGCTCCTTGTAAGTAATTCGCGAACTGTCGGGAGAAGAAACAGCCAAGCGGCGCTGCAGTGACCGCACTTGCGCACGTCTCAATCCTGGGTGCTCTGCTCGCCCGCCCCAGTCCCTCGCCCCATTGACTCTGCGGCTTCTCCGGGCGCTGCAGCCTCCCCGGGGGACTTCCAAGGGCCGAGGGGCTCCGGCAGAGAGGGAAGGGAGAGCGACACGTGCCGGGGCCGACGAGCAATCCTGCCCCGGCGGTAAATGTCTCTCCCCGGCGCTGGCACCTCGCAGGCCCCTCGAGGAGCACGCAGGGCAAGCGGCCCCCGAGCAGGGGAACCGGGAAGTGTGTGGGGCTCCAGACGGAGTAGGAAGCTTTGCCCAAGGCCAGGCTGCAATCAGGCAGCCGCAACAGCCGGGCGCGCAGCTTCCCACCTGCTGCTGTCCCAGCTGGGCCGCAACTTCCTCCTCCCCGGCCCGGCCCGACTCCCCCGGCCGGGCTCCGAGGGTGGAGGGGGAGGCGGCGGCGGCAGGTTCACTCCGCTGGCAACGCCTCGCAGCATCCTCCCCTCCCCGCCGCGGTTCCCGGGGCCGGCCGCGCGGCCAGGCGCGCTGCGATTGGCCGGCAGCGGCCGGGGGCGGGGCCAGGAGAGCCGGTGTCGCACGGACCGCCTCAAAAGAGCCCAGGATATTGCAGAGCGCACTGGAGCCCTGGCCAGCGCGCAGCCTTCCCGGCGCCGGCAGGCTGGGTCTTGGGAATTCTGGTTTGCTTTGGCTCACTCGCTTTTTACAAACCACTGGATCTTACATGCCTCTGTACCCCCCACTTCCACTCCATGTCCCCATGCTCCTGCGCCAGCAACAGGTAAGGGCTGCTGTGTTTTCTTCCTTTTCGCTAGCTGCCTGTGTGTCCTGGGGAATGGACTCTGGCCGCCGTCCCCTACCCTACCCTGCCCCGCTGCTCCAGAGGTGCCCAGCTGTCACACTGCTGTAGCGCTCACCCACGCTCCGGAGTCCCAGATCATGCCTATATAGTTTGTGTGCGCACCAGAACATCCCCAGAGCTAAAAATACTGAGACATGCTTGGAACAGTTGAGCAATAGAAACAGATTTCTCTGCAGCATCTGTTTGTGCTCATAACTTCCAGTGCACCAGCTGTAGCGAGATACTGGGTTTGGAGGCAAGGGCGAGAGTGTCTGTGTTCGGTTCTCACTCTAAGGGAAAAAAAAAAAAAAAAAGAAAACGTGGTTGAGGGTTTGGGCGTGCGTCTTGAGCCCTGGTCTTAAACCTTGGCAAATCTTGGGACTTAGCACTATTCTTGATCCTTGGCGGGTTTTTTTGTTTTTTGTTTTTTGGTTTTTTTCGTCATTGCTTCAAAGTATAGCCGTGAGTTTCAAACAGAGTGAGTGTCTCAAAGTTGCCTTCCTGAAAGAAGAGCGGGAGCCCGAGTTGGATTTGAGCCTGAGGATCGCAAAACTTTCACATTACATATGACTCTCCCTTAATCAATTTGTTATTTTTAGTAATAATGGTAATACCTGGCTTGAAGACAGTGTGGTTTTAGGGAAGCAAAATAGTCAAAACGACTTGATTCTGCAAAAAGATTGCATCATAGCATGGATTCATCATGACAATTGGAAAAAAAAACAAGGATAGGAAATGGGCAGTTTAATGTCTGTGTCTGGGTAAGGATATCATAGGATGATCACTAGGATAAGGCTGTGCATTCTGACGATTTTCATAAATTCAGATTTTACTTGTTAGGAAATAAGGTGTTATTTGAAAACCTTGGATATGCAGAGAATCCATATTGCATTTTGCCATTTGTTTTCTTTTCACATGAATAATCAATAGGCTACCAGATTTCCTCTAGCCAATCACTGTTGTGTGTCTGATGTACATTATCGGTACACTTGTTAGCGTTTTCCTGCTCACTTCCAAATGTTTCATTTCTATTTGCCATTATCTGGAAAAAATCCTGGTGCTCAGAAGGGGTAAGAGATGTTAATTGAAGCATGGTGGAAAGGGTGAGGATAAGGTCAAGGCCATTTTACTTAGCTTCCTGCCCTCCTTTCTCATATTTTAATGACACTTTGTTTTTAATGTTCTTGGTCTCCATAAGAAATATTTGATCTAAACTCTTGTGAATTTTGCTTTTTTTAAAAAAATAAAAGAACACAGTTTTTCTACATCCTTCGGACTCCTTCCTCAGTTGCAGAGTCTCTGGTTAGCTGTAGCGTCCTTGTATGACTTTTGCGTAGCCTGAAAGATTGAAAAGAGCTACCTGCACAGATTGGATGTTTCAAATTTTTAAGTGTATATTTTTATTTACCAAACATGTCTGTTTTTCAGCATATGCAGGTGCTGAGCAGTGCTACAAGCCAAGTGTCGTTGAGTATAAATGTTAGACATGGGGCTCACGTAGATAGATGGGTATCCCCCCTCCCCTCCCTCTTCCCCCTCCTCCTCCCTTATGTTTATTGAGCTTCTAAGAGGTTGCTTTCCTAGCAGTTGTGCTCACATAGCAACATGTGCCCAGAGCACACTCAGGCTGGTCTATATGGCGTCAGCTGGGAAATAGCTGCTCTAAACACTCATTAGCAGACCTCTCAGCCCAGTACGTTTTCTTTTGCTATCTTTATTTCCTATCCTTGGAAACTTTCTTATTCATTGCACATCATGACCGTGTTTCAGGACACATTTACTCTCATTTGATTTTGTTTTAGTCATTCATAAACCATATTGGAAGTATTACCTCTATAAGTCAAAGCAATTTAGATCCCCCATTTGTACCATGTGATCTCCTTGACCTTACATTTATCCATAGCTCGTTCTGCTTTAACATCTACCTAAGTTTAAAGCGCTGAACTATTTTTTCCATTGCTTATGCTTAATTTTGGCTCAGCCTATAAATAGTCTTAACATGAACAGCACCACATGTAACCTCTCAATTTCCCAAAAATACTTTCTACATCATGGGTTATGGCCTGGATAAAAATGATTATTTGTGTCCATGAAATTTACATCTAGGCCCTTAAATATTTTGGCTGGAAGGGAAATTTACACATTGTTCATCAAATCAAATTTCAATTCTCTGGATTTGTATCACTTAGTGTTCTCATCTATTCCTAATTGATTGCATCTCAAAACATTATTTTGAATATATGCTTGAAATAAAGTTGCATGTAAGCCCTGTTTTTTTTAATGATAGCTTTTCCCAGCTTGTTCACGAATTGGTAATTGCTAGTGAGAAAGGACCGGGCAAGGAAGTTTTGTGCTTGCTTAAAGTCGCTCAGGCATGTGGGCAGGTTAACAGTGAAAGCAATTTTTACCATGAAACATTAAGACCGTTACCCCATCAAACCCTGACAGGTTCTAGCTTTTAGCTATGTAATCAGCTCCACAAAAAGTCTGAATACATAGTATATGTGTGTGCACATGCATACACACATAAATCTGTTTTGGGGCGTATCTATTTGAAGTGGCAAAAGTTTTCATTTTGCCAAACAAAACAAAACAAACCAAAAAGCGAAACTCCTCTTTTTCTCTTTCCAGGAAGAAATGGTAAAATTTCTAAATGATGCCCCACATGTGGGACAAATTCTGTTATTAGCAATGGAAATAAGACAATAATAGTCTCTCAATACAGACCACTTTCAAGATTCTAAATGTGGAAAGCTATTCATAGGAAGCTGGTATTGTGTGATTTGTGGAATTCAAACAAATGTCCCGGGGTCAAGATTTTTGGAAAGTCATAATTCAGTCTTTAGATTTCATATGGTTGTTATGTTTTAATCTGGAAGGAGTACAGAAATAAGTCAGAAGAAATTTGACACTGTCTACTCATGGCCCCTAATGGTAACTCACAAGGAAGGATTGTTTTGAATCATGAAAAGGGAATTTCTTGGTGTCAGCTTATAATACAAAGTTCTGAAGTCAATCAGAACTCAAGAATACAAAGCATTCATTAAATGAAGCTCTTCTCCCTTTTTTTTGAAACGTACACCTGCGTTTGGTGGTGTTGCTGTTTCTGTCTGTTTAGAAATGTGAGGCAACTAAGATGAACTAATTACTTGAAAAATGCTGTCCATGTACAGGATCTAGAACGTTGAGGGGTAGGATTCTTGTCTCTTTGGTCCAAGTGCAAACTTCACAGGGAAGCAGACAAAACATTGAAGCAGGTGGAAGGTTAAGAAAGCACAGTAACTTCTTTTTATAAAGTGATTCAAAGGCACTTTCAAACCAAGCATCATTTAGGTGTCAAAAGCTGCCAAAATGTAACACACATTGCAATTTTCAGAGATGACTAATCTCAGGAAAAATGTGTTGGGGCACATTCTTGCATAATAACTTGGATAAAGAAGAAGTCAAAAGACAGTAACATGGCATTTTCAAAGGCAATGCACCTTGCCTCTTTTTAAGGGATCGCACAAAAACAATGTAAATGGATGGCTTTATTTGTTTGCAGCTGGCTTGGCTGAAATCGGTTCTGTTAACTGTGTAATCTTAATGGATTTAGAGGAAAAGAAAAAAATGGAGTCTTCATTATCAGGCATCAACAAATCTCTGACTCCTTTCATGAGTTATTCATTGCCCCCGTTTAATATAGCAGAAGGATTTGGTTGTATGAAAAGTTAAGGATGGGCTTTATTTTTCAGTTCTAACTTATATTCGTTTTGTTATCACACATTTGGTAAAGAAAGCACCTTAGACTTTCTCTTAGTTTTTTGTTAGTTAGTCAAGGAAAATAGTTTCTTAGGAGTGAGGATGGCAAGTTAAAGTAAATAGATAGTTCTTACCTAGGGAAGAATGAGGCAATTGGAGAAAACTGAGAACTACTATTTGCACATATTAGGTAAAGGTGAGTGCCTTCTCCATAGGAACCTGTAGCAAATAACAGCGCTGGAAATGAAAGTAAGCGGACTAGCATTTACGATCTGTCCTTACACAGTTGTCTCTGTCTGAGAGAACACAGCATTGGACTGACATGAAATGAGTTCCTGCCTTATCTCAATCCGCTAAAGACCTGGTCCTTTCGCACAATGGTGCTTACTTCCTAGCCTGTCATTACACATGACAGCCCCATCTCAGGAGAATTTCAGGACTCTTATTGCTAGGCAACAGAATTGCTCTCTATCCCCCAGAGCAAACCTGCGTCTTCAAAGTCTTCAAGCCAGAATTACCTGCACTAATAGAGACTTAGCAGGCATTTCTGCATAGTGGTTGCTTGAAGTGTGAGAAGTGATGAAGCAAGCCCAAACAGTATCCAGAAACTGGGATCCATTTCAGATGATTATAAGCAATAGGGGCAGTATTCACCATCGTAGGAGGTTTTGTCCACTAGTTCCCTCTGTTTTCAGGATACACTCAATCAAGCCTACTTCAAAATCCATATCACTATTATATTTGCAGGTGGGAATCTGACTTTCGTCCTCTAGCATTTCCTCAGCCTATCTGGTCTGCTAGTTATATCATTTAAACAAAATAGTCTGTCTTCCGATTTCAACCTTGCCATCAGGGGCTCTCATATTCTCCCGTAGTGCACATGCAACTCAGTGAATATCAATACTGCGTCCACGTGAAGATTTCTAAACATGTCCTCTTTCCAAAAATTTTACGACAAACCTTGGGATCAGACAGTCTTTCATCTGCTTAACAGGGATCGTAGCAGGTGGGGCAGGCCAAAGAAGAGAATAAGAGAAGGGAGAGGTAGACCTGAAAAATAGAATATTCTAGATCCCTGGCCAAAAATAAGGGAAAGGGGACCTGACCTGACATTTTGGTTGAACAACTGTCACAGACAACTCTCCTATGTTTAACGACTTTATGCTTTTAAATAAAAGGTTTACAAAGCATGCTTAGGATACAAAGAAATGTAAAACCTTATAATTTAATGTGAAGTATACTTATCTTTACCTGATTATGTGTTTTTGTTAGGATGTATTGTCTTAGACAGTAGAATTCTTTAAGAGTGGCTTATTTTGTAATGCACAATCTCTCTTTTCTTGCAGGACATGTTCTCTGGATGTCAGCTGAGTTATTAAAGTAACTCTGCATGTCAGCAGACAGACCTTGGTAGAACCCTGAGGCTCCCAGAGACACCCATCTCTCCTCATTTTTTGTGTGTGTGTGTCTTCACCGAACATTCAAAACTGTTTCTCCAAAGCGTTTTGCAAAAACTCAGACTGTTTTCCAAAGCAGAGGCACTGGAGTCCCCAGCAGAAGCGATGGGCAGTGTGCGAACCAACCGCTACAGCATTGTCTCTTCAGAAGAAGACGGTATGAAGTTGGCCACCATGGCAGTTGCAAATGGCTTTGGGAACGGGAAGAGTAAAGTCCACACCCGACAACAGTGCAGGAGCCGCTTTGTGAAGAAAGATGGTCACTGTAATGTTCAGTTCATCAATGTGGGTGAGAAGGGGCAACGGTACCTCGCAGACATCTTCACCACGTGTGTGGACATTCGCTGGCGGTGGATGCTGGTTATCTTCTGCCTGGCTTTCGTCCTGTCATGGCTGTTTTTTGGCTGTGTGTTTTGGTTGATAGCTCTGCTCCATGGGGACCTGGATGCATCCAAAGAGGGCAAAGCTTGTGTGTCCGAAGTCAACAGCTTCACGGCTGCCTTCCTCTTCTCCATTGAGACCCAGACAACCATAGGCTATGGTTTCAGGTGTGTCACGGATGAATGCCCAATTGCTGTTTTCATGGTGGTGTTCCAGTCAATCGTGGGCTGCATCATTGATGCTTTCATCATTGGTGCAGTCATGGCCAAGATGGCAAAGCCAAAGAAGAGAAACGAGACTCTCGTCTTCAGTCACAATGCTGTGATTGCCATGAGAGATGGCAAGCTGTGTTTGATGTGGCGAGTGGGCAATCTTCGGAAAAGCCACTTGGTGGAAGCTCATGTCCGAGCACAGCTCCTCAAATCCAGAATCACTTCTGAAGGGGAGTATATCCCTCTGGATCAAATAGACATCAATGTTGGGTTTGACAGTGGAATCGATCGTATATTTCTGGTGTCCCCAATCACTATAGTCCATGAAATAGACGAAGACAGTCCTTTATATGATTTGAGTAAACAGGACATTGACAATGCAGACTTTGAAATCGTGGTCATACTGGAAGGCATGGTGGAAGCCACTGCCATGACGACACAGTGCCGTAGCTCTTATCTAGCAAATGAAATCCTGTGGGGCCACCGCTATGAGCCTGTGCTCTTTGAAGAGAAGCACTACTACAAAGTGGACTATTCCAGGTTCCACAAAACTTACGAAGTCCCCAACACTCCCCTTTGCAGTGCAAGAGACTTAGCAGAAAAGAAATACATCCTCTCAAATGCGAATTCATTTTGCTATGAAAATGAAGTTGCCCTCACAAGCAAAGAGGAAGATGACAGTGAAAACGGAGTTCCAGAAAGCACTAGTACGGACACGCCCCCTGACATAGACCTTCACAACCAGGCAAGTGTACCTCTAGAGCCCAGGCCCTTACGGCGAGAGTCGGAGATATGACTGACTGATTCCTCCTCTGGAATAGTTACTTTACAACACGGTCTGTTGGTCAGAGGCCCAAAACAGTTATACAGATGACGGTACTGGTCAAGATGGGTCAAGCAAGCGGCCACAAGGGACTGAGGCAAGCACAATGGTTTCAAAGAAAGACTGTAAGCTCCATGATTAGCATAAAGCACTAACCATGCCTCCATTGTGACCCAATGGCACATAGATGTTGTAGAATAAGTTATGGGTTTTTATGTTTTGTTTTGTGTTTTTCCAAAACTTGAACTTGCAGGCAAGCCTTGGTTGGGTATTTGATTTATCCAGAATGCTTCTCTTTAGGGAACAAGGATGTTTTTAATGGCATAACAAAGGCAAGACTCTGCCTTAATTTTTGAAAAGCTGCTAACTACATGAACACAAATGTGTATTTTTGTTGCAGTGTAGTTTTCCTTCTGTGTAATTTTAAAGTCAGTGTTGAACTTGATTGAAAGCTCATGATGCGCTTCAAAGTGGCAAGTATTTGGCTATCAACTGCCAAAACAAGAGCCTGATTTTTTGAGGCCAGTAATTTGTTTGCTAGAATTGATTTTTTTTCTCTCTCTCTTTGTTACATAAGGGCATTATGTAACACTAGCCAAATGGTAGCCTCTGGGTTGTTGTTGTTTTTTTTTTCCTCCATGATGTTAATGGGTTATCTCAAATTTTAAGTTAAACTACCTAAAATAAATACCAAAGATAATGCATATTTTTGCACAGTGGAGCTTACACTTAAAAGAAAACAAAGCCCCATGGGCTGCCTTGAAATCAAGAGACAATAACTTTGAACCTCAGCAAGACCTTGAACCGCCGGTTCATTTTGCACCTTATTCAGAAAATAGAGCATCATACTCACCGAGTCTAGTCAGTGTAGTGCTTTTTAAAATTTTGTCCTTTCATGTAACTTTTTTTTATTTTAAGAGGAAGAAGAAGAAAGGGGCAGTAAAATTCACATACACACAATACCAACATCCATCCTTTCCTGCTAGGCAGTGCTGGCCAGGCTCATGTGTAGTGTGCGAGATGGTGATGTACTCTTACATGTTTCTGGGCCTTCCCTTTTGCACATTCCAAAATTCATTTCATAAGATCTTCATAGGACCTCCTTGGCATCCTGGCATTCTCAAAACTGAGCCATCCAGCATGAAAGATAAATGGGTGTAAACCCTTGCTGCTGAATTTATTGCCTGGACTGTCAGGACATCGCCAGCCCACCTTCACCTTAGAGGAGATGCCACACCTGGCCTCCACGCTTGTTCCTCTGATCAGTCTGTCTGGAGTGAGTCCTACAGTGTCAGATAGGGCGGTGAATGCCAAAGCGGGGAAACGGGGAGGTGTGGACAAACCAATCTGATGCAGCACTTCAGATCAAGTATTTAGGAGGAAGAGGAAACTTGCCTTTTTTATGGCAGAGGAGAGTAATGAAAATGTCTCAGTATTTTAGGGTCAAAGAGAGTCATAAAAATACAACATAATGACAAGTAAAGGAGATAATGGTCTAAAAAGGCTATTTCCCTTTTCTGTGTGCATACTTATGATTGAATGTGAGCTAAGCATTGTCTCCTGTGGAGCCCTAGAGCAGGTTACTAAGGAAGGACACATTGTTTTCCAGAAGCCTCCCTGCCTGGCTGACTGCCTTGCTAGACACATTTTTTTTTTTTTTCTCACTGTAGCTCAATAATGGAACTCTTTTTTTGTTTTTTTTTTTTGTTTTTTTTTTAATTTAAAATTCCCTATTTGTGAATTCTGGGGTTACTGACTTTTCTTTTTAATTGGAGTCTCAAAATCAACTCTCTTATGGTATTATATCTCTGTATGCCATTAAAAAACAGCTTGTTCTAGAATCACATATTTTGTAAATTGATGTTTGTGATGGTCTCTGGTTCTTGAACAGCCATATCTGAATGCCGTGCCTGCAAAACTATGACAATTTTTGCTGTTTTCAGCCTTCAGATTTGATGGCTTTGAAAACTGAGGTGTTATTTTCAATGAAACCGAGAAAGAGATGTTAAGCAAGTGGTTGTTTTAGATCCAAATGTTAAGGCAGGTTTGGGAAGGTGTTTAAAGAGTTGGAGGAATTGGGGATTGAGTGGACAAGAAAACTTACAGAAGAGGCAACAATTTGGTTCTTGACAGTGAGAGGATATTGAGGGCTTCAGCTGCTGCTATTATGATGTTTTGCAAAGGAAAATAATCAAACCAAAGAGTATTCAGTGATATGTAAATTAAATGAAGATACAGTGGAGAATGGGGGTGGCCACAAAAGAGGCTCCCCCTAAACACAGAGTGCTGCCACTTAAAAAGACTTGAGAAATTTGAAAGGGGGTGGGTATGGGGGGGGGCAAGAAAGAGGGAGGGAAATCTTTCAACTTATTTCTGAAAAAGAGAAAAAAATATAAAATTTCTGGTGCACAGGTTTGTTTTTTCAAGAAAATTTTGCAGAAGCTATGTTTTTAAAGTGTACATTTTATAAAGTTTATCAGATATTTTCATATTTAAAGCCAAATGTAAATAGAGGTCTGTAAAGAAAAATAATTGCCATAGAAAGTATAATGTCAGTACAGCAATGTCTGAGAGCTAGTACCTATATGCTACGGGTTAGCATGGTTTTAGCAAATATATACCAGCCTTATAAGGTTCGTATTGCTATGTTCTTCTGTTATTTATTTCAGCATGGACTGTTCATTTGAAACCTTTTTCTAGTTATTAGCATTTTAACAGTTACAAGCTTTAAATGGCAATTTTTTCTTTCTTTCTCTTTTTTTTTTTTTTTTGTCAAGAGCCAAGACACAGGTAATGCACGACATTCATTGCTGCATTTTACCTTCAAAATATTTGTCCTTCTTGACTGGGTCTCCTTAATTAGTGTACACATGTCATTAGAATGCAGATGGAGGGGACTCACCGTGAATATCTGGGGTCAATTCCCAGATGTGTGTTGCTTCTCTATTGCAAGCAGATTCCCTGTTGAATTTACTTAGGATTTATTCCCTTTTAAAGAATTTTTGCCCATATCTGGAAGGGCACTATATTTTTGGGGGGAGCCATAGATTCCTGGTTATCCTATTTTTAAATAAAATGTAGACAAAGTGAATTCTATTTTGATTATTGAGAAAGAAGTAGTTTTCTATCCCTCTAAGAGTATACTTGAATCAGACATTTTAAGGATGTCACTATAGCACTGTTGTCATTTTCAAATTCCTAGAAAAGTTTGTTTTACTTTGTTTTTATTCTGTTAATGCATTCTTTCTTCTCTTTACTTCCTTTCTTCCCAATACACTCCTACCCCAAGTCTTGATGTTTATTTGATGAGCTCTGTCCCGTAAATCGTATTTCCCTTACAATTAATAAATGTCACTTCATATTTTATAATAAACCACTCAGTAAAAGCAAAAGCTTGTCCTGAGAAGTAGAGTGAGTTCTTTTTCACTCTGTGTCTAATAATGTTCAGGTGAAAAAAAAAAGTGTGGCATAGTTACCTGCCCATCCCTAACCCTCAGCAAAGTAGAATCTCTTTTCTAGTAATTTTGAGTTTCAGCTCTGGGCTCTGGCAAGTTGAACAATCCTAGCCATTGACAATCGTGATAGTTATTATTTTCCCATTTGCTGTCTTTTTGTATCTAAAGTCTTCCTATTGTACTGCACAAACCATGGATTGTACATATTTTTATATATTATGTCTTATTTTATTATTTCTAAATAAAAAAATTAAAAATTGAAAACAAATTGGTGGAAGAATCTTTGGGCTTCCTGTATGATTACTCTAGAAACACCATAAAGCAAATGTTCCCAAACAATAGAACATAAACCCTGAGAGGTTAGATGAATAGAGCCATAGAAATGGCAACAGACAGGTGCAGTGGGGTGGCAGATTAGTTTAATTCAAGTTTGAGGAAGTCAAGCTCATATTTTGTTTTTGGATACAACAGCCTAGGTAGAAAGGGAATAGAAAAGACCAATAAACTAGCCCCCCCCCCCAAAAAAAAAAACTAACAAAAATATTATGAAGTTTAGATTTTGATTCTCTGTTTAATGGGTGATAATGTGTAGTTACTCTTTATTGAGTCTCAACTATGTGTAGAGTTCTTGCATTACCTATTATTTTTATCTCATTCCCACAGAAACCAAATCAGGATGTTATTCTTTTGTATTATAGATTAAGACTTGGCAAATAAGTTCTGTAAAGGGCCAGGCAATAAGTATTGTTTGGCTTTATGAACCAGAGGGTCTCTGTCTCAACTATGCAAATTCAGCCTTGTGATGTGAAAGCAGTTACAGACAGTATGAAAACAAATGGTATGGCTGTGTTTCAAAAAATTTTTACTAACTTCTACAGCCAGCGGGCTAGATTTGGCTCATGGCCAGTAGTGTGTTGACCCCTGTTTTAGGTGAAGAAACCGAGTATGAATTTTAAAGCTAATGAATCAGTGAGGTAGTATGTGAATTCCAGTTTTACCTGCATCTAAACCTAATTTTATCCACTCAATTATATATCGTTTCAGGTCACAAAGCTACCAAGGATATGTAGTCCCAAAGGAAATGCCACTTTCTCTGGCAGATTTGAAATAAATAAAATGTTTTTCAAGGTTGGAAATACGGAGAAAATTTGCATTCTAAAATATGGGTTGTACCTTGCTATTTTTTCTTTAATATGGTAATTATTATTTATATTTCAAATATGACTCTAAATCCTTTCTAAGTACTAAATAATTTAGTCTTAACAGCAACTCTATGGAATAGGCTGTATTATTATCCTCATTTAAGAAATGAAGAAACTAAGGCTCAGAGAGGTTAAGCACCTTGTCCAAGTACGTACATGAATTATTAGTGCTGAGACTTAAACTGAGGCCACTCAATACTAGGTGGTGGGTTTTTGTGACTACTCTATGCACTTTCTTTTCGTACATATGCTTGGTAAAAGCTTCACCATTTAAGGCCTTTCTGCTTTTCAGTTTTTATCCTTTTCATTAATGAAAATACATCCTTTTTGTTTGCACAGCATACATTAGTGCAGAATTCTTGCCTTGTTCATAACCTGTTCCTAAATTCCTCATTTAATGTTTGGTGAGAAGAGAACAACTTACAAGGAGTAGAATAATTACAAACACTGGTTGTGGGATTTGGGTAAGTTTCAAACTTAAGATTAATTTCAATTAACGAGGAATTGTTTAGGTCTGTCTCCAGGCGAAACCACAAAGTTCTGTTACTAACCAAGCTGCAGGCACCCGACCACATTCACACTTTTGCTTTCTGCCCATGACAGCCAAAGGTGTAACACAATCCTCTGGGCAATTGAGATAATTAAGCAAGACCGGTTATGGTAACGCTAGGCAGTGAGTTGCATGCTATAAAGGCCTCTATTTTTTATTTTATTAAATACGTATACAAAAAGAAAAGGCAAGGGTGGAATTTCAGAGTCCTTTTGCTTGGACTGTCTTTTGAGTGACAAGTGAGGCAAGACCTCCAAGCTCTAGCCTTCAGAAGCAGCAGCTTCCCAGGTCATACCCACAAAGAAAAAAACAAATTTCCGTCTAGAAATGTTCATTTTCAAGCTAGCAAAACTGATTAAATAAATCATATTTGTTTGCCCAAATTTGAGTGAGTGAATAAATAAACACATAAATAAATAAAGGACGGCTAGCTCTATGTGCTTTAAATGAAGTAAAGAACCAAATCCATGATCAGCTTGTTTCAGGACCTCAGTGTTTCTTCAGAATATTTCAGACCATGGAGCTGAGTGACCTAATGATTAGTCACTATCTGAGGGTTGTTATAATGATTTTATAAAAAGAGAAATATCTAATTACAAGGTAGTACTGCACAGCACGAGTCGAAGGAGAGTATCAGAATGCCTGGCTTAGGAATTGGGTGTCCAACTGTCCTGATTTGCCTGGGACTCAGGGGTTTTCCAGAGTGCAAGACTTTCAGTGCTGAAACTGGAAAACTCTGGGCAAACCAAGGGAGTCGGTCATCCTCCTTTGGAAAGTAGAGAAGTAGAATGGCTGGGGGAAAGGGGGAGACCCACTAGTTAAGAATGCAGAAGGGAGGAATTGAAGCAAGGTAAACCAGAGGTAGCACGTTAGTGTTACTAAACAGAATAATAATGGTGAATAGTGACTTAGGAAATGGCTCTCTCCAACTAACTGAAATTTGTCGCCTCAAGGGCATTTTTTTTGTTTTGGAGGAATGGTTTTCTAAAATATTGTACAATTATCTGCCTTATTCAAAAGATAATATATATTATTTAACATTTCCTTATGTGACTCAAGCTAATATGTGCACCTCTTTCTGATGGGATATGCTTTTTAATCTTTCTTTAGCATGAAACCAGCAGCTAATATTTCGTCCACTGCCAGAATTCCCCTGGTACTAGTTTGTTTTCTGCTCCTTACTCTTTGTGTCAAATAAATCATAGGTTATTATGACATAGGTTATTATGACATAGGTTATTGTATCATATATGATATAATATAGCATATATGATAAGTTTATCATATATCATATCGTATCTTATATAATGTAGATTATCAGAGAGGATATCCCATAATCCTCTATGACTAATATCATAGGTAATAGCAGGGAGGTTCAGAAGGCCCAGAGGAGACACAAACGACCTGGCTTCATTGCAGGGGTTTTATTTTCATTGTATTGATTTTCAGAGATCTTTTTTATTTCAGGTTCGAGATTATATTCTAAGAGGTTGAGGCAATTAAGGAGCTTGACTTTAGAAAATTCTATTCAACTCAACCAAAAATTTGTTAAGCAATTATTATGTAGTACTGGGCACTCAGAGTTTTCTATATGAACTTGGTCTCCAATCAATCACAACTTAGAAAATGGGTGGTATGGTTATATATTTATTTTGTCTTAAAAACTAACAAAAGTAACTGGGTTTTAGATATAAAAAGTTTGTGTATAACAATAACTACCAATTACCGAGTACTTAGATTAAATATCTTTGCAGGGAAGTCACTGTGGATTCTAGTATTTTTGAAACACCCTATTGGGAATCGTTTTCAGAGCACATCATTTGAATATTTTATTTGTGACAATTTTTTTTATAACTTTTTGGTTAAGGTTAAATTCTATATTTAGAAAAATCCAGAACTCAATCGGAACCACATTTAAGTGACAAAGTTGGATAATTAAGATCGCAAATATCATGTCCTACAAAACAACAAATGAGTGACTATAAAGAACATGTAATTAATGAGATGGTTTGGTTGTTTAATTATTAATGGTTTTGATTTGGCTCAAATGACCCAGGAGGCTTTACAAAATATGCTGCACCAAGAGAGTAGACTTGGATTAAGTAAGCAACCTTCTGCCATGATAACTTGGAAGGACATCTCAAATGTCTATAAATAATCTTACCTGGCTTAAACAAAAAAACTCCTCTCTCTCTCTTGCTTTCCTTCCCTCTCACTTTCTTTTCTAATTCATGATGGTAACTCCTACCTCTTGTTTTGATTTTTACCCTTGAATTCTAGATAAACCTCATCTGCAAACATTCATATTAATGTGTAAGTTTGGTGAGACAAACCTATTTTCTCAACTTCAAATATCTTAAAATGAAAATATGTAAAACCTTTAAAATATAATATATACCATTTTCTTCCCCTCCTAGCCTCCTTCTAGTCACTTCTTTTGAAACCATTAGCCGTATATCAGTAACAATAACCTTAAAATCAACTTAGTTGAAAAACAGCTATTTACAAACATAATACTTGTATAGACACACAGCCATAATCAGAATACATTACTTTACAGTCTATATATTTTTTTACTCTTACAATGGAAATTCTATAGGTTAAACAGTCCCTCAAGGAAAACTTAAATGTTTGTGTATATTTGGTTTGGTTTTGAGAGACTGCTTTCTGACCACAAACATACGTACCCAAACAAGCTTCTACTAATATAAAAGTTACGGAATTGTGAGGTAGAAACATTATGACAATTTCTTGGTTTAGGGAAATGTAAGAAAATTAAGCATAGAGAGACTCCAAAGCCAGAGACATTTCAAAAATAGCATGTATGTTCCCCTTCCTTCCTTCCTCTCTCCTTCTTTCCCTCCCTTCTTCCTTTCTTCCTTCCTTCCCTCCCTATTTCCTTGTTTCTCTTCCTTGTCTTCCTCCCCTCCTCTCCCCTCCCTTTCCCATCCCTCCCTCCCTCTCTTCCTTCCTTCCTTCTTTTTTTCCTCTTCCCTTGCTTTCTTCTTTCCTCCTTCCTTTCCTCCTTCCTTCCTTTTCTTCCTACCTTCCTCTTCCCTTCTCTCCTCTTTTCTTCCTTCTTCCCAAACATTTTTAATTCTCTATCATTTGCCTGCCACTCTGTTTGCTGTTGCTGTAATTAGTAGTGCTCAGAAGTGACTCTTAATAAAGTTACAATAATACAGCATGGTTACCTAATGCAATGTTTAACCTAAAATTTGGAAGTGTTTCTTCTTAAAGTTTAAATTGGTCTTGTAAGGACTTTGCTCCCGTGAACTCTGTTCTTTCCCTCCCTCCTGCTAAATGACTGCTCTGACCTCGTATTCTGCTCCTATTAGTTCTGTGAATCATCTTCGCCTCAGCATTTCCCCAGTCCTGACACATGGACAGAAAGACATCCCTTGTCAAACATTCAATCTAGTGCAACAAACAAATGAATCAAGTCTCAGACTTTGTCATTTTACTTGGATTTTGGTTTTTTTACATTTTTGCTAATACAGTTTTACATCTAAAGTCCCAGTTAAGCAACTCTTCATTTGGTCCTGCAAAGAGAGTGTCTCGTCGAATAGTATATCGGAGGTTCCTTTACATTATATAGATAGCTGCATTAGGAACTTTCACATAAAAACAGATTATTTACCAATAGAGAAATTTCAAAGGCAAGTATATACACCTTTCTACCAAAACACTCTCGGCAAAAGCACTCTCAGATGGTGCCATATATGACAAAACGAGGGAAAGTTGAATTAACATGTCAGAGGTTTTCTTCAGTCCTATCATGAGTTCTTTTGGTGGCCATAAGGTCAACAAAACACTCTCCCTGCCTTTTCCAGGCTCCGCTAAAGTTGCAGCCAGCATCACTTGAGCACACTCAGTCAATGAGGCAGCTGAATAAGATGCCCCCGAGTTGCCATAGAAACTGGAGGAAGCATAGAAGCACCTTCTCCTGCACACTCTTTAATTTCATCTGAGTGACTTTGTTTAAGAACCAAAAATAAAAAGTGCACAAGGATGTAATTATATAAAAAGCTGTGTTCGATTATAAATACAGTATGTACTTTTGCCTCAGTCTACAGCTCACTTCTCCCTTCCATTTCAAGACATTTGAACCATTCAAGGAGGAGTCTTCACTTCAGTTTTAATTGAAATGAGGCCCAGATTTACCAAGACAGGGGAGCGAGACTTTCTGCCTTTCTATCTTTCCCTGGTTCACATTTGACGTCTGCATGTGGAGTCTTTTCTAACAAAGTCTATTTCCAGGGGATCTTCATATCAGGCCATCTGGGTTCACCAGGCTTACTGAAATTGCTCTGCCTTTTGGCATTTGTAGTCTAAAACATTCTATAGGTTTATGATCATTTTGCAGGATAATAAAAAGAGGTGGACAGGAGAATGCCAAAAAAGCAATTAGCGGAGAAGGGCAACAAAATCCTTTTTTAAAGAAATCCTGTTGCTACTTGCAATAAACAGCTTCTTTCACAATAGAGGAAGGTGGGAGGAGAGTACCTCAACAGTCGTCCCATTGCAATATTTACCTGGGGGAAATATTCAGAATTTAGAGGGTTTAGAATTTAGAATTTAGAATTTAGGATTTAGAGGGTCTGCCTCTGGTCTTTATACCTTCTGAAGGGCTGATGAGTTACATTGGCTTGTGGAAAATGACACATCTTCTTTCTAGTATCCTTTAGTGAAACAGGGCAATCCTGAACCTGCGTGCTGGCATGATTTGAAATGTACTTGTTCTTAGGTTGCTACTTCCTGCTAGTGATTTGCATGAAGTTGAGTGCAATATAGAATTTACTTAAAAAGGAAAATGCAAAGGTACAAGGTGTGTCCGATGAGCAAAAATATAATCCTATGTGTTCTTCGTGAATATGCCTTGTCTGTTCTCTTGATTCGGAGGACTACGTGTGAGAACCCGAGGCTGAGACTTTCTGCAAGGCAAATAAGTCTTTTGTATAAGTAAAATATGAAAGGATTTTTCCCTTTTTGGAAAGCTGGCAGCCTGCAGGTAAAAAATGTGGCTGGTTCAGCTAGTGTTGTTTGTAAAACTAGACTGGCCATGTTTCTTAAATGCTTACTGAAACCAGTTACATGCTTGCAAAAAAAAAAAAAAAAAAAAAAAGAAAAGAAAGAAAGAAAGAAAAATAATGGAACTGAAGAACGTCCTTGGCTGTTTAAGGTGGGAAAATTTTACTGAAATGAATCTAGAATTTCCAGGTCTTTTTACCTAGAGGTACATAACAAGCACAAAAGGAGTTTCCTCAAATAAAGCTTTAAATGTCAGCCATGTCCTCTTCCTGTCTTTGAGTTCCGATGCATTGTTTTCTGGCGTTTTTGTTTTGTTTTGTTCTATTGTTGATTTTTTTTTGGTTTTTGCCCCACATCAACCCACGATGAGAACTCAACTCCTCTTTGAGTTTTTCCAAAATAACATGAAAATGCATTATTAAGAAATATTGGTTTTATAGATAATGTTATATGGAAGACGGAAGAGGGGCTCTCAGCACACACTCTGCACGAAACATCAAACTGATCTTGCAGGTTGGACTTCTATGGGGATTTCGTTCTCTTATCTGTCACCACCAAGAGTGAGATCTACTCTTTTCACCTTTTGAAACCCAATAAGGTGCTGGGCAAATCAAAGGATCCTGTGGTTAGCAAGACCCTTGTTGTTAGAAATGGTCAGCTTTAAAACTCCACAGATTAAAAGAAAAATTGTACAATAACTGTGCCACTAAGATACATAAAGTAGTAAAGTTTAAATAACTCAGTCCAGCATTTGCCTCCAGTCTCACAAGCTCAAACATCTGATTCCATCAGCACATCTGGCCCTAGGATCCAGATGTATGGTCTTAAAATATTTATTTACAATGAGAAGTATGAATGCTAAGGGAACCACACACTTGAAGACTACAGTCAGTGTATGTTCACTCTCTGTGAATTTTTCATGGTGCTTGGGAATAGAGCAAGGAGAAGTCATGTGAATTAACTGTAGGATTGTAGGATGTTAGCAAACAAAGACAGCATCTTTCATCTAACTCAACTGGGAATCAGACTAAAGAACTGGTCATGTTGAATCATCGGATGGAACTCTTTTGCCCTGAACAATGCTTGGATCAGCATTATTCATTTTAGCTTGTGGGATTCTTCTTTCAGATACTTCCAAGGCCAACTAGTATCATCCTTCTCTGTTCCCTTTTAATTAAAACATTCTTTACTTACATAAGTGAATATACACAGTCCATTTGAAGTTACATTTCAGAGGTCTGGAAATCTTTCTCTTGTTTCATCTGTGATTTTTTATATAATTATCTCTTTATGGCATATTTTACATGCAATAAAATGCAGTTATTTAAGTGTACATTTCTATGCTTTGGATAAATTTATACATTCTTGTAACTATTACCACGGTCATTACCATCATCTTCCAAATTTATTTTGTACCTCAATTCAGAGAATCCTCCCCTCTCAGCCCCACCTTGGCCCCAGGAAACCACTAACAAAGTAAGTTTACCTTTTCCAGAGATTTCATCTTATCCTTTTTTTTTTTGATTCCTTGATCTTTATTTTTTTAATTGTTAAATCGATACATTGTCATTGTACATAATTATGGAGTACAATTTGGTGTTTCAATAAATATTTATGTTGTATCATGATCAAAACAAGGTAGTTAGCTTATACATCACTTCAGGTATTTATCATTTCTTTGTGATGAGAACATTTAAAAGCCTAGCCCTAAAACTGTCCTCATAAAATTAATAAAACTAAATTGTCAGTTTTCTTACCAAAAGCATAAGCTTTGAGTAGAAGCATGGCTAAGCATTAATCAGGTTTCCCTAGAGCCTACTTCTTTCTTGCTTCCTACTACTTAAAATTCACGTAGCCCCATCACAAGCTCCTAACTTCTACAGACAACTTCTTCAATGTTAAGAAACCTCAAGTTTCCATTAAGAGATGTTTTCCAGATCTTGCATTCTAAGGGCCCACTGACACCAGACAGTGTGAAGAACCCTCTGAGGAACTAAGTGCAACAAGGCAGTTTCTACATATTTATGATTTTATCTCCCATGCCCTAATCAGTGACCTCCTGCTTCTCAGCGCCATACTTGCCAAACTTACACCATGGAATACTATGCAGCCATAAAAAACGATGAGTTCATGTCCTTTGTAGGGACATGGATGCAGCTGGAAACCATCATTCTCAGCAAACTATTGCAAGAACAGAAAACCAAACACCACATGTTCTCACTCACAGGTGGGAATTGAACAATGAGAGAACACTTAGACACAGGAAGGGGAACATCACACACTGGGGCCTGTCGTGGGGTGGGGGGAAGGGGGAGGGATAGCTTTAGGAGATATACCTAATGTAAATGATGAGTTAATGGGTACAGCACACCAAGATGGCACGTGTATACGTATGTAACAAACCTGCATGTTGTGCACATGTACCCTAGAACTTAAAGTACAATAACAATAATAAAAAAAAAAAGACACACACACAATCCAAAACTCCTCAGGGAGGTAGAGTTGAGGTTCTCTCCTATCTCCTCATTTGGATGCCCCTGTGATTATTAAATTCTTTCTCTGCAGCAACTCCCGCTGTCTCGGTATATTGAATTGTTACTGCTCGATGAGCACTTGAACATAACAGCCCTATAACACCTTCTAGCTGTGTTGCAATATACAATACTTTATTCTTAACCATAGCCACCCTGCTGTGCAATGGACACCAGAACTTACTTCTCCTATCTAACTTTGTACCCATTGATCAATCCCTCCCTATCCTCCCTTACCCCTACTACCCCTCCCTAGTCTCTGGTAAACACTCTTCTACTTGGTGCTTCTATGATATTAACTTTTATTTTTATTATTTTAGATTCCACATATATGTGATATCATGCAGTATTTGTATTTCCATGTCTGGCTTATTTTCCTGAACATGATGCTCTCCAGGTCCATCCATGCTGCCACGAGTGACAAGATTTCATTTTTTTTTAAATGGCTAAATAGTATTACATGGTGTGCATGTGTCTGTGTGTGAACATTTTCTTTATCCATTCATCTGTTATTGGACACTTAGGTTGATTTCATATCTTGACTATTGTAAATAGTTGTGCAATAAATACAGGAACGCAGATATCTCTTAGACACACTGATTCTATTTCTTTTGGATATATATCTAGTAGTGGAATTCCTGGATCATACAGTCGTTCTAGCTTCAATTTTTTGACGAAATTCTGTACCGCTTATGTAGTGATTGTACTAATTTTACAATTCCATTACCAATGTGTAAGTGCTTGCTTTTCTTCACATACTCGCCAACACTTGTTTTCTTTTGTTGTTTTGATAACAACAATTCTAACTGGAGTGAGGTGGTATCTCATCATGGTCTTGGTTTGCCTTTCCCTGATGATTAGTGATGTTGAGTATTCTTCATATACCTGGTGGCCACTTGTATGTCTTCTTCTGTGAAAAGTCTATTAAGATATTTTGCCCATTTTTAAATTGGGAGATATATATATGTGTGTGTGTATATATATATGTATATATATGTGTGTGTATATATATATATGTGTGTATATATATCTCCCAATTTTTTAATCTCCCATGCCCTTATCAGTGACCTCCTGCTTCTCAGCCCCATACCTGCCAAAGATTTTTTTAAAAACACGGTCCAAAACTCCTCAGGGAGGGAGAGTTGAAGTTCTCAACTCGAGTATATATATATTTGCTGTCAAGTTTCTTATACAAATGAATATTAATCCCTTGACAGATGTAAACTTTGCAAATATTTTCTCCCATTCTGTAGGTTGTCTCTTCCTTCTGTTAATTGTTTTCTTTGCTGTACAAAAGTTTTTTAGTTAGATGTAGTTCCATTTGTCTATTTTTGCTTCTGTTGCCTGTGCTTTGAGATCTTATTGTTAAAAATTTTTACCAAGATCAATATTATGAAGCATTTCCCCTGTATTTTCTTCTAGTAGTTTTATAGCTTTGAGTTTTAAACTTAAATCTTTAATTCATTTTGAGCTAATGTTTTAAATGTTTGAGTTGATTTTTATATATTTATGTATACTCCAGTTTCTCTTTAGATTGCATACATCTTTTGTGTTTGTTATTGTGTCTTTTAAAGGACTTGCCTATCTCTGTTTTGATGAAGCATGCCCTGATTTTGCTCTCTAACTCTTAGAGAAGAATTTTACTAATTTTCAAATTTTGGAAATTGAGTGCTCAGTACATATTACCTCTGTCCAGCTCCCTACCTACTTCCCAGTCCAACCCTCTGGACCACTGACACCTTTTTTGGTTTGGTAGCACAACTTTTGAAAAAATATAATTTTGATCATATATGTTAAATATAATCATACATATACATATATGTGTACATATGTGTGTATATATACATGTGCACACACACGTGTGTGTGTATGATTTAACGTATATTCCTCCTAAGGAAATCTACAATTCTAAGAAATTCTCAAATGAACTTCTACAGGTTTTTTGCAGCAGGTTTGATGTCTCCCCTTTTTATTTTGTAGTAAAATATATTTAGTTCCACTTAGTAAAATGTTATATGCAAGCTCATTCATTTTCTACAGAGAAATGGCTGTGAAAAAAAGTGGCCTTCCGCAAGTTCCTTAAAAATTTTGAGCCTTGTTTGGCTCACTAGAAAATAAAAATAAAAACAGAATTTGTGAGATTTAAAGGAAAATGGTTTATGTAAAAGTGCTTTACAAATGATATGGTACTATATGTATTATCTTATACTTGTAGTAGCAATTTTTTATTTTCTGAGATAGACAGTTTTTACCCTAAATTACAAATACCTAAGTCCATCAAACAACAATAACAACCACAACAAAGCGCTTTTCTCATTTTGAAAAATGCTTACCAACCATCAAATGACTAGAACTATGATAGGTGTTGGAGATTCAAAGGTAGGCTTGTCGAAGAGCTCTCAGTGGCATGAGAGAGAATGGGAACAATTACAGTAACCTAATTTTGGGTTTCTATGTTTGTCCTCTGACCTTAGCAACCAAGCCAAAAGACCTGCAGTAAAGTGTTTGTGCAACACATGTAAGCACATTCTTCTCCATCTTTGCCGAGAAAATCCATAGTCACATTATATCAAATGTCAAGAGGTTTCACTTCTTTTTTCTTTTTTTTTTTTTTGTATTTGAGTTTATTAGGCTGGAGTTTATGCACCTGGACCCTGGCACTACGTGAAGGGAAGGTGTTGTTCTTGGCAAAATGCTCAGTAACAAGCCTATCGGATTACAGAGTGGATTTCCTTTATCTTGGGGCATTGGACTCTATTCAGGGGGCAGGAGGGATAAGATTTCACAGCTTGTTTGGACATGCTAGTCACTTCTTATTCTCATTCTTCTGAAAAGAAGAGTGTAATCTTCTGGCCTACATCCTAGTAGAATCAATGTCCAGACAAGTAACGCCTTCAGTGTTTTAGATGCCCTCTGCTGAACCAAATGACTTTATTTACCAAAAACAAGACTACTGCCTTCCAAGAGGAAGGAGGTGGCCTTTCCCAGAACTTCTAGCCAAACCAGGGTGTCCTGCTGCTTGGCAGAGGTTTAGTAGTGTTTCTATCAGGATTCCTTATATAAGAAAATCTCCTTTCTTACATTGTGTCCAAGGTGGTTTTTTTCCTCAATGGACTTCAGGGGATTCTTTTCCTAGTACTTCTTTTGGTATATTTTTTCCTTTGCTGTTTTCATGACTTCATTTTGCAGGCTAAATCTTTACCAAATATTCATGTCACTGAAATCCTTCTGGCAAATCTGCTAAAATGAATCATGTATTTTCCTTTGCAAAAATCTTTTAAAAAGAAAGTAGTATTCCTGAAAAGAGGTTTGAGGAGGTTCAACTTGTCCGTCACTTCACCATAACACGTGCAGGTGCAAACACACACACACACACACACAACTTCTACGTGTACATGCATGACACTAAAGGCACTCCATGGCGATTGTCAGAGTCCTCATTCTTGAGTCTCTCTTGTGACTTTCTTAAGATCAAAGGAGAAATTCAGCCCTGAAACTGTAGAGACAGCACACAATTTGGGGCATTTGTCCTGATTTACTTTTTGTTCATTATATGTGTTATAATTACAGGGGAGGAAAAAAATAATGTCCATTATATATGTTGTAATTACAGGGGAAGAAAAAAATAATTGTAGGTGATTCTTATTTTCTTCTCCAATAATTTATTTATCATTTTAATATTTCCTACAATGAAAATATATAACTTTTTGTTTCTTATCTACGATTGTTGAGTTGAACACATAGTTGATATTTCCTATACTCTTTTTTGTTCAATAATAAATGCACTAAAGTCTCTAAAATATCATCTGAGTACCATTTGAACGAAAATCATAGGTGTTGGCACGTTGCATTCTCATGGTTTTCAAAAATTTCTAAGTAGTTTAATAACCCAAAGATTATTTAAAATAGCATTTTAATATGTCCAGTTGGATATTTATTGTTTTGTTTTATTTTTGTGAAAGGAGGCTATCTCCTTCCTTTTATTTTTATTATCTAGTTTTATTGAACTGTGTCAGAAGATATGAAATATTTTATTTAAAATCTAATGGCCAACTTTAATAAATACGTCATGGCTATTTGAAATTAAAGTACATTCCCTTTTGTTAGGTACACATTTTAAATATCTATATGGCTGTTAACTGTATAATTCAAATATTCAAAATTTTAAATACTTTTTATCTGTTTAATCTCTTGAGTATTGAGGTAAGTGTGTTCAAGTCTCTACCATGATGGTTAAATATTCTGATTTTACTTGTATTTTTAATGGCACCTGCTTCCTATTTTATTGATATTTTGTTAGGTACATCCATGTTCATGATTGTCAAATCTTATCAGAGTATTGTAACTTTACCAAATAAAATAACCCTCTTTTTACTTTTTGTCTCAGATTATTTTTTGTCAGATGTTAATATGGTAATGCTATTTCAGTTTTGTTGGCATTGGTCCAGTCTAACTTTTTTGTCTTCCTTCATTTTTCTACCTTTCTATGCCATTTTTATGTGTTATTTAAATACAAAATTTGAGAAGAATATTTACAATAATTATAAACACTGACATGTTTTGTATTTTCCTTTCTTCTTTCCTTCCCATTCATTACTGCATTGACATATTTGCCTTTATTTTTTCTTTTACTGGCTTATAAATACACATATTATTTCTTTTATTTTAGTGGCTGTCTTATATTTATATTGTGTTACAACAAATCATTCTGAAGATGCCTATGAGTTGTTAGCATTTATATCTATTTTCCTCACTAAGACAAAAGCTTAACATGCTTTCAACTCTCTCTCCTGCCTTCCTATTCCTAATCTTAGAATTTCTGCTCCCTGTAATACATGATAAAAATCAACATCAAATAAATGTTAGATCTTTATTTTAAACTTGATGCAAACTTATTATGCTATCTTAAGATGAAACAGAAACCACCATATTAGAGTAAAACATTTTATTGTATAAACAGAGGATCTCTGGATTAAGTTTTATACTTCAAGAAATAGGTCAGGTGGTTAATTTGATATTGAGTGCAGCTGCCTTTCACAATCTGGTCTTGAGAATCCACAACAATTTAACTTTCACTAAATATGGCACATAGTAAATAACCAGTCTATATGAACAGATCCTCCAACTTATCCTGATAAGTTCAGATTTGAGGACCCCCACACTATACCAAACCCAGATAGATGGGCCCTATCCCCAGAGGTTTGTTTTGTTTTGTTTTTGTTTTTGTTTTGAGATGGGGTCTTGCTCTGTTGCCCAGGCTGGAGTGCAGTGGCACCATCTCAGCTCACTGCAAGCTCTGCCTCCCAGGTTCAGGCCATTCTCCTGCCTCCGCCTCCTGAGTAGCCAGGACTACAGGTGCCTGCCACCACGCCTGGCTAATTTTTTGAATTTTTAGTTGAGATGGGGGTTTCACCCTGTTAGCCAGGATGGTCTCAATCTCCTGACCTCGTGATTCACCTGCCTTGGCCTCCCAAAGAGCTGGGATTACTCAGTACATTGGGGATGGGCCTGAGGATTTGTATTTCGAATAAGTTTCCAAGCTGTGCACATGATGCTGGTCTGAAGACCCCACATGAGGAATAACTAGTCTAACGCAATAAATTCTGAGCAGGCACTGTGGGTAAAAGACTGTATCTACCACCTGGGGAAAGCCATTTGTCCTTCCAATGTTCCTATTCCCGTTACCTCAAGTAAATGGGAAGATGAAGGACCAGATGGCTTCTAAGATCCAGCCAGCTCTAGTTTTTGTGTGTGTTCTTTTCTCTCTCTAAAGAGGCTGTGGTTTATTTTCTGTCACATTTGATAAAAGAGAACATCATATAATTGCATGTATCAGTGAGATAACTTTGAGATAATTACATAAGGCCTATTACTTTAGTACTTATATACCCATAAAAATTTCATACAAGAAGATACAATAGGCTTGTTAGGGGCAAAAAAAAAAAAAAAAAAAAATGAGAAAGTAAAGTTCAAAATATAGAGTAGCTTACATAAGTCAGGCTATAAATATTTACACATTTAAATAAAGGCCAGAACTTTGCTTCTGTGTTTAATTTTTTAGCAGCCAAATTAAAAGAAAAATGTAAAAATTAAGATAAATGTTTTAAGAACTATGTAAAGTGTTGGGCAAAAAGATGGGAACAACAGACACAGGGGAATACAAGAGGAGAGGAAAGGAAGAGGGCAAAGGTTGAAAAACTACCCATTGGGTATTATGCCCACTACATGAGTGACAGATACATTCACACACCAAACCCCAGCATCATGCAATATACCTTTGTAACAAACCTGCATGTGTACCCCAATTCTCAAATAAAAGTTGAAAAACAAAAAACCAGAAAACCCCAAAGTAAATAAAGAAGTAAATAAATAAAAAGAAATATGTAAAATGTTATGTCATTCCAAAGGAAACCACTTGTATTAAGGGACAGTGGTTAAAACAATGAGAGGACTTTGGTAATAAGGAGCCTTGTGTTAAACCACAAATGATGGATATGACTTTAATAGGTAGATGTGGTAGGGAAGACGTTCCAAGCAAATGGCCCACTACAAACACACATGTAGACATGAGAAACCTAAAGCATATCTTGATAACCACAAGAGACCCATTTTGTCTGGGGCAGGAATTTTACCCCCTGGGAATATTTCACAATGTTTGAAGATGATTTTGGTTGTCACAACTGGGCAGTTGGTGCTATTGGCATCTAGTGGCTAGAAAACAGAGATACTGCTAAACATTCTACAATGCACAGAACAGACCCCAACAACAAAGAATTATCTAGTCCAATATGGAAATAGTGCTTCCTTGAGAAACCCTGTTCTAGGGGAGCTAAATGTAGACATTAATGGGGAATGCAACTGGAAAAGTAGCTTGCAGATTTTAAATGGTAGGCCAAGGAAAAGTAACCTGAAATAGAAGGTCCTGAGCAATGACTGAAGATTTTTTTTTTTTTTAAATAACCATAGTGCCTTGTGGGAAACTTAATTGTCAAATACATAGAGTTGGCTGGGCACAGTGGCTCACACCTGTAATTTTAGCACTTTGGGAGGCTGAAGTGGGTGGATCACCTGAGCCTAGGTGTTTGAGACTGGCCTGGGCAACCTAGGAAAACTTCATCTCTATAAAAAAAAAAAAATACAAAAATTAGCCAGGAATAGTGGTGCACAACTGTGGTCCCAGCTACTTAGGAGGTTGAAGCAAGGGGATCACCTGAGCCCAGGAATCAAGGCTGCAGTGAGCTAGGATTTCACCACTGGACTCCAACCTGGGTGATAGATGGAGACCCTATCTCAAAATAAAATAAAATAAAATAAAATCAACAACAACAAAAAACCCCACACAAAACATAGAGCTGATTAAAGGGATAAAAGTTGAAAACAGGAAATGGGTTGATCAATTATGAGTGTATGGCAATATTTCAGATGAGGGGTAAGAAGGACTTGAACTTTAAAAGGAAAGGCAATGATCAATTCCAGAGACATGGCAGAAGAGAAATGCTTATGCCTCAGCATCTGTTTAAATCATGGGAAGGGAGAAGGTGGCTGGAAAAATCACAGCATGGCTGAATTAAGAAACAGAGTCAGGAGAGAGGAGGGAACTGAAGAGAAACAAATACACTTTGATTTTTGAGGTGTGGGCAGGTCCTTTGTAGGTGGACACAGCAAATAGGCTTCTAGAAGGCAGATTGATTCAACTTGCTATTTTTGTTCACATTCCTGAACTTTTCCATTTGAGTTGAATCCAAGTTACCACCCTCATTTGCAACAATATAATCTTTTCACTCTCAGGTAAGGATGGGGGCACAGGCTTTGCCCTTCAGAGAAATTCAACTAGTGGGGCTAACTAATTCAAGTCTCATCCTAGCAGCATTGTATTGGAGTTCACTAAATATTTAACAGCAGGCAAAAGGAGTAATGTTTTGTTTACTATCAATTGTGTTTGCTTCTGTGTGCAGCTTCCATGATACCAGGGTTGTAAATTTGCAAGTCACATCTGTGTTCTGGGCATGAGCTCACATTTATGTAAATCACCTTCACATGCTGCTACAAATCCACTCAAGTCAACTGTTCAGCACATCCCAACATGTACATTGGAGAGATTTCCATGAATTACATTCTTTGTTTTAATCCGACATTGACTCATTCCCATGTATTTGCCATCGCTCCTGCTGCAACTTGACACACAGTGCTTTGTTAGCCTTGTTTTATATGTCTTACTTTACAGCCGGTAAAGATTTTTTCTCCCCTCCTCTTATGGCATGAGTGGAAGCAGAGGAGGCCAGGAGTTAATCACTGCCCACAGCTGATGTATACAGCAGCCAAAAGCAGGCATTTTGATATGTTTATTACAAGGAAGTATAGCCAGTTGAATTCCCTCTGACTTATGCAAGGCATAAATCCTCCACTGTAGGATTTCCTCAACCTTCCAGCTCCCTAGAATCATGCAATGCTGACTGGACGTGGTGGCTCACGCCTGTAATCCCAGCACTTTGGGAGGCCAAAGCTGGCGGATCACAAGGTCAGGAGTTCGAGACCAGCCTGGCCAGCATGGTAAAACCCCATATCTATTAAAAGTATAAAAAATTAGCTGGGCATGGTGGTGCACGCCTGTAGTCGCAGCTACTCGGGAGGCTGAGACGGGAGAATTGCTTAAACCCGGGAGGTGGAGGTTGCAGTGAGCCAAGATGGCGCCACTGCACTTCAGCCTGGGTGACAGAGCAAGACTCGGTCTCAAAAAACAAACAAAACAAAACAAAGAAACAAACAAACAAAAAATAAAGAATCCTACAATGCTAAAATGCATGAATTCTACTCATTCCAACTACATTCTTGCCACTTAAGTCTATGTTACAAAGAGCAAGCATGATATAAGGCAACTAAACGGGTCAATGGCAAACCTTCCTTGTGTCTGTCCTGTGGGTTTTCTGTCAACTGAGTTATTAAACTGCTACACCAGTTTCAGGAGTACATCTATTCCATGAGTTTTGTTGGCTGGGTTGGGTTCCATAATTAAGGTCTTTAAGGTACTCCTCCTCATGCCCAACAGTCAAAAGCAAGAAGAAGAACATAAACCAGGGTGATCCACTGTTTAACCTGCTGAGAGAATGTTTTGATGTGAAGCCCTTCCCAGAAGTGAGAATGACCAAGGAGAAATTATCTCCTTCTAGTCTCTCACCTTCCATCTGCCATGAATGAAACAACTGCTAGGCAGAGAGACTGGTCGTTGCCATTGGTCTGCCATGCTTGGTATGGACATTTTTTTTTTCAAGGGACACATCAGTCCCTCGCCTGACCCCAGATCCTGAGAAACATCTTGTGAGGTTATATCTCTTCCACACCATTGAAGAATCTATCTCTTTGATATTTTTGAATGGCTTCCAGACCATAAGTCCCTCCTTTGACACTTGCATTTTTTGCACAAACTGCATTATTTACATACTCAGAGGTTTACAGTAACCAACAGCAAGTGTTCTGCAAAGAGAAGCAGAAGGTAACTTAGTAGGTGACTTAATGGTAGGAAAGACCAAGACAAGTTTTATCAACCCCACAATTCTCCAGAACTAGCCCTGATTCTCTGATTCATTTTACGTTTGTCTGAAAATTTTGTTTGAAGAAGACGAAGAATTATTAAATATGTAATAAAAAATTGGGATATTTAAAAAAGAAAAAAAAATCCTTGGATTCTTGGAGAGCTATAGAAGAAATTGAGATTCTTGGTCTAAAAGGATTAAGATAATACCTGGGTGCATGTTTTATTTAGTGTCTAGACTTCTGGGCAGACAAGTTTCCCTGGGGCTCTGGGAGGAAATTCCAGGATGGTAAATGTAAAAAATTAATTCTATAGGGGCCTTAAAAAAAAAAAAAAACCTTTAGAAATTCTTCTTTCTTTCACATAAGACCGATTAAGTCATATTCTTTCTTCCTACTTGTTTCAGTAATTGGAAACATCTTCAAACTCATTCCACAAGAATGACACAATTTTCAAGAGATGAAATTAAAATTATGCCATTAATAATATTTTAGAGGTATGGCATGTATTTTCAGTGGTCTTCCTCACCCAGTGAGTGCTTCTATTCAGATTTTGTTGAAAATGACCACTAGGGCTGAGTTGGGAACTCTTGCCTATTACCTAATAAGCCTCCTAGTCTGACTACTCCTGGGAACCACCAAACGTGTTTCCCAACTTTTCATGCTATACACATGCTTTATGCACTTACATATACACAGAAACACAAGTTAAAATTAGCTCTGTTAATGTCTGTGCTATTTTCCATTCTGTCTTCAACAGTTTTCCTATCATGCTCTTCCCTATGACAATCTTGGATGAAAAAGGTCTACTTGATATTGTCACATATATTTTCACCTAGGAATGGAAAAGGAATTTGATTTTTTAATTTTAACTTTTATAAGTTTCATTTCAACTTTTATACGTTTTTTTAATTTCAACTTTTAAAAGTTCAAAATTTCAACTTTTATAGATATATTATGTATCTATAATAAGTTGAACTTATTATAGATTCAACTTAACGTATTATAAGTACACATGCAGGGTTGTTACGCGGGTAGACCGTGTGACTCTGAGGCTTGGGTCCCTACCAATCTCATCTCCTAGGCCATAAGCATAGAACTCAACAGGTGTTTCCTCAGCCCATACCCGCCTCCTACCATCCCCTGTCTAGTGATCCCCAGTGTCTATTGTTCCTATCTTTACAATCATGCGAATCCAATATTTAGCTCCCACTTATAGGTGAGAATATGTGGTATTTGATTTTCTATTCTTGCGTTTTGTTGCTTAATCTCCTCCAGCTCCATCCATGTTGCTACCAAGGGCATGATTTCATTCTTTTTTATAGCTACATAGTATTCTATGGTGTATATGTACCCCATTTTCTTTATCCAATCAACTGTGGATGGGCATTTAGGTTGATTCCATGTCCTTGCTCTTGTGAATTGCACTGCAATGAACATGTAAGTCCATGTGTTCCTTATGACAGAATGACTTATTTTCCTTCAGGTTATATACTCAGTAGTGGGATTGCTGGGTTGAATGGTAGTTCTATTTTAAGTTCCTTGAGGAATGAAGTGCTTTCCACAGTGGATGAAATAGTTAGCAATCCCACCAACAGTATACAAATGTTCAAAAAGGGATTTGTTAATCCTGTGATTTAATGAAATTACCTAAGGTTTCTACTAAACATGATTATCATTTAACATCCATAATTAGTAAGCAATGTACCCTAAGGACTTTAAAGCAATTTTTAAATAACCTATGGTAATCTAGAAACTATTAGAAAGTGTGAGTCATTATTTCAGGCCCTATTTACAAGGACCCTGAGTACCTTAATTAAACCAAATGAATCTAAACTATCTCGTGTTACACAATTCATTGTATCTTAGGATAAAGATACGCATTAACTAAATAAACTTCATCTGCTATATTCACCAGATAATGAGTTAGTGAAGTAATTAAACATAAATATTTTCAATGCCAAGGAAAATGAATACTCAAGGCCACCAACCCAGCATTTGGCAATCTTGTTAACTTTATGTCTTCCTTTTAAAGAATTACAGGAAAGGTTAAATTGTTCAGGATAAGTCTGGATAATCTCTGAAGAAACTTTAATAAAAACATCACTTGTGAAAGGGGCCGCCATGATCTTTGAAAAAGTATGGTCAATAACATGGTTGTGAATTTTAAGTCCTCCTGACCGTTTGCTCTTTAGTGAGTAGTACAATCACTGAGAAGTAAATCATTTTGGCTATTTTATAAAAAGAACTTAACAAATACTAAATAAATACTTATTTCAGGGTGAAGACAAAGCTTTGTTACAGAAACTACAACTTGAATTTATATATGTGCAGTGTCAGTTAAATTTTAACAGTGGCTTGAGTCTAGGTGATTTTAAAGTTTGAATATAAAATCATGAAGAAGGAATCAAAAGTTAGGCCTTCCACAAATTTTAATAAATGGCTTCACCTTGTTTATTCCTGTCTTCATATATATACCTTTGTTTACAGTGCCCAGGATGAAGGTTTACCTCTCACATGGATGTACATTTAAATATATACATATAATATTTTTACTGCTTTTTGGTAACTATAATTTTTCTTCTTTTCCTGTATTTGGTCAAATAACCTTTTTTTTTTTTTTGAGACTGAGTCTCTCTCTGTCACCCAGGCTAGAGTGCAGTGGCATGATTTCGGCTCACTGCAAGCTCCGCTTCTCGGGTTCACGTCGTTCTCCTGCCTCAGCCTCCAGAGTAGCTGGGTCTACAGGCAGCCGCCATCACGCCAGCTAATTTTTTGTGTTTTTAGTAGAGACAGGGTTTCACCACGTTAGCCAGGATGGTCTCGATCGCCTGACCTTGTGATCCACCCGCCTATGCCTCCCAAAGTGCTGGGATTACAGGCATGAGCTACAGTGCCCGGCCTAGTCAAATAACTCTTCTAACAGCAACAGCAATGAAATAAAAGCAACTTTGCTACATGCCACACACTATTATGAACATTTTACATACATTATAGTCTCATTTAATCCTTAACAAAACCTTTAAAGTAGGCATTACCACTATCATTTTGTATAAAGGAACTGAGTCAGAGAGATGTTAAGAAACCTGCTTAAAATTAAATTGCTACTGAGTGGCAGAGCCACCATTTAACTGAGATCTTTGTGACTCCAGTTAATCCTATCCACTATGTTATACTGTATAGAACCACTATGAGTGTCTACACTAAACCGGGGAAATGATAATTCTCTTCTTTGCAATTTATCTGGGTTAATAATGATCCATGTTTAATTTTTTGCATTGTATTGTGAGTACCTGATCTTGTTGTTTTCTTGTCCTACAAGGTATAGGCTTCTTTGAAAAAAATTATGTATTACCAAACTTCTATAATAACTCTCACTTTCCATATGTGTATATATCTGGCCCTCAAAATAATTTGTGGCAACTCGTGAGTTATACAATTGACAATTATTTGTTTAAATTAAAGGAGGCACAATAAATACAGGAAACATTCTTCAGAAGTCAATTTAAAAGTCTCTAGGAATAAATACATTACACAGTATCACAGGACACATCCAAAAGAAACTTTCAAACACTGGCTAAGTGGAGATGTTACATGCATTGCAATTCCAATGTATAGTGCAGCTGTTTTCATGAAGTTGATGTTCACAAAGTTAAAAATAATTGCCAGAATTAATCACTGAAAAGTTAATAACTTTAAGAAATATGTAATGAATTGTTTTGCACACATTTTTATCTTTAGTTTAGATAACTTGTTTTTTTGTATTCTTCGATTTATGCCTATTAAATTCAGGGCAGACAATATATTAGCTGAACCCTTAACATTCTTAGGTTGACACTTATAATTCTTACAGCTGTATGCAGCTCAGCAGGGCTTCATTAATAAACTGGCATTTAAGTCATTTGGTTTATTCTACTGTGTGTAAGTAGGCAGAGGAACTGTTACCTTGGGTGACATTTAAGTGCAATAAGTAACTCTACATCTATTTAATCTGCCTAATCGGTGTTTCTCAAAGCAATGGCAGCATAAAACACTTTTTGTGGCGGTCTCTCACAAGACACCCAAAACAACAAAATTAACAAGAAAAAGAAGAGAAAGAAGAAAAAACCTTGCCCAGTGAAATGAAAAAATGAACACAGCTGTGCCAATGACAGTGATGAGTATCTGCCGAACACAAAGCAAGAAGGATCATTCTGCAGAAGGCCATTCAAAGCAACTTACATATCTTGATCTTAAGCATTGTGGCTGATTTTTTTTTGTTTGTTTGCTTCCCAAAAGCAATAAAATCAAAGGCCCAACAAATGACCGTTTTCTTAGAAAACCAAAATGTAGAGGTACTAGCTGACTAAGGGAAAAATCACATATTCACTTAATTCTAGAGTCCCATTTCCAGTCACAGAGTATCACAAAAGCAGGGAGAAAGGGCACCCGAGCCCATTTCCCAAGACTTAACATTCTAACTCAGAGGAAGGTCTTAAGGGAGGGAGTAGAGGGTAAGTAGAAAGTCAGCGATTCTCTTTGCGGTTCTCAAAATCAGCCTAATGAAAATAAAAATAACAATAAAGTAATTATGGAGCACAGAACTTGTGATAGACCAGAGAGAGAAGATCAGAAAAACTAAGGACATGCTCCCAGAGCAGAGAGAGGACAAAGATTAGTTGAGAAAATGTTCTGAGTAGGAAATCTTTTTGGGGAAAGGGCAAACTAACACTACCACAAAGCCTGATATTAACTAGGTGCTCAGTAAACATTCCTTGAATGATTGACAGAAGGGAAGAAGAAAGGAGAGAAGGAGGGGAGGAGGAGGGAGAGGAGGGAGAGGAGGCAGTGACAAGCAAGTTGCCGTCCGTCGTTTATCTTTCCTTTTTACCATGTTTACACTCTTACCACATATAGATGCAGCCTGTTCCTTTTTTGGTTTTTCTACCAAACATCTAGACTCCATGTGATATTCTGGGCGTATCTACATCTGGTCCAGAATAGTACATTGTGTTCTATCTTTAACTCACAGGACATACAGCAACAGTCTAAGTCTCCTGAAAAGCCCTAGAATAGTCAACAGATATAATTTCTCTTTCACACTTTTTTGAGCAATCATTAAAAATAACTGAAGCAAATCTAATTTCGATGAAAGGGCTATCTTTGGATGCCATGAAAATGTGATAGGAGAATATGTATTTACATTTTAATTAGTGTCAAATATTTTTATTGGTGTCAAAGTTAGATACACATTAACTTTTAAACCCATGTGTTCTAAAAGTGACATATAGCTTAGTCATACTTTATAATGTTTCCTAAACTTTGTTAGGCTCAGTTTTCTCATGTGTAAAATGGTGATAATAGCATCCGCCATGCAGGGCTGGTATGTGGATGCAAAGAAAAAATGTATACAAAGCATCTAATACAATGCTTGCTACATTGTAGGGATCTAATTTCTCCCATTTTAGACAACCCTAATATATTACTAATTTCTGTGTCTGCATTTCCCAGAATATATTGGAAGAATATTTTTAAACCATATTAAAGAAATGTGAAAGTTACAAAATATAGAAAGTAAAATCTAACATTTCTAAAATGTTTGAAATAATTCATTAAACACCAAAACATAATACCTAAAAAGGAAGGGTCATCTATCTAGGTTGAAGTTTGAGGTTCTAGTTTGTTTTTTATAGTTTTGCCAAAATTCAAACTTGAATGTTTTTTTTTTTTTCTCTGATGAAGAAATTATCTTCAAACAGCCCTGGGACACAGAGACAATACTATAAATGGTGAAGTCAGCTTCAAGCTACCCGGACTTCAAAAGGAAGCAGTCTGCAACTTGCTTATCAGCGTTTCATGGAACAGTTCTCAACCAAAGCATTACCACTCTCCAGGAAGTGTTTGGGGATATGTGAAGATGATTTTGGAAGCCACAACCATGGAGGGTATTTCTAATATTTATTGCCAGGGAGCCGGGGATGGTATACTCCTGCAGTGCACCATGGAGCCTGTAAATGGAAAAGCATCCCATCCAATTCGCACCCCCATGCATTCAAAAATATTACTACACGCACATATGCCTATGCATATGTGTACATAGTCACATTTTAAAAATATTTATATATATGTGTGTGTGCAAAACAAAAACAATATCCATTTCATGATGTTAATATAAATAAACATGCAGAATGATTGATGCACTTCTTAACAGCTGAGGGTCTTAGGAATTAATCTTGTCTCACTGAACGTTGATTCTCAAATAAATTGTTCTGCAAAAATGCATCCCCTTAGAAGTAGTATGACATGCCCTGCCATGCCAACTCCTGTTAAATATTTAGACTGGCAAAAAATATTTAGGAGTCATGTAATTTGCTTTTTTTTTTTTTTTTTAACAACAATGAAAGAAAACCCTCAAGTTTTAAAATTCTCTCTCGAAGAAGCCATTGTCACAGGCCACTTTGGGTTGGGTAGGTAGTAAATCTGTGTGTGAGCCTACATGCCATGAATCTTCTTTAGGAATGGATGCTTTTTAAGGAAAGATTTTTGTAGGTGGTTCTTTTTTGTTCTGACATTGCATTTATATTCGGCTCCACCCCCACGGTCTTTCATTTAGTTGCACTTGCAGAAAGCCAACTCCTAAAAAGATATGTATTTTTCCTTGTCCTGTACTGGGGTGGAAACTCTTCTTATTTATATACACTGTCATAAACAGATGCTATAGAAATATCAACTCTTATTTTATTTTATTTTTTTTTGTAGCACCTTGTCTTTCCTCCTAACCTCATGGAGACATGAAGGAAACTATATCCTGAGAAAATGGATGATGGCAACACATTAGTGAAAATGTCATTGGAAGGGGACACTGCCCCAGAGCTATGTTGCTGAGGTGAGGTGTTTCTAAGTCTTTCTTTAATAACCTTTTTGGGTCCCTGAGCAGGGAGGTTTTGGATGAATTCTACCCAGCCGTGGTATGCCATTGTCTGGTTCTTCCAGCCAAAATTTACAACATCAAAGAAAAAACCAATGGATCCTTATGAGAAATTGTTTCCTGGGAAAGCCATACATTTTGGAAAGGGGGAAGAAATTGTAACGTGGACCAAACTCTTTCTTGTCATTCAGAGTATCTATTGTAGCAACTGAAAAGCCCCATGTCAGTCAAAAAGGTGGTTTTAGGTCAGACATACCTTATCAAACATTCATCTACATATTATGAGTTTATTTATGAGAAACAAATATAAAGATGCTTGCATGTATTTCTAGCAGTATCCATATAATTGAACGCTTTACTTTTTAGTGAAAGGATTATCTTTCAATTTAGTACGAGCCTACCTTCCCCAGAGTCAAATTCTTTATTAGACAGATCACAGTATTTTCATACTCATATTCTAAGGCGGATATGGAGTTCACGAGATCACAGAATGTCAGAATTTGCTCAAACATCTTCCCATGCCCCTGAGCGAAGTTACATCAACGATCAGAAATTATGTTCCATGTTTCTTTCTCTTTCTACTCTACCCTGTTTTCATATTCAGTTACACTTCCTGGTTCTATTGAATACTGGAAGTGCCAAAATGTGGCAAGAAAGACAAGCTATAGCCTTACTGGAAACAAGAAGTGTTTAGAGGTAAGACTCGTATTGTGAAATTTCTAATCCAGTTGCACAAATTTAAAAGTTTCTAATTTAAACTTCCCCCACATAATCTCATGTGGGAAAAATCTGTGTTTTTGATGTAATTTAATGAAGAGAGGTTAACAGGAAAGAGGCATTAGGAAAATCATGGAGGACCCAGCCAAGGGTAACTGGGGGTGCCTCAGGGGCCTGCCATCTCCTGCTTTGTTCTAGTCACACGTCTCAGAATACACCTGGCGTTTTGGGATCAACAATGTGGCTTATGTGACTTATTTCTTTGTTTTGTTTTGTTTGAGATGGAGCCTCACTCTGTCACCCAGGATGGAGTGCAGTGGCACAATCTTGGCTTACTGCAACCTCCGCCTCCCAGGTTCAAGCAATTCTCCTGCCTCAGCCTCCTAGGTAGCTGGGATTACAGGCATGCACCACCACTCACAGCTAATTTTTGTATTTTTAGTAGAGACAGGGTTTCACCATGTTGGCCAGGCTGGTCTTGAACTCCTAACCTCAAGTGATCCGCCTGCCTTAGCCTCCCAAAGTGCTGGAATTACAGGCGTGAGCCACTGCACCTGGCCTCATGTGATTTATTTCTGAAATGTTAAATTAAGTATAATATCTATTTTTATAAACAAATATTTATAGGTATATCAACTCTTTCTCTTGGATTATACATATCATTTTAAAACTATGATATCCTAAAACTTACAGAAGTCATGGGCTTACCACGGTTTCCAATTTGGTAGCAAACAGAGACTCTTTGAACTGTGAGCATAAGGGTTTGTTTCTGATGTTGTTTTGTTTTTGAGACAGGATCTCACTCTGTTGCCCAGGCTGGAGTTCAGTGGCACGATCATGACTCACTGCAGCCTTAACCTCCTAGGCTCAAGTGATCCTCCCAACGCAGCCTCCATGGTAGCTAGGACTTTAGGCACACCACCACCATGCCTGGCTCGTGTTTTGTATTTTCATAGATACGAGATTTTGCCATGTTGCTCAGACTGGTCTCAAACTCCTGGGCTCAAGCAATCCACCTACTTTGGCCTCCCAAAGTGCTGGGATTCAGGAGTGAGCCACTGTGACTGGTCCTATAAGGGCTTATTTATTGCAATAAAAAATGAACATATCATATTTTGCCTGTAAAGAAGTTTGCATTAAAGAAAGTATCATCTTCCAGCAGTGAAGTATTAAGATTTAAAGCAATATTACTACTTTTCACCTTCTTATCCAACTCAAACCAGAGCCACATCCTGTGAATTAAAATGACCAGAATATTAGCACCCTTAATTATAGCAATCTGTTTCTCTCTTTTTGTTGTCCACAGACTCTGTCCAACCCAGGAATATTATATTTGCATTATCACTGTTGAATTTGCATCAAAGTTATGGCTTGATTTTTCTTTTTTATGTCCTCTGGAAATCTCAAGCCCCAGTGACTAAAATCCTGAAAGATTTCAAGTGTTTCCCACTAGTTAATACAACAAGAAATTCGTTGCATCTACATATTTAGATTATTGTAAGAAGTCACATACAATATTCACTTTGCAGAACACGATTATGTAGACAGCACCTCATCTTCCAAGTAACTATTTGTCATTAAGTAGCTAGTATCATCTGTTCATCTAGTACTCTTGGCCTTTTTTACTCTTTAAACACAGAGCTTCCAAGAAGAGTTATAGGGCAGAGTTACAATGCAGTTATTTATTCCAGCCCTCTCACAAGACAACTATATTTAGGATATGATTTCACCAGTCTTAGACTCTGTACTTTGTAGTCTGGTACATAAACACCATTCAAATGTCCTCACCATTCTTCATATGAGCAAAAAGAGAAAACAGATCTGAGTTAGTTCTATAATTAAAATTATTAAAATATAATATCAAATACAATATATTACGTGTGAGTGTGTGTGTGTGTGTGTATGTGATTCTTCTAAAAATATAGCAAAATGCTGATGGTGCTAATCTCTAGAAAAAGGGGTCGTGAATAATTCTATGCTCTTCATTAAAATTGTATGTATTTTACAGATTTTATAATGATTCATATGCTACGATTATTGGAAGTAAATAAAGACTTAGGGTGTCCTCAGTGATATGCAATTAACATTTATTCTCTGTCTGAAACTCTCAATTTTGTAATCAGAGCACTAAATGATTTATTAAAGGTATGGACTGCTTTTCAAGCAGCAGAAGCATAGTAATATATGATATAGAGCGAGGAGGGAAGACAAAGCAACAGTGCAATTAGGCAAAGGCAAAGAGGTAGTTACAAATATGGGACATATTTTAAGAAAAGCTGATGCCACTGAGCAAAATTTGTTCTTGTCTAGGGAAAGGGTGTTAATCTACAGTTAGTCTTTTAAGAGTGGTACGTGAAAGTATGAACATGACTTTGAAGATGAGTTGCTGTTTTAATAAAAAAAAACCTAGGAGCCTACGGAAGAAGACTGCAGTGGTTTGTCGAGACTCCTCGTTTGTCTATTAAAATGGCAATTCATTCTTAATTCTTCCTTCTACTTCAACACCCAGTCATTACATTTTATCAGCTTCACGTCCCAATCATCTCAAGAATCTTCACTGCCTTCACTCCCACTGTCACTCTTTGAACATAGGCTCTCATTTCTCACCTTAGCGACTTCCTCCAGGTTCTTTCTGCCTCCTGCCCTGCTCCAACCAGCACGTTTTCCCCCTGTGGCTGCCAGATTTATTTTCTTTAACATAAATCTGCTGCTGCCACTCTCCTTCTTAACAAAATCTTCAGCATCTGCTCATCACCACATAATAAATCCCAAAAGTTATCATTAATCCACCTTCACTCGCCTTCGTTCTGTTTGTGCTCCAGCCTTTTCTCTATTTCTTCAACTACAATGGGTGTTTTCATGTGTTCCTGCATTTGTATATGTTGATTGTTCTGACTGAAGTTCCCTCCCTTACCTTTCATTCATGCTGGGAAATTCTTGCTACCTCTACTGAAATCGTTTTCCTTACTTCCTTGAGTAGAGTGAATTGGCTCTTCATTTGCACCCCCACAAAACTTTCTCTAAATTTAAAAAATAGCACTATTTGAAAACTAAGAAATGGCGTCTGATATTCAGAATACACAGCAATTCCCGGAACAGTTACAATGAGTAATTGTTTAAATTTAACAAACACTGATTTGGTACTTATATTCAACGTTCTGTTTTAAGTGCTTTGCAAAGATCAACTCATTTAATCTTCATGGAAACTCAGGAAATAAGTACTATTAGTATTCCTACTTAATACAGGGAGAAAACTTAGTCATAGAGAGTTTCAATAACTTGCTTAAGGTTTCATACAGGCCGGGACTTGAACCTAGAGAGTGCAGCTCTTGAATCCATGGCCTTACCAACTTCAGCACTCTGCTATGTCCCTGAGATAAATGACAGTCATCAGGGCACATGCATCGGTAGAATTTCAGACTAATGAAAATGCTTCATAGGAGTTAGTAGGATATCAGCCTTCCATGGTTTATTCTTCATTAAACCATATAGCCATAGAGGGTGGTAACCAGAAGTTTCCTTTGAACCACAATGCTTGATTCAGGCAGCTGCTTGGAGTCACACAGCTTTACAATCTCTTCATTCACATAGTGCAAAAACCAGAACACCCTGTTCTCATTGAACCTAGTCTCTCCCAAAGTGGAGGAGATAGCCAGTTCTCATTAAGCTTTATGAAGCTACATGCTAAATGGAACTCAGGTTGCTTGGAGACCAGGTGTCCTTATATCTTTCGGTTGCCCGGGGTATTTCCTGGGGCAGAGCTTAAGAGTTGAAAGTCCACAGCTTGGGGATAACTTTTTTCTTTCTGAAAAAAATGGCTTTGATGTGGCTAAATCGGTTCCAAATATTGAGGCTACATACAAGCCATGATCTTTGGGGATATGTTTATTTTCTGATGAAATGGCAGCACTTCATAGTTAAGCACCTTGGGTGAATATATATAGCTTAATGGTTAAGAGATTTGGACTGTATGTAATAATACAGTTCAGAATTTAGATTATTATTCCTTTGATAAATACTAAATTTAATGAAAAAAGAATCATTGTTTTACAAATCTAGGCTAATTATGCACTTAATGTATTAGCTGTGTCGTTTTTGTCAGATTACACAAGTGTTATCATATACAGTACATTCATTATATGCTATTCAAACATTATAGGAAAACATAGCATGGACTAGAAAAGTCCTCTATAAACATCTTCTAAAAGAAAACCGTAACCTAAAAGTCTGGTGTATGACTCTAATTTTGAATCTATATACACACATATATTATCACAAAATTACTAATAATAATGTTTAAAAAATTAGATTGTACTTCAAATGTCATTTTAAACTTTGCATTTTAACTGAGCAGTAATTATTGCATGCAAAAACTACTTAGGAAGTATTATATGACATCATTTCCCTTGTATGTGGGAATCTGATAATTTAACATTGCCTAATTTCATATCTCTGAAATGTTCTGTATTCTAATAAATTAAAACAAATTTTGACATAAACTACCCCCTTAAATAGCAGAAATTAAAGTTTCTTCACACTTCTTTTACATCATTCTTGGAATTTTCCTGACTACTAAATTGACATAATAAGCTATCCAGGAACTTTGCTATTCCTCTTTATTTTAAACACATGCACAAACCTATCGATCAAACTTTATCCACATTACCTACTTACTTATATGCATTGCAACACCTCATCATTCTGGGAGCTCTTGTTCCTAACATTAAAGGAAGAAAAATCTCTCCCTCCCCTCAAACAAACAAACAAACAAATTTTTATGTAATTTCCCATTAAACTTTCATGGTAAACAAATTTGATAACTTATGTTTAAAGAGAAAAAATGACCAAGCACAAAGATACTGGAAAAGAAACACCTCTACAGATAGGACAACAATGACCAGATTTGACAACGGATTACTTTCTTCTCAGGCTCTTTGCCATGCTCCACAGTTATTTTTAAACACTTTAGAACACCTGGGAAAATTGTTTCTGTACAGGGTAATCCTCCATTAAAGAGACGCAGCAAAACATTGTAATACCTTCAGAAAAAACTGAACAGAATAGTGAAGGGATCATGTCAATGGAAGGATATTTAAAGAATATAGACATATCTAGAAAACATAAGAGAATAGTAGAATAGAAAGCCTTTCCTCTTCCCTCTTCTTCCCTTCTTGCTTCTCTTCTTCTCTCTGTCTCTTTATTCCTTTTTTTTCTCTCTCTCTCCTCCTCTCTCTCAATCTGTTTCTCTTTCTCTCTCTCTCTCTGCCTCTCTCCATTTGCCTCTGACACTCTCTGTCTCTTTGTATTTAAGTCTGAGGATATCTTAGAGCAGAACCAAAACAAAAAAGTTACACCAAGGGCACGTTAATAACTGAATGTACAAGATTGGCTGTATTTATTTATATAAACCCTGAGGGAATACATTAGAATGAATGGGAGAAAATCTCAAGGAACCAGATTTCCATATAAGAAAATTTATTTGCAGCTGGGCGCAGTGGCTCCTGCCTGTAATCGCAGCACTTTGGGAGGCTGAGGCGGGTGGATCAAGCAGTCAGGAGTTCGAAACCAGCCTGGCCAACATGATGAAACCCCGTCTCTACTAAAAATACAAAAATTAGCCAGGCGAGGTGGCAGGCGCCTGTAATCCTAGCTACTAGGGAGGCTGAGGCAAAGAATTGCTTGAACCCGGGAGGCGGAGGTTGCAGTGAGCCGAGATTGCACCACTGGACTCCAGCCTGGGTGACAGAGCAAGACTCCATCTCAAAAAAAAAAAAAAAAAAAAAGAAGAAGAAGAAAATTTATTTGCTGTCAGAGGTGTACATAAATGAATTGCACTGAATAGTAGTGGTGGTGGTGATGATATTATAAATAAAATTTAAAATAATGATTAACATTTATTGATCCTTGTCAAATATATTACATGTATTTTCGCATTTAATCTTACAATAACTGCATGACTTAGCTACTTTTATTATTGTTATTTTACATTAATTTATATTTTATGTTAATAACTGAATGCATCATGTAATATTAAAGCCTTTTAAATTTCTTACAGGTGGAAAGGTTGAATGTAGGAATTTGACTCCAGATAGACACTAGTTAAGTATTATAGGGATATATAGCATACTAGAGACTGAGCTCATAAGTACTTTGCTACACTGAAGGGTTGTGAATCATTTATTTCTGAATTCACCATTGTATCTTCTAGACAAAGATGTAATAATCTCTCTAGCAAATGCTAAAAGCCATTGTGATAACGAAAGTGTAGTATGATTCAGGCAACTGGTAAATTGTAGTATTATGAGTTCATTGGTTTCTTGTTTTGTGACCAAATACAAATGTCACAATTTCTGCGTTGCCAATTTTGGAAGCCTTCTTCAAATGTCTTTATAATTATTATAATTATACACTTCCCACCGCCCCCCCCCCCACATTTATTGCAGACGAGGTCTGTTTCCCATTCACAGTACACAAGCACAGCTTAGAAAGCAATGGACTTTGGAAGGCTCCATCAGCCTTGCAGGCCCAATATAGTACATGAAACCTTCGCTTGTCCTAAGGATTCCCTCTTTAAAAGTCTTTCTTGACATAGCGACAGTGAATGGTGCCAGCTCATCTTTGATCTTGCTGTATTCTATTAATTTGAAGTAAGGAAAGACAAAGATTCATAAAGGGCAGCAGCTGTGGTGGCCCGAATCGCTACTTTAAACTGACTTTAAGACTCAATATATAGAATTCTCAAAACAGTTTGTGATATGGTTTGGCTGTGTCTCCACCCAAATCTCATCTTGAATTGTAGCTCCTATAATGCCCGCGTGTCCTCGAGCGAGGAGGAGGGGGAAGGGAATTGAATTATGGGGACGGATTTTTCCCATGCTGTTCTGCTGATAGTGAAAAAGTCTCACAAGGTCTGAGGACTTTATAAAGGACAGTTCCCCTGTACACACTCTCCTACCTGCTACAATGTAAGAGGAGTCTTTGCTCCTCCTTCACTTGCAGCCATGGTTGTGAGGACTCCCCAGCCATGTGGAACTGTGAGTCCATTAAACCCAGTTTTCTTTATAAATTACCCACTCTTGGGTATTTCTCTTTTTCTTTTTTTTTTTTTGAGACGTAGTCTCACTCTGTCACCGAGGCTGGAGTGCAGTGACACTATCTCAACTCACTGCAAACTTTGCCTCCCAAGTTCATGTTATTCTCCTGCCTCAGTCTCCCAAGTAGCTGAGACTACAGGCTTCTGCCACCACACCCTGCTAATTTTTTGTATTTTTAGTAGAGACAGGGTTTCACCGTGTTAGCCAGGATGGTCTCGATCTCCTGACCTTGTGATCCACGCTCCTCAGCCTCCCAAAGTGCTGGGATTACAGGCGTGAGCCACTGCTCCCGGCCACTCTTGGGTATTTCTTCACAGCAGTATGAAAGTGGACTAATACAGTAAATCGGCACCAGTAGGGTGGGGTGCTGCTGTAAAGATACCCGAAAATGTGGAAGCAACTTTGGAACTGAGTAACAGGTAGAGATTGGAACAGTTTGGAGGGCTCAGAGGAAGATAGGAAAATGTGGGAAAGTTTGAAACTTCTTAGAGACTTGTTGAATGGCTTTGAGCAAAATGCTGATAGTGATATGGACAATAAAGTCCAGGCTGAGGTGGTCTCAGCTGGAGATGAGGAACTTCTTGGGAATGGAAGTAAAGGTCATTCTTGCTATGCAAAGAGACTGGTGACCTTTTGGGCCACCCTAGAGATCTGTGGAACTTTGAATTTGAGAGAGATGATTTAGGGTGTCTGGTGAAAGAAAGTTCTGAGCAGCAAAGTGTTCAAGAGGAAGCAGAGCGTAAAAGTTTGGAAAATGTGCAGCCTGATTATGCAGTAGAAAAGAAAAAATCATTTTTGGGGAGAAATTCAAGGCAGCAGCAGAAACATGCATGAGCCAGGATCTAAAAGCTAATCACCAAGACAATGAGGAAAATGTCTCCAGGGCATGTCCAGCAGCCCCTCCTGTCACAGGCCCAAAGGCCTAGGAGGCAAAAATGGTTTCCTGGGCTGAGTCCAGGGCCTTGCTGCTTCGTGCCGTCTCAAGACTTAGTGCCCTGCATCCCAGCAGCTCCAGCCATGGCTAAAAGGAGCCAAGGTACAGCACAGACCATTGGTTTCAGAAAGTTCAAGCCCTAAACCTTGACAGCTTACATGTGGCATGGAACCTACAGGTGCACAGAAGACAAGAATTGAGGTTTGGGAACCTCCACCCAGATTTCAGAGGATGTATAGAAATGCCTGGATGTCCAAGCAGAGGGGTGCTGCAGGGGCAGAGCCCTCAGAGAGAATCTCCTGCTAGGGTAGTGCAGAAGGAAAATATGTGGTGGGAGCACACAGAGTCCCCACTGGAGCACAGCCTAGTGGAGCTGTGGGAAGAGAGTCACCATCCTCCAGAACCCCAGAAAGGTAGATCCACTGACAGCTTGTACTATGCACCTGGAAAAGTGGCAGACACTCAACATCAGCCTGTGAAAGCAGCCAGGAGGGAGGCTCTATCCAGCAAAGCCACAGAGACGGAGCTGCCCAAGGCTATGGGAGCCCACCTCTTGCATCGGTGTGACCTGGATGTGAGACATGGAGTCAAAAGAGATCATTTTGGAGCTTTAAGATTTGACTGCCTGCTGGACTTTGGACTTGCATGAGGCCTGTAGCTCCTTTGTTTTGGACAATTTCTTCCATTTGGAATGGGTGTATTTATCCAATGCCTGTACCCCCGTTGCATCTGGGGAGTAACTAACTTGTTTTTGATTTTACATGCTCATAGGTGGAAGAGACTTTCCCTGTCTCAGATCAGACTTTGGACTTGGACTTTTGAGTTAAGGCTGAAATGAGTTAAGACTTTGGGGGACAGTTAGGAAGACATGATTGGTTTTGAAATGTGAGGATATGAGACTTGAGAGGGGCCAGGGGTTGAATGATATGGTTTGGCTGTGTCCTCACCCAAATCTCAACTTGAATTTTAGCTCCCATAATCCCCACGTGTCATGGGAGCGACCTGGTGGGAGGTAATTGAATCATTGAGAGGCGGGTTTTTCCTGTGCTATTCTCATGACAGTGAATAAGTCTCACAAGATCTGATGGTTTAATAAAGCACAGTTCCCCTGCACAGGCTCTCTTACTTGCTGTCATACAAGACATGCCTTTGCTCCTCCTTCACCCTCAGCCATGATTGTGAGGCCTCCCCAGCCATGTGGAACTGTGAGTCCACTAAAACCCTTTTTCTTTTTAAAGTATCCGATCTTGCAGATTTCTTCATAGCAGTATGAAAATGGACTCATATAGTTTGTTATCAAGATGAATTAATAAATTATAACATTTTATAATTAAAATAATAAATGTAATAAGTGTTACATAATATCAAGGTTTCCATGGATGTAGTGGCTTCTCAGCATGTGAAATACATTTATCTTCAGATATTTATATTGGGATGCTTTGTATTTTCTTTTGTCTATGTTCTAGTGTATATATGAATGTGACACTGTGTGTGTGTGTATTAAATGGTATATTTTCTGTTTCTTTTGTTGGAGCATAAGATTTTTAAGGGTGGGACTCAGTATTTGTAAGTATGGTTCCTTACAGTGGCTGGTAAAGTTTTATCTAAACAAGCGCTCTGATCTTGCAGAAATATGACAAAATATCAATAGTTAAAATTTATCATCAAAATTTGTTTAACTTTTCAAACTTCTGAATCTCATCACTCTACCAAAAATATTGTGCATTTGCATGTATTTTACAGGATAAACTTTTACATGTTCATTATTTACGGACTCGTTTTCAATACCCTGGAGGAACCTATTGCTGAAAAGGAACATGGCAAGAAACCCCTTTGCATTGTAACATTGACTGGGTATTTGATTATTCTTATGGATGGTGCATTTTTATTTCAGTAAGATGATTTGTGCTAATTCCTGAAAATGTTTTTGCAATGTGATTTATGAGAGTTAAAGTCAGCTCTGAATACTGGATTTTGGATAAGCTGACAGCAAGGCAGTCTGATAACATGTGACTACCCCTATTCTCTAGTAGCCCCAGGCCATTTTCCATGCCATTCAATAAGAGGAGTTTCCATTACAACTAATTTTATGTGTTCTGAAGATCTTTCATCCTATGGCACAGTGCGGCATCATTTAAAAATAGAAATGCCTATAAGACATTTCTTTATTTTCTTCCCATTGTGACACGTACTTTTTTTTAAGTGTGTATACACCACCCAGACACTGTTCACTTTAGTACCTGATTCTTTGTGGTGTCTGTAATTTCCTAGCTCTGTAAGGTCAACCTTCAAAGTTCAGATGAGAAAAGAAACAGGCACATTTGTGCATATTTCAGTCTGGTTGAGGGGAAAAAAATGAGCTTTGAGCTGGCTACCTCATACTCTTTCTCCTAGCATGCCCCACTTTTCTACTCTGATGAAGAAACGTAAAATACAATATTATTCATGTAACTGTATAGGGAAAAACTGGCTTTCTCTGTTCCCCAGACTTTCCTGTTGACATAGCAAGACATAAATAAATTCCTAAATTAATTATGGTAAGTGATTCACAATGTATCAGTAAATATCTTGCCTAGATGAAGTTCAAATTACTTCAGAGGATTTATTAAAATCAACAAATTAACCAAAAATGTAAGCTGAGTTCCTAACATATGTAAATGGCTTATTTATTTATTGTTTTAACTCTAACTTAAACTGACATCCAGTTTCTGGTTTGTAAGAAATAGCAAGATAAGACCTGGTAAGTTAGATAAAAGAATTCCTTTGGCTGGCTGGGCGTGGTGGCTCACGCCTGTAATCCCAGCACTTTGGGAGGCCGAGGCAGGCGGATCACAAGGTCAGGAGATCAAGACCATCCTGGCTAACAAGGTGAAACCCTGTGTCTACTAAAAATACACACACACACACACACACACACACACACACACAAAATTAGCCGGGCGTGGTGGCGGGCACCTGCAGTCCCAGCTACTTGGGAGACTGAAGCAGGAGAATGGCGTGAACCCGGGAGGCAGAGTTTGCAGTTAGCTGAGATCCTGCCACTGCATTCCAGCCTAGATGACAGAGCAAGACTCTGTCTCAAAAAACAAACAAACAAACAAACAAACAAACAAAAAAACCTTTGGCTAAAGTTGGATCTAACTTTCATACTTAATATTAATATATATTCATGTATAAAACCTGAATACTATTATGTATATGTATAAAACATGAGAGACACACAAAAACAATTTTTAAAAATCGATTTTGATAAACACCTATTTTCTGAATTATACACACTTCAGTTTTGCTCCAAAATGAAAGGTGTGATAATTAACTCAAATTCGTGATTATGCTTTGAAGCCAATGCAATTGCCAAATCGATGCCTCTGAAACCTTCTTCACCAAACTGTGTTTTAAACTGAAAAACCTTCTCCATTCCTTCAGCTCACAGCACTGACATGGTCTTTGGCTTTCAATTATTCTTAAACTAGAATTTCTTCAGGAAAGCTATTTACAGCTAAAGGTAAAGAAGCCCATTTGTTAGCAGATATCTAAGAAAGAATTTTGTATTGATGCTCTCTCATTCAAATTCAAAAGGGGATAAATGTGGTGTTGATGCTCTCCCATTCAAGTTCAAGAAGGGATAAAATAAATATCTTTATGAAAAGGCTTCTGTGTTTCATCAGCTAATACACGAAATTTAGATGACACACATAAAAGCAGATCCCTTAAATCCTAGAGATTACAAACCGTTTGAAATGACAATTGTTCTAAATAAACATGTGATTCACATGGAAAATTTTTGTATTTGCTCTACCTATTCAACTTAGTTCACCTTTCAGTAATTGGTAGTGTTCTTCTAATGCATTAATCCATTGAATAACATGTGTTAGGTTACTTTTTCAATATTTTTGAACAGTTTGTCCTTACTTCAGACCAGTTCAGTGTTTTTTAAAAATAAAATAGCACTCTCGTATAGCTTCATGTAATATTCTATTGCCATCAAACACATTACAATGATTATATTAATATATGAACAAGTTGTTTCCCAGTACCATTCAGATGCAAATAACTCCTGTCTACTCCACCAAACATACTTTTATTTGTAATATAGCTTTTTATAAATGGCTTAAATACGGAGAGCTACTTATCTATATTCTTTTTATCCCCCAACCCAGCTGTCTAAAAATACCCCCAATAGACGGTTTTGCTCATAGAACTTTCTTGCTTTCTCTCTCTTTTCTTCCATTTCTTTCTTTCCTTCCTTCCTTCCTCCTTTCCTTCCTTCCTTCCTACCTTCCTTTCCTCCTCCTCCTCCTCCTTCTTCTTTCTTTCTTTCCTTCCTTTCTTCCTTCCTTCCTTCCTTCCTTCCTTCCTTCCTTCCTTCCTTCCTTCCTCTCTCCCTTCCTCCTTCCCTCCTTCCCTCCTTCCGTCTCTCTCTTTCTCTTACTTTTCTGACGAAGACTTGAGCAAAAGATTCTTTATATGACAACAAGTATCCAGACTGAAAATTTCTCTTTAACTTCCTCTTTTTATTATGTTATCAAGTTGACACAGTGATACAGTAAAAAGAAAAAGGGTATTATTTTCATCCAACTTTGTCTATTTTCAGATGGAGTTCTTTGTATGAAAGAGTCAAAAATCATAGTTTATTGAGATATTACTTGGTATCAGGGTATGGTATTAATAAAATCACCCAATGGAATTCTTGCTTTGTTTTGACAGATTAAAGCTTGCAAAGAACTTAGCACAGCACCTAGAATTGGGTATCATTAATTATAATGAACATTTTACTGAAAAATGTGTTGCTTTCTCGACAACTGTTACCCTTATGGGCTATATGGTTTAGATATAATCCACTGGAAAACATGTTTATTTTCTCAAAAAAGATTCCTTAGGTGGCCATTGCTGAGGATTATATATGCCTCAGGATACTGTTCTAAAAAGTTCTTGATCCAATTTATGAGAGTGAGATAGTCAAGGACCAAAAAGTATTCATTCTTATGGTTTTCCAGGTTTATAGATCAGGAGTCTAGAAATTAATTTCTTGTTTTTACAAATAATATTTTATTGAAACACAGCCATATACACGTGTTTACATGGTATTCACGGCTGTTTTCAAGCTACAATGCTGTAGTTAAATAGCTGTGACCAGAGACCACATGTAGCCCACAAAACCTAAAATATTTACTGCCTGGACCTTTAGAGAAAAAAGTTGCCAATATCTTGTATAAATGGTCAGCAACTATTAATTCAGCTGAAAGTTAAACGATTTATTCAATAAAGATTAGCAAAAATTTACAAAATTTTAGAACTAGGAAGCAGGCAAATACTTTTCTTATAGAGCTTAAAGTTAATCTAGCTGAAACAGACAAAAGTGTAGAACAAAGTAACCTAGACTGTTTATTTTTTTGAAAGTCTTTAAATATTTCAATGCTTCTCTTTAATAAGACTTCCAAGAAAAAAATTTCCCAATTTATTTTACAGATGGGAGTGCATTTTGGCAGAGTCGTTATCAAAACTCGGCTGTCTTTTGGGGGCAAACAGAGGAATCAAAATAAGGATTTATCTCCACTTTGACAAAGGGAAGAGAATAAGCCCACTTTTGACAAGTCAACACGTGCAAAGTCCATGTTTTCAACCACAAGGCAAAAATTAGTCTAAGATTTAGTATTATCTTAATTGCTGAAGTCGATACTCACAATACTTCTGTCATTGAGTCTCATATTTATAAGAGGCAGGTGATGTGTGGATTGTGCTTCTATGAACAACCAAATTATCTGTTTAATCCAATGCAAGCAAAGTGATGGGAATTTTTCCAATGCTATTATTGATTTTGTTCTTCATGCTACAATAGTAAGGCTTACGATTCTAAGGCGCTGCCCAACGGTGGGGCAAAACACAGGTTTTATAAACCGTATTAGTGCCGAGTATACTGTGCATTGGCAAGGCAATGGAAAACAAAAATGGAGGTCCTGTGTTTTGAAGATATGAATGGATACACAGGCAGGTTGATGGCTACTCTTTTCACTTGAAAACTAAAAACCCTTCTAGGGAAGTGTGTTATCCAGTTAAATCTTTCCCTGCCAGAGCAAACATAAAGACAAGATGTAGTGCTCAGAGGAAAAAGCATTAATCAACACTGTCATAACATGCCCCTGGATTCTTTGCTTCATTTCAGAAGGTGACATCAAGAATAATTATCATCAGTCATGCAGATTTCAAGACTCTTATAGGAGAAATTATGTTAACATCCAACCTCAAATGTAAAGAGCACTTTTAAATGTTTGTGTATAATGCTCAAAATCAGAAAAAAAAAAAAATCTCCCCAACTCCTTAAGGCATTTTCAGCCACATTAAACTAAAATAAATTCAGCAACAGAAACTAGTTCTCATGAATTCTGGCACTAAATCAGTGAAGACTCTATCAACAAAAATATCACTCTCTGGTTTTCAGAGATGAGGTGAAAAAAAATCACTGGAAATATACAACTTTGCTTGACTTCCTATCAATAGTTATTCTTACCGTCAATAGACATGATGAGTTGGAGACACAGGTCTGGACAATATTGTTTCCTCAGTGCCTAGATACATCCTGAAAGAACAGATTGGCCTTTTCTTGTATTTCAGTTGAGAGGTATGAATAAGTTTTGAGCTTTTTTCTAGCCCCTCAAGGCCTTCAGCTTGGTCTAGCAGCCCTCTGAATGCACCCACAATCAATTATCTTGGATCAAAGACAAATGCAAACAAGAAGAATGCAGTTTCCTAACATCTGTGGGACACAGGGTGAGAATTAATATGGAAGGCCATATACTGTATGCCTAAGTATTTAAATTAGAAATCAAGTCAAAATGATTAGATAAAATCTTTTCCATTCAACTGTCTTGACAAATATAGCTTATAGCTTTTTAATGATGTGGCTAGTCAAGCTTGAATTTAGAATTCTCAGCTTCTTTGCAGTTTCTTGTCGGCACATAGGAGTAAGGAAGTGCCAGTCCCTAGGGTCTGGCTGTAGGCTCACCTGGTGTGTCTCTTCTCCTGGTTCTGAGGCAACTGTGAGAATACTTGCAGGTGTGCCTGTACAGATATTCACCTACAAGTTGCAAGATCCTTCCACACCCCTCAACGTCTCCACCCTTATAAATAGCTACCTTGGTCTACTTGAACCTAGGGTTATGGGGTATACATACGGGTGATGGTCTTGGAGGATTAACCTAAGAAGCAGGTTCTAGCTCTTAGGGCAAGAAATTCAATGATTCTAGATTTTCCTGGAATATAGTCTAGAAAAGAAGCATAGTTCCTAGGAGGGCATGTCCCCTTATTCTCTCTTTGCTTCATGAGGAGGGGTGCATCCAGACAAGGGACAGAATTGCGTCCTCTAAAGTATGACCTTGGCACAGAGACTAGAGTACCACTGATGTGTTTCTATGTCAGAAATGCATACTTCTACAATCTTCCATCATACATGTTATTCTTGCCTATAAAGTATAATCTAGAAAATATTTAACTCTCAATTGGAAGGGGAAAGATCATTCTTCCATTAGGTTGTTGTACAGCATTTTGTGATAACTTAGGTCAAAGTTCTAAATTGATAAGATCAAATCAAATGGCCCATGACTTTTGCAATTGTTTTCTGAATGATTTTTTAAAATTGAATTTAGCATAGGTTATTACATATAAGCTGTGGTCAAACCTGCATGGACTCAGCTTCATCCCCAATGAGTCCTTTTCATTGTATTTTAGGAAATACTCTGTACATGGGATACCATGACTTTATGTGAGTTTGGTCTAGTTTAGACTCTTTCCATTCATACTAATGTCTTATATGTCAGACTGTTCACTGCAAAATGAACCTCCCTTATACATGTGTTTTTTCAGGGAGCAGGTCTCTGGGGTTTATTCACTTTCTTCACTTTCTATGATCCTCTTGACACTTTTTTTTTCTTTTTTTGAGAGGGAGTCTCGCTCTGTTGCCTAGGCAGGAGTGCAGTGGCGCGATCTCGGTTCACCACAAGCTCCACCTCCCAGGTTCATGCCATTCTCCTGCCTCAGCCTCCCAAGTAGCTGGGACTACAGGCACCCGCCACAACACCTGGCTAATTTTTTGTATTTTTAGTAGAGACAGGATTTCACCATGTTAGCCAGGATGGTCTCGATCTCCTGACCTCACGATCTGCCTGCCTCGGCCTCCCAAAGTGCTGGGATTACAGGTGTGAGCCACCAGGCCTGGCCTCCTCTTGACATTTTTGAACAATCTTCTCCATCCCTTCTTTACTCTACAAGTCATTTTGATTATACAGAAATGCTTTGTGCCTAGAAACAAATGTCAATTCAAAGGCAATTCTTCAAGTTTCCCAGAAAATTGACCTCACAGATCATAAAGGCATTGGCTGAGGCAAACGTTTCCTTCTGAATAGGAACCTCAATGGACTCGGTCATTTGTATATGCATACTTCATTTTACAATGTTGCCAAACAAGGTTGGATGAGGGGTAAGAGGATAAGTAATTACTTTAGCACCAGACTTCTACAGTTAACATTACAATGAAATATAAAACTGGGGGCTTGTTATGGAAAGACTTTGAGTCAGCCCCTTTGAGTCAGCCCCTTACCTTGAACAACCCTTCTATTCCATCAGATACCTACTTCAACCCTCACTTTGGAAAGAATCTAATGATATATCCATTCTCAGAAATCCATGGACTTAATCTGAGTTGTATTCATTTATATTTTTAAGCAAGCAAAGCTACAAAGTAAATAAATATATGAAGGATGGATGATAAAACTAAGTAACTCTAAGGTAAGCAAGTTAGACTTTTCCTGGGTTCATGTGTAAACTATGGCAGTGATCATCTCTAATGCCTTCTATGAATGTCATTGCAAATGATAAGCACAATGCCCAAACATCACTTTTATTTTGCGTTATATACATATTTTTATAGCTGGCATTTAACTAGTAAGATCAACTATTAAGTAGAATGCTTACTCAGACTTATCTTAAATAGAGTTCAGACTCTTCCCAGAGGAAACAGTCTTTCCTTTTGCACCAGCCCAGACCAGCTGCAATTTGTTGAGTTGAGAGGACTGGCACAGTTCTCATTTTCAACATACCCAAATAAATTGTAAATGATTCCCTGGAGGTCAGTAAGTCACAATGAACTAAAATCTCCATTTTTCCCTTTCTGCAGGACTACAGTGTTCTTCATACATTTTTTTAAAGCCACATTCTATTCCAGGAATCTTGGAAATAAGAAATCATAATAACTGTACTTTACTGAGTGCACCTTATTCTGTGCTAAGTCCTTTACACATCTAATTCAATGCTCACAATAGTAGACCAGTACTGTGAACACCTTCATGTAACAGATACAGAAACAGAAGATCAGAAAATTTTGGTGATTTGACCAAAATCACGCTGCTTAAAACACGTAGAACGGAGATTCGGACTTAAACCTGGATGACTCTAATAATTCATGCTTTAACTACTACGTGAGGTTTTTTGATTTTTGTTTTTTTTCCCAGTAGACCAAAATCTTTGGCCTCAGAATACAGTTGTGTTTCTTTCTTCTAGGATGTAGCAGTATTCTTATTGTGTTCGGGAGTGCCAATCATGGAGTTATTCAATAAGACCAAAAATCTGAGGTCCTTTCTAAGAATTGTCTTGATGGCTTGTTGAAGCCACTGTGTATTACATAACACAATAACTTATTCTCTTCTGTGGTTCCCCAAAGGGTGGCACAAATCTATGAACACTCCTATAAAACAGCATTGGTTATGATAGCCCTCTGGGTATAGTCTCAGAATATGGTTCCAAAACATTCATCTCCCCCTTCTAGCAGTTTCCAAAATCTGGTACCTAATAAGCAATTTAGCAACGATTCAAATCTTTAATCTAACTTGTAAAACCAAGTCTGGTTGGGTATATTTGCACATAAAATCCGCAATATCACCTGCTAATTGGATCTTATTTAATTGACCGTAGAAGAGTCTAATGGAATAAATTAGTGATGCTTGAATTTCTGTTGGCGTTGACGATAATGACAATACAATCTTATCTAATTTAAGCTCAGCTTTGGTAAAGTCTCCTGAATTACTAAAACCACTGGTTTCCTGCTTTTTCCTAAATCTAAATTAGAATACATGGGTTGCTGTTTTTAAATTAGTGGTTTTGAGAGCTGGCCTTTATAAACCCAGAGGAAGCCAATGATAACTGAGCCAAGGGCAATTGTCCTGTATGAGTACATATACCTGCCTCAAACTAAGTTTGACATATGTCTGATTTATTAGAATCACTAACAATAATGGCACATAACTTTTCAGAAACGAGAACAATCTGTTCTTCTGACTGTCTGATGAAGCAACTATAATTGTTTAATATGTTCGCTATAATGAATGAGCTTTATGAATACTTTTTAAGCTAGGGAATACATATACATATGTATATACACATATATACATGTATATTATATATATATAATCCAGAATGATATTATATTACTCCCCCTCATATAAAATAGTATCACTGAAGAGGCTTATAGATATTGCTTTGTTTTATTCAAATGTGAAGAAAATTTATATTTAAGTCATTAGTATGCTTTTACTTGGTCCCTGTTTATTTTCTTATAAAATTCCAAACTCTTTTCCATTCAACTGTCTTGACAAATATAGCTTATAGCTTTTTAATGATGTGGCTAGTCAAGCTTGAATTTAGAATTCTCTGCTGGACTCAAAAAGTTGGCCATTGGGTAAAGTTAAGCCCAGGTTGGATGGTAAAAATTTGCCTCCTAGGCCAGGCGCAGTGGCTCACGCCTGTAAGCCTACCACTTTGGGAGGCCAGGGCAGGTGGATCACGAGGTCAGGAGATCGAGACCATCCTGGCCAACATGGTGAAACCCCGTCTCTACTAAAAATACAAAAATTAGCTAGGCGTGGTGGTGCATGCCTGTAATCCCAGCTACTAGGGAGGCTGAGGCAGGACAATCGCTTGAACCAGGGAGTCAGAGGTTGCAGTGAGCCAAGATCTCACCACTGCAGTCCAGCCTAGCCACCGAGTGAGACTCCGTCTCAAAAAAAAAAAAGAAAAAAGAAAAAAAATTGCCTCCTCAAGTTAACCAGAAGTTAGTCCTCTGTGTGGTCATTCCACTTTTGAGGTTGGTAACACCATATTTGTCTTCCAGAATTATCACTTGAGTATGACACTACTTTAGGAGTTCAGATGTATAATCACCAGTGCATGGATCAGTGTGGAAACATACAATAATTTATCTTGAGTGGTTTTTATAGTTCATCTTTGCACTGTTGTATACATTGTACACACTACACATGGATTGCGATCCTTCCTCTCTCTGAAGTTTTAGAGGCTGCTCAGTAGCAGCAAGATGTAGAGCTTTCCATTGTCCTAATCCAAAAGAAATTTCCAAAATGCACACAATTTATTAGTATTATTAAGTATGTGGCAAACACAATAACAGAAATCACCTATCATTTAGTTATCAAAACAAGACTGTAGGCAATTCCATTTGGTTACACATTGGAGAATCCTTTATCTCATTTTAATTCAAGTGTACAAATTAAATACATCTCCTTCTTTTACACAATGCCAGCACAGGCAACCCTCAGCCACACTTCCAGATTCTTAACCATTTATTTTAAGCTGTTGAATAGTGATGACACAATATCAGTCCCCTTAAATCAGTACTTTTTCAAAAGGAACCAAGGCGGCATTTAGCCTCAGACTCAAAAATGATCCAACCCACATCAAGGCTAGCAGTTCTTGGTTAAAATGGAACTGACTCTGAGAGTCTTCCAGCAACCTCTCTCTTCAGCAACAAGTTATTTACCAAAAACCAAGGGAGCTGAAATGTCATGACACTGAATTTAAAAATTCAACAATTTCTCATTTCCTTGCCAGAACTGGAAAGAGATAAAGTAAAATAAACAGCGTTAAAATAAAACAAGTCTCACTCTTGGTAACCTCTAATTATAAGCATCATTTTCTTTTCAGCAAAATCTTCACTCTAATTATCAAAGAACACGAAAAGCTCAATGGATGGGACAAACAGGAAATTATTATTCTTATTATATACTTCTTTTACAATGATAATTATGGCATGGAGACATCTTTTACATAGTAAAATGAACATCTTAATCTTTTGCAAATAGTGTGGTTATTTCCTTCCTGGGAGTAGAAGTTCTGAGAGAGCAAAGAGAGAAAGAAATACTGATATTTCTGAGAGTCTGCCAGGAGCAATCCTGCCTGGCCAGTTTAGTGGCGGAACTGAGTCTGAATAAGGTATTTCGCTGCAAAGAAGCAAAGAAGAATGCCAGCTTCTGTCTTGATAACTTCCCATTTGGCAAGTACAAAGTGTGTTGATTTTTACAGTTGATATTACGGAAGTGTACGCAGGAAAACAAAACAAAACAAAACAGAAAACACAGGCTGCTGAGCTCAAGATCCTATTGCAATCACAATATCAATGTATGTTTTCTAAGAATGTTACCATTAATGTTCTAGCATCATATGATTAGAAAGTGCACGCTCTCATATGGTTTGGCTGCCCAGCTCAGGGGCTGAATGATGTCTTGAAAGGAATATCAAAGAATTGAAAGAAACACAAAACCAAGGCAGGACCACTCTGGGCATATGCCTTTATCCCTTCATCAAATGTTCAGTGCACTTCTTTTCATTAATTAGATTCCCAATGATGCAACTGCATTGAAATAAATGTATTACATTTAGTATCAGTCTAGGTTCTTCAATTTCCCACTTGAGATACATTTTTGCACGTGTTCAAAGAAAGTTTCACACAGTCCCAATTCATCACCTTCCCCTCTTCTGTTAGCAGAAGGAAACTTAGTAGGTTGCTTGACTTTGTCTAATTTCCATATCCCAAACAGCAAGAACAAGTTCAATTGCCTAAAAGTTTCATTTCATAGATGAAATTTCCTTGGGATATTAGCCTTCATAATTAAAACACTCACAGGTAGGCATATTCTAGAGCATGGTAAAAGCCAATATGGTCTCTCATCAGCTCCTACAGAATGTATTCAACCATTCATGTGGACAATTATTGACTCATCCGATCAATTTTTTGACAATATCTCTGGGACATCTTTTTGGGTAGAATGGTCAGAAAAAGAGAGTAACTTCCCTTGGAAGATATGTTTTCACATCTAGTTTTAGTAAATAGGTTTAAATGTTTACTCTAGTATTAAATGTGTACTTTCCCAGCACTGCACTCTTGAACAATGCAATTTGTCTTCATGCACACACACGTGTACGCACACACTTATCCACACTGTTATTTACCTGTATAAGTAGAGAGAAACGTTGATGGAGAAAATTTCAAAAAGAAGAAAATTCAAAGGTTGTTCATGCTTATAAAGTACATATGCTTTGGTGCTGGGTTTGCCTTCCAAATTATGTTAATTGAAGTGAATTTGTTTTCTCCAAGCAAATGTACCAGCTATAGAGTGAGATAGGAGAGGATTGGTAAGAGACAGAGAGGAGGAATCAGAGGAGTGGGCAGAAGGCAAGCAGCATTTTTTTTTTTTTTTTTTTTTTTGAGACAGAGACTCACTCTGTCACCCAGGCTGGAGTGCAATGGTGTGATCTTGGCTTACTACAACCTCTACCTCCAGGGTTCAAGTGATCCTCCCACCTCAGCCTCCCAAGTAGCTGGGGCTACAGGCTCACGCCACCATGCCCAGCTAATTTTTGTATTTTTAGTAGAGATGGGGTTTCACAATGTTGGCCAGGCTGGTCTCGAACTCCTGGCATCAAGTGATCCACCCACCTCATCCTCCCAAAGTGTGGGGATTACAGGCCTGAACCACTGTGCCCAGCCAGCAAGCAACATTTGAAAGTGTTCTCTGGACTATCCACAGAATAAATAATACATGTGCTGAACCAAGTATTCATTTTGTCATCTTTATTTCATACATATAGAATTAAATATTAAATACCAATATTAAATTTTAATATTAATATTAAATCTGTGTAATGTTTCCATTGAAATTTTTTTTTCAAAATAAGTTTTCAGATATGTGCCCCGCACTTACATAAGCACATGGAAAAATAATCTTCCGAGGTTTGTCCACTGCATGAATGACATCTTCACATATAAACAGTCATGGTTATTTAGGCACCAAATCATTTCCAACTCATTCACCAGTGTGACTCAGGAGTGAACCAGGGAATAAAATAAATGATGTTGGCACTTTCTCCTTATGACCAGGCACTTGACCCTGGGAAAGGGAGGTGCGGTTGTTAAAACAACAGACTATAAACTGCTGGAGTGGTCTAGGAAATATCATTTAAGAAACTCTTTGGACGGGGGAATCAGAGTGAATTTGCAGCTTCGCTTGACTTCAGACCTCAGCAAGGAGAATCAGAAGGGGTAGAGCAAGGAGAATCAGAAGGGGTAGAGCAAGGAGAATCAGAAGGGGTAGAGCAAGGAGAACCAGAAGGGGCAGAGCAAGGAGAATCAGAAGGGGTAGAGCAAGGAGAATCAGAAGGGGTAGAACAAGGAGAATCAGAAGGGGTAGAGCACGTGTCCCGGCCTCCCCGCTGGCTGCTGCAGAATTCTCTCCGGAGGAAAATCGTTCCATTTGATGGTCGAAAGGCCAGGCCAGAAAAAACCTGCTGTAACTGGGTTTGGACAGTGCAGATAATTTCCTGGGGAAAACACCACTGTATTTCTGCTTTCCCTGAATCTGTTAAAAACATGTTTGTTTTGGCATTTTTCAGCTCTTGTGTGATTTTCAGTATTCCACAGTTTGGGAATATTAGATTACACCTTGTGACCAAAATGAGGGCTAGGAGTAAGCTAACTCCGCAGCCTCAGAATCCTATAATTTTGGGTTCAAATAGAAGGAGTAAGGTGAGTCTGGATAAACTTTGTTTTAAGGATTTAACACAATATACTAAGCAGGGCTTAAGACATCTTATTTCTACATTATCTGCTAAAGGATAGCATGTGATATCTGTGCCTTAAACATATCATATGCCAATATTTGTCAAACCACAGAAGGGCTGTGTATAAAAGAGCTTGGGAATGAAAGAAAAGCAAGAGTTCCACCCCCTCACTTTAGAGAGGAGACACTGCATCAAATGAAATTTAAGGGATTTTTTTTTTTTTTTTTCAGAATCACACATAAAAAAGTAGCAGAGCTCCCAGCAGAACTCAGATCTCCTGACTTTTGGCCCAATGAGCATATATGTGCATTGAAGACACATCTGCTCTTCATAGAAAAAGCTTCTATTTGAGGCACACACACACACACACACACACACAATTATTTAAAATACAACATTTTACAGTTTTGTTTTTTGAGACAGGGTCTGACTCTTTCACCCAGGCTGGAGTGCAGTGGTGCGATCTCTGCTCACTGCAACCTCCACTTTCCAGTCTCAAGCATTCCTCCCACCTCAGCCTCCTGAGTAGCTGGGACCACAGGTGGGCATCACCACGCCCGGTTAAATTTTTATATTTTTGGTGTAGATGGGGTTTTGCCATGTTTTCCAGGCTGGTCTGGGTTTGTTTGGTTTTAGAATACTGACCGAAGTAGCTCTGAATTGCTCATAGAAGCTCTGAGAATAAAATATAAATGAACCGGAAAAAGGATATTAGATAAATGCCAATTCTTCCTCCTTGGAGCAGATGAGAGGGAATCCTGAGCATTTTTCTAAAACATGAATGCCTTTTCTACCACTTCTGTGGAAAGCTCTTTCAGCAGGACAAATAATGATGAGAAATCCTTTGATTTAACAACTGTCTCTTCATTAAAGCTAGTAAGTATATTCCCTCATATAATCATTATACTAAAAATACCGGAGGAGACATGCCCACCGTATGAAATAACAATTTGTCCAGTGTCAGAAAGAAGAAATAAAAGCATATTTTTACACACTTGTATTTATTTGTTAAGTTCTCTATAAATCTAAGAAGGCAAAAAAATTTTTTCACTCTAAAAGCAGAGATAAAGTCTGTAAAATTAATAAAAGCTGTGTTTATGTAACCATAACACAGAGGGATAGTAACATGTCACACATTGTTTCACTTTTTTGGATGAGGTTTATGATGATTAAAGTTTCATAACTGTAATCATTTCATAATGCTTAGAAAAGGAGGAAAAGGTAAAGGAGTACAGCACATTGTCAAATGGCAGATCTAACATGAAACCTTGTGTATTGTGGAAGGAATGAGAAGGAGACCATGATGAATGTGTGTGTGTGCGTGCACATGCACGTGTGTGTGTGTGCATGAGAAAGAGAGAGACAGATGAGAAAGAAAAAGAGAGAAAGAGAGACAGACACAAATACACATACACAGACACAGAGAAAGAGAAACAGAGAGGGAGAGAGACAGAAGCAGAGAGACAGAGCCATAGAGACAGAGAGAGAGACTATCATATATCAAGAAGATTGGATCTAAGTATGGGGAAAGATATGGCTACATGACTTAGCGCATTTCACTTGGCTTTCACTAGGAGGTGTGGAAGAGAGACAGATGCCGTATAGGATGCTGAGTGAATTTATAGCCATTTGGCTTGGTTTGTTGCTGACCCAACCTTCTTTTTCAAAATTATCTATATGAACTTCTCCTGTGGATATTGACTGATTGTGTATTTTACTCTGTCCGCAAATGATGGGAAAGAGCAAAAGTCAATGTGTTGAATCCAGCCACAGATGTTAGCAAAGACTTCTTTGTGTCTTGTTATTAGAGACAGAGGGGAAATCAGCAAGAATTTAGGGGGAAATCAGCTCTGTAAACAAATTACATTGAACTATAGGGGTTGGCAAACAAAATCCGTTTATCTGCCCCATACAGCTGGTGTCATACCCAATAAAATCACAAGTTTAATAACAAATTATTATAAATGGTAGGAAATTGTTGCTAATGAATACCTTTTTAAAAAGAGGATTTATCAGGGAAATTTTCTAGCAGAGATAGTTACTCTCCCATTTTTTTAAAGGAAGTATGCTTTAAAAGAAGTATGTGAAAGAAATGTAGGTATGTAAGAAAGGTAAGCAGAAGCAACTTCTTTTGGTCACCTGTTGGCTGAATTTCCCTTGCAGGAACATGATGCCTAATAGAATTTATAGTCTGAATCTTATCTGGCCTGCTAGGGAGAAAATAAAATAAGATTCACAAAACATTTATGTTTACTAATTCTTTAGCTAGATGGGTTTCTGAACTTTTCTGCATACATGGATATGAGCAGAGAAGAAGGGATGCCGCACTCCAGGGGTAAAGTGGTGGGGTGATAGGAAAGAGTGTAGGTAAGGTGTCACACAGGAAAGATTTGCGAGACTGGTCCACCTTGCTTCATGTTTTATCTAAGGATTTTAGACCATAACTTAGAATTGTGCACCTAGGGTTTCTTTTTTTTTTTTTTTTAGACTGATGAAGATAGATAATGCTTTTTTTTTTTTTTTTTTTTGATGGAGTTTCATCACTCTTGTTGCCCAGGCTGGAGTCCAATAGTGCAATCTTGGCTCACTGCAACCTCTGCCTCCCGGGTTCAAGCGATTCTCCTGCCTCAGCCTCCTGAGTAGCTGGGATTACAGGCATGCACCACCGCGCCCAGCTGATTTTGTATTTTTAATAGAGACGGGGTTTCACCACGTTGGTCAGACTTGTCTCAAACTCCTGACCTGAGGTGATCCGCCTGCCTCTGCTTCCCAAAGTGCTGGGATTACCGGTCTAAGCCACTGTGCCCAGCCTGATAACGCACATGTTAATAGAAGAACTTTAGTGGCTGCTTCCCAAACCTCTCTCTAAACAAAGATAAATCAACTTGTGACCTCTGCCTTTCAAACCACGTCTGCCACCTCCTCTTCCTCCATTTTTAAAGAGAATTCTCTACTAGAAAATCTAATTGTTACACTGAAGTATTCCATCATTAAAAATGCTTTTCTGAGAAAAACTAATGACGTAATACCATTCAAATACAGGGAGCATCAAGACACTGGATATTTAGATTGCATATCTAGAAGCAATTCAATTGAAGATGACTCATTTTTTTTTCATTAAAAGGAATATCCATTCACTGTGTCTAGCACTTCACTTAGTGGCAACATTAAGTCTTTAGAGAAGTTTGAGTTAGGTTGAGTGCAGCTGGTTATATGCATTGTTCTATTAATTCAGTCACTCATTCACTTTAATGGCAAATTACAATGGCACTTACAATGTTTCAACAACTCTGCTAGATTTGGGAACAAAACACAAGGGTAAAAGACCCATCCGTGGTCTTTGACTCTGTAAGGTATGGCAGGTGATTTAAATAATGTGATAAATACTAAAGTATCAGTAAACCTACAGGATTAGAGAACATGAAATGTGAGCTTGAAAGCCATACATGGCTAAAGGAGATGTGAGGAAATACTTCCTCTAAACATCTAAACTGTGGCTTTGTAATGTAAAGACATTAGAGTGAAGAAAAATGGACAGAAAGGGAAGATATTCTTGTTCCTGGATAAGTAGAGTACATAAAGGATTTAGTGTTTATATTTTACCTTGAAAATGAGAATGTAGTGAAATATTTTAATTGGAGAAGAATGACCATACTCACACTTCAGAAAAGTCGGTGTGAAGAATGAATTGAATGAAGGCAAAACACACACACACATACACACAACAACAACAACAACAACAGTTTGAGAAGCAGTATATCCCAGCAGTTAAGATCAAAGATTGGGGAAAAGACTGCCTATCCTAGCTGTTCTAAATAACAGCTGTGCAATATCCTTGCAGAAGTTCTCTCTGTGTCCTGATTCTTTTTTTCTGTAATAATAATAGTACCAATGCTGTAAAGTTTTTTAAGAACTAGAAGAGTGAATATATGAAACATTGCTTAGAACAGTGCCTGGAACTTAGAGAATGTTCTATAAGAGTAAACTTGCAGAACAATGAAGCGACGCATGGGATAAATGAGGCAGATCCAGGTTGATAGTGCAGTGAGGATAGAGAGCGGGAAGTGATTTTGTGAAATATTAAATACGTAGAATCTATAGGAATTGGTAACTATTTTAATTTGTTCTCATGCTGCTACTGAAAACATACCCAACACTAGGTAATTTATAGAGGAAAGAGGTTTAACTGACTCACAGTTTCACATGGCTGGAGAGGTCTCATAATCATGGTGGTAGGCAAGAGAAAGCTTGTGCAGGGGAACTCCCCTTATAAAACCATCAGATCTTGTGAGACTTATTCACTATCACAAGAACAGCATGGGAAATACCCACCCCAGTGATTGAATTACCTCCCACCAGGTCCCTCCCATGACACACTGGAATTATGGGAGCTACAATTCAAGATGAGATTTGGGTGGGGACACAGCCAAACCATATCAGTAACTTATTGGATGTAAGAACTTAGAAACAGAAGGCTTGAATAAACCCCAGGTTTTTCGTTTTGTGTCTGATGGATGGTGTGTCTCTCTTCACTGCAATAGAGAATACAGGAAGAAAGCCCATCTAAGGAAAGAGATAATGAATTCAGTTTTGGATGCAGACTTGGAGATGTCTTAGGACTTCTAAATAGTAAGGTCCAATGGGAGATTGAGTATCATGAATTATAGGAAGGAGAAGCTTGCCAGTAGACAGAGATTTAAGGGGTCCTTAGAATATTAACAAAAATTGAGGCCATGGGAGCAGACGAAATCATTCCAGAGAGTGAATCAAATGAAGAGAAGGCCAAAAATAATCCACTACAGAACATTTAAAATGAGAGTAGAATTATAAAACTAACAATAGAAACCGAGAATGCAAACAGAAAGGAGAGATTCCAGCTTCTGGTCATGATGGAGTAACTGCACTGCATTAAATCTCCCTTTGAAAACAACCATAAAACCAGACCCAAATCTGTAAAATTCTTACAGATGTTGTACGTAATCTGATTGTTATAGATGCTGGATTATAGAAATGATAGATGCCAGATCATGTAATGCCGTTCTGTGAACCATGAGAGAAGGGAAGTGGGGACCGCCATGCACCCCAGCTTTCTGCCTGAAGGCATTTTCTGCAGGGCAGTGCAAGAAGGAGAAGCCCGATCAGAAAACAAAGGGCTTGCTAAGTTAAAGAGGGATGGAGTTCAGGGCTAGGGATGCAGCTGGAATTCTTGGGACACAGCTGTAGAAAGAAAGAACTGCGTAGTGAAGGAGCTCCTAAAATATTCACAGGCATCCTATCAAGTGTTTGGCTGAATAGTAAGTTCACACATGTAGGAAGATACTCCAAAAGTCTAGGCAAAAAATAACTTACTGAGTAAAGAAAAGATCCTGGGGAGCTGTAAGCTGTAATGATCAAATCTTGGACAAGGCGATGAGATCTTTAATTTTCTACTAGCTAGAGTGAAAAATCTTGTTGAAGAGCATAAACATTCAGTAGATGTGCCAGCAAGTTCACTCATTAGGAAAAGGGTACCATTAGATGAGCCCTAGCAAAGCTTAAAAGCAAATCTCTAAATAATCACACTGATGTGCACGCAAATTAACTCCTCCTCCAGAACAAAATCCAAACACGCACTAACTTGACATCCGTATGTCCATCATATCTTAATGGTAAATTTGTTTAAAATTATAAACTAACAGGTCCTAGAAGCTCAATATGACCCAGGCAGGATAAACAAAAAGAAAACCACAGCAAGAAACATCATAACCAAATAATTAAACCTTCAATGAAGCAAGTAAATGTGATGCTAACAAAGAAAAAGAAGTCAGTAAATTACTCAGTAAATTGACTCGGAAATTAGACAATAAAACTAAAAAACAAGTGTTTTAAAAGTACAATTATAGACGTGCTACATAATTTAAAAGTAAATATAACAACAATATAGGAAAAATGAGACAATCATTAAAATGGAAATTATAAAAACCCCAAAATTTTAGCACTTCAAAATATGATATTGGAGTGAAAAATTCACTCGCTATATTGCACAGTTGTTTAGAAACTGCAGAAAAAAAAGATAAGTAAGCTTGATTTCTCAAAAATTTAAATGTAGAATTAAATTGCATAATCCAGTAATTTCTGGGTATAGACCAAAAAGAAACAAAAGCATGGACTTGAACAGACATTTACACACATGGGTTTATTGTGGCATTATTCATAATAGCCAAAAAGTGGAAGCAACCAAAGGGTTCATCAATGGATGAATGCATAAACAATGTGGCTTATACATCTAAGGGAATATTATTCAGCCTTAAAAAGACATTAAATGCTAACATATTTACAATATGGATAAACTTTAAAGACATTATGCTAAGTGAAATAAGTCAGTACAGAAGTACAAATATTGCATAAGTCCATCTAAATGAGCTACGGAGTCTTATCAAATTCATGGGCACCATTTGGTGGTGTCCAGGGACTGGGGAGAGGGGACAATAAGAAGTTAGTGTTTAATGACATTAGAGTTTCAATTGTAAATGATGAAAAAGTTTTGAAGGTGGATAGTGACAATATTTGTACAACATTATGAATATACTTAATGACATAGAGCTTTATGCTTAAAATGATTAAAACGATAAATTTTAGATTATTTATATTTAAATAAAATGTTCTAAGTGGATAGTTCCTTTGTAATTAGATTGCAATTTATTTTCCCTTCTCTATCATCTAAAGTTTTATAATGAACATATTGAGAAAAAAGTAAACAAACAATCTGGAAAACTGAAGTACTATGATATTTATCCCACTCCCAAATTTATAGAGTAACATTTAAACCAAACATATATGGGTTTACATTTCAGGGAAAGATTTTTTCTAAGGGATAATACATATGGTTGGAATAAAATGGGAAAGAATTAGTTGAATTAGTGGCTGAATTTTATGATTCCAGAAGTACATCGGAGTTTTACTTTGTTTTTGTTTTTCTTGGTTTAGTTTTTACATAATAAATATTGCCCTATTACAAAAATCAGTAAACTTTAGAAAAATAAAAAGTATCCAGATGAAAGTACAAAGAGAAATATCTATATTTACATCTATATCTATACCTGGCAAAAATACTGAACCATGGTTCAGTGACCCATAGGAAAATATCAAAATAATCAATATCAAATAACCCAATGTACCTATAATCAAAGTACTAGAAAGAGATACTTAGGGCTGAAAAGGTACTTGATGAAATAGCAATGAAAATGTTTCCAAATTTGCTAAAAGTATATAAACTAGTGATTCAGGAAAACAGCAAGTTTCCCCACATGGAATAAATGGAAAGAAAACCACAGCAATGCCCATCATAAACAAATTTCTAAAAAAACAAAAAAAAAAACAAAAAAAGGAACTATGGAAGACAAACCTTAAAGACATTCAGTAAGGGGAAGAAGACACATAGAAGACACATTATATACAGGACAATGGTAAGAAAGACTGTTGATTTCTCAACAGAAACAATGATAGCCAGGAGACAAAGACATGTCATCTTTCAGGTGTTGGAAGAACAACAAAAAACAAAAATATCCATCAACATAGAATCCTATATCTAGTAAAATGAATTCTACAAAAATGAAGACAAAAATAAAGATTTTTCTAGGCATGAAAAGCTGGTAGAATTCATTGCCAGCAGAACTGATTTATAAGAAAAGCGAAGTTCATCAGCCTAAAGGAAAATATTAACCTATGAAACTGTCAAAGGAAGCCTCGAGTGCTCCTGCACAGTTTCCAGATTCTCTTCCCATTCTTGGTGACCATGAACTTCCAGAGGAGAGAGGTTTCATCAACATTGTTCTCTGAGTGAGGATACCCTCTTCCCTGCAAATAATTTTTATCTGGTTAACTCTTACTCATCCTGTATTCAATTCAATAATAACTTGTGATAGTCAATACTGATTGTCAATTTGATTGAATTGAAAGATACAAAGAATTGATCCTGGGTGTTTCTTGAGGGTGTTGCCAAAAGAGATTAACATTTGAGTCAGTGGACTGGGAAAGTCAAACCCACTGTTAATCTGGGTGGGCACAATCTAATCAGCTGCCAGCATGACTAGAATATAAGCAGGCAGAAAAATGTGAAAAGAGAGACTAACCTAGCCTCCCAGCCTACATCTTTCTCCCGTGCTGGATCCTTTCTGCCCTTGAACATCAGACTCCACGTTCTTCAGTTTTGGAACTTGGACTGGCTCTCTTTGCTCCTCAGCCTGCAGATGGCCTCTTGTGCGATCTTTTGATCATGTGAGCTAATACTTAATAAACTCCCCCATATATATATATATATATATATATATTCCATTAGTTCTGTCCCTCTAGAGAACCCTAACTAATACATGACTTAATCTGGAATTCTTCCCTCACACTCCAGACTATGTTTCGTTATGCTGCTGCAAGTTTTCATAGCACCCTATATTTTACTCTCTTCTTACTTATCTCAGTTTGTAATTATACAGTTTTGTAAAGATATTATTTTAGATAGCCATGTCTCCCTCCACTGGGAAATTTGCTCCATGAAAGCAGAGATTTACCTTTTAGGCACATTGTTGTATCTCCAAGGGTTAAGATAGTTAATGTTTAAAAAATGTTTGTTGAATGAATTTATGAATGAAAGTTGAATGTTGTTAATTAAGAAGAATAGTATTGGAGTTTAAATGATCAGAGTTAATAAGGCTAATTCAAGTGAAGTATCACAAGCTGCTGTGATGAAGGTGAGTGTTTTGAAGAAGGGGGGAACTTAGAATATTAAAAAGTCAGTGGACTTTGAGACTACAGTTGAGTCAGCTATGTGAGTATCTAGGTTCCATGAGATCATAAAGTCTCATGTGATGGAAAAGCAAGAGCATAAACTAACGTTTTAGTATGGAATGACACAGTCAAACATATTTTTTTGAAGATGTTTTTGGCTGCTGTTTGGAGAAGTCTGTAAAGTAGAAACAGAGGAAGCAGGGAGATCAGAAACAGTGACCTCTTGCAGAAACCAGAAAGATAGTGGTCAATGGCCACAGTGATGACCATGGAGATGGTCAAAAGCACTCAGAGTCAGTGGAACATTTTGTAGTTGGAGCCAACAATATTTGCCATTAGACATGAGATACAGGAGAAAGAGAGGAGTCAAGAATGAGTCCATGATATTTAGATGAAAGCAAGGGGAGACTTGTCATTAACTGAAGTAGGAAAGATTTTGAATAGAAGATTAGAAGTTTCTAGATATTCTTTTTTAAAAAATTTTACTTCAAGTTCTAGGATACATGTGCAGAATGTACAGGTTTGTTACATAGGTATACCTGTGCCATGGTGGTTTGCTGCATCTATCAACCCATCATCTGGATTTTAAGCCTTGTATGCATTAAGTATTTGTCCTAATTCTCTCCCTCCCCTTGCCCCCACCGCCCAACAGGCCCCGGTGTGTGTTGTTCCCCTCCCTGTGTCCATGTGTTTTCACTGTTCAACTCCCACTTATGAGTGAGAACATGCAGGGTTTGGTTTTCTGTTCCTGTGCTGAAGATAATGGCTTCCAGCTTCATCCATGTCCCAGCAAAAGACATGATCTCATTCTCTTTTACAGCTGCATAGTGTTCCATGGTGTATATGTACCACATTTTTTTCATCCATGTCCCAGCAAAAGACATGATCTCATTCTCTTTTATGGCTGAATAATATTCAATGGTGTATATGTACCACATTTTTTTATCCAGTCTATCACTGATGGGCATTTGGGTTGGTTTCGTGTCATTGCTCTTGTAAATATTGCTGCAATAAACATATGTGTGCATGTGTTTTTCTAGTAGAATGATTTATATTCCTTTGGGTATATACCCAGCTATGGGATTGCTGGGTCAAATGGTATTTCTGGTTTTAGATCCCTGAGGAATCACGACACTGTCTTCCACAATGGTTGAACTAATTTGCATTCCCACAAACAGTATACAAGCGTTCCTATTTCTCCACAGCCTTGCCAGCATCTATTGTTTCCTGATATTTTAATAATTGCCATTCTGACTGGCATGAGATGGTATCTCATTGTGATTTTGATTTACATTTCTCCAATGACCAGTGATGATGAGCTTTTTTTTTTCATATGTTTGTTGGCTGCATAAATGTCTTCTTTTGAGAAGTGTCTATTAATATCCTTCAATCACTTTTTGATGGTTTTTTTTCTTGTAAATTTGTTTAAGTTCCTTGTAGATTCTGGATATTAGACCTTTGTCAGATGGATAGATTGCAAAATTTTTCTCCCATTCTGTAGATTGCCTGTTCACTCTGATGCTAGTTTCTTTTCCTGTGGAGAAGCTCTTCGGTTAATTAGATTCTACTTGTCAATTTTGGCTTTTGTTGCAATTGCTTTTGGTGTTTCTGTCATCAGGTCTTTTCCCATGCCTATGTCCTGAATGGTGCTGCTTAGGTTTTCTTCTAGGGTTTTTATGGTTTTGGGTTTTACATTTAAGTCTTAATCCATCTTGAGCAATTCTAGACATTTTTTTTATTTTTAATTTTTAATTTATTATTATTATTATACTTTAAGTTCTAGGGTACATGTGCATAACGTGCAGGTTTGTTACATATGTATACTTGTGCCATGTTGCTGTGCTGCACCCATCAACTCGTCAGCACCCATCAACTCGTCATTTACATCAGGTATAACTCCCAATGCAATCCCTCCCCTCTACCCCCTCCCCATGATAGGCCCCGGTGTGTGATGTTCCCCTTCCGGAGTCCAAGTGATCTCATTGTTCAGTTCCCACCTATGAGTGAGAACATGCGGTGTTTGGTTTTCTGTTCTTGTGATAGTTTGCAAAGAATGATGGTTTCCAGCTGCATCCATGTCCCTTTGAGACTCCCATTGTGCATCTCAGTGAAGACTTCAGATAGGTAGCTGGAAGTACTAGTTGAGATCTCCACGGGGAAGTCTTAGCTGGGGTATACATTTATGTGTCATCAGCATTTCTAAGTGAGTGAGTGTAGACAGAAAAGAAGCCCCAAATCTGATCCCTTGAGCTTGCCTATATTTAGAGGTTGGGAAGATGAAGAGGAATAAGCAAACCCCACTGAAAAATCCCAGAAAGATAAAACTATGTGAATATAATGTCATGGAAATCCAGGGGAAGGAAGTGATCAACTGTATCAAATAAAATAATTGGCCACGGTATTCAGTACAGAAGTCATGGATGACACAGATAAGAGCAGTATGGGTGGAACGGCAAAGATAAAACCCTGATTGGAGTAGTTTTTTAAAAAATAGGAAGCAAGGAAGCTGAGAGTGAAAGGAGAATAGACAACACTTTGTTGCTGATCCTCAACCTGGTATAAATATGATAGCATCATTAGCCTGAGGAAGCTTCCATTCCTTTACTTACAGTGACTGATTCTCAAACTGAAAGTAAGAATTTAGCCTTGAGGGATCTTCCAACGCAAGCCCTGAATAGAAAGCTCTTTCTGTGTAATTTCAAGGATGGCCTGGTTCTTCTCACTTTAATATACTAAAGGCATCACAAACCAGATAAGAAAAGAAGGTGCTGACAGTGTTATCGATCTGAAACTTCTGTTTTAAATATCAGAATATGAAAGTAAAATAAGAAAATCATCTCCTACTTAATAGCTAAAATAGTTGCATAAACAACACCTTATTTTTTTGTTCAGTCACAACCATTACTGGCGGAATCATACTGCTATCATAAATCTGAAATATTCAGCCCAATATTTTGATTTATGTAGAGATCATTTTACTTTAATAGGCGTTGTGCACTCATGCGGTTGGGACACCACTTAGAACATTCACTGCTTTTAGAGTTTGCATAATAAGCTTTACTTACCTATAGTTTGGTATCCACCCAACTTAGAACGAAGCCGTCGTGTAATCCTCCTTAACTGCTACACTTTGAATCTTGGGAGTATCACAAATGGAGATTGATTGCAAGATTTCATGGGAATCTCAGACACCCTGACTGGGGTGAAGAGAGGGCAACATTCATCTGAGGAATGTATTTCACATTCAGTAATATTTGACCCCAGATGAAATAAAATGTGGCTTCATCTCCAGTGTAAATATTGGTCAGTTCCTACCCCATTAAGTATTCCTGCTTCTTTCCCTAAAGACAAAGATTCTGGCCTATCAATCATAATAATACTCCCATTAGCTCTTGAGCAACATGTTTGAATAGGAAACTCTCTTTCTCTTTCCCTTTTGTCTGTTGATGATTTAGAGACAGTAAGATCTCCAGGCTTATCTTGAAAATATTTACCCAGCTTCTTTCAGTGATCATTTCAGAGCTTGGTCATAAAAGCATATGTTTCTCTAAAGCAAAGGGTGATAAAGGAGGAGGTACACATGAACCTTTGCCAACCTAACATTTTGGTGGAAGGTGACAGAGAAGATTAGACCAATGTTGAAAAACATGTTTTAAGTTATCTGCTTCATGAAGTGAAACAAAAATAGACGTATAAAATCTCCATCTGGTTTCATTTTATCTTCTCCCATTAAGTACAGACCTATCTATATCTTGGACGTTTTTGGTTTTTTTTCTTCCTTTTGCTTTGTTTTATTCCCCTATGTTTCTAACTTGTTTCTAACCCTTTAAGAAGCAAGCTTGAAATTATGAGTTAAAAATAATACACAAAGTATAAAAATATTAATGTTCTATTCTCTCTTAGCAGTGTGCTAAACAAGAGAAAAAGTGACAAGCTGTGGTTGATGTAAGTGATTTTAAAGGACAGTTACAAGAATTATACTAGTTGGAGGTACATATTGATCCTATTAAAAATATTTCCTATGTTAATGGCTGCATAGTTGTCCATAAGAAATGATATTTCCTATTAGCTTTTTGCTTTTCAATATTTTATAGAAAGGATGGTCTTTACATGAGAAAATCAATGATTCTTACTGTCATTATGTATTGACACTTATTCTGTTCTAGACATGATGTGTAGAGATTTACACATGTTATCTCAAGTGATTATGAGACCAAAAATCTATTTTGCCTGTACAATCTTTAAATAGGAGACATTGAACTCAGCGAATACAATAGGAGACATTGAACTCAGCGAATACAACACATTTTCTAGAAGGCTTGTGAGTTCGGAATGGCAGTTATTTCATTTGCTGTCTGTGTGTCTCACGGGTCACCCTGAAAGCACTGACTCAGCTTAGCATGCCAAAGTGTCCCCACTGGATGGGGACAGGGAGACTTCTCTGAGCTAAGGAATCATGTTCTTAGGATGGATGCAGATCTATAACTTTGAAGTGGAATGCCCACCATGACAAAGACATGTTATTTTAACCCCTTGTGTTCATCTCGTTATATAAAATTATGCTCTTGATTTTGTAAAAGGATATGAATTTGAGATACTTCAGCCTAGTATTACAGCCTAATAAATATCCACCATGACAACATGAAGGTTAATCTACCTGAACATGTGTGTTAATCTTTATTTTCTCCTAATATTCTAATCTCAACTATCTCTATTGTAATGTAAGTGACCTTTGTGTATAACTGGATTTTATTTCAATATCATTGACTTATTTTAGACTATTAAAAACTGTCATTATATTTAAAGTATATTTATATATGTTATAAATGTACTTTATAGTATACTATTATAGTATATCTTTATAATGTATATTTATTTGTAGATAAGATGTCTTACGTTTTCCCAACAGCATTTCCTTGAGAAAGGAAGAGTGGGTATATTTCCATTTTAGTTATGAACACATTGAAGAGAACAGAAGGCAAATGGCATGCCCCAGGGTAGAGATTTCATTGGTGAGAATGAAGATATGGGAGTGGTTTCGTGGTCACGTCTTGGAAACCGGTAGCACTAGCAGCATGGCAGACCAACTGACTGAAGAGCAGATTCCAGAATTCAAAGAAGCTTTTTCACTATTTGACGGAGATGATGATGGAACTATATCAACAAAGGAATTGGAAATGATAATGAGGTCTCTTGGGTAGAATCCCACAAAAGCAGGGTCACTGAACTTGATTAATGAAGTAGATGCTGATGGTAATGGAAAAACGGACTCTCCTGAGTTTCTGACAATGATGGCAAGAAAAATGAAAAACACACAAAGTGAAGAAGAACTTAGAGAAGCATTCCGTGTGTTTGATAAGGATAGCAATGGCTATATCAGTACAGCAGAACTTCGCCATGTCATGACAAACCCTGGAGAGAAGTTAACAGATGACAAGTTTGATGAAATGATCAGGGAAGCAGGTAGTGATGGTGATGGTCAAGTAAATGATGAAGAGTTTGTACAAATGATGACAGCAAAGTGAAGACCTTGTACAGAATATGTTACATTTCTTGTACAAAATTATTTGCCTTTTTCTTTGTTTATAAATTATCTCTAAAAGGTTTATTCCTACTGTCAAAAAAATGCATGCATAGTAACTAGGACTCCATTCCTCCATGTTTTTTTCTCTTACCTTACAGTCATTGTTCTGAAAACTTATTTTAGAAAATTGATCAACTAACACGTTACGTGTGGCTTACTCTGGATATATCTAAGCCCTTCTACACAACTAAACTTAGATGGAGTTTGTCAAAGGGGGAACATCTGGGTTATGCCTTTTTTTTTTTTTTTTTTAGTTTTCTTTAGAAACTGCAGCATGTTGTTGTTGCAGTGTGGAGTTGTAACTCTGCATACACAATTGACAGTCAACAATATGTACCTAAAAGTTGCACTATTGCAAAAGGAGTGTATTATCCAGGTACTCATACACTATTTTTTTTATACTGCTGGTCCTATACCAGAAACATTTTGCTTTATTGTTACTTGCTTTTTAAACTTTGTTTAGGCACTTAAAGAAAATCTACTTATGGCAGAATTTGCCTCAAATCCATTCCAAGTTGCATATTTGTTTTCCAATATAAAATAACAATTTACCTCCAAAACCCTCAAAAGACAAAACAAAAACAGAATGAAGATATGAAAGCTCAGGGCTCCCGAATTCCAAATCACTTTGCTATGAAGTCATAGTATTTCGAATAAAACAAAATGATGTAAACTACCTGAACAAAATATGTGTTTGTGGAGCAATGCAAAGGTAATATATACTGGTAAGCCACGTGCTTAGAATCTTTGACGAAAACACTAGAAGAAATTTTGTGTGTGTGTGTGGAAAATAGCTTTGAAGTAAATGTTTGGAGGAAATCTTCCATAGAACAGATACCATAAAATTAAAACTTGTAGTCATAGGGAACTGGTTATTTTTGTTTACCTTTTACTTTTGATTTCTCGCTGGCACATAAATAGGAACTTTCAGTTCTAGGTGGGAGCAACCCTTTCAATAACTCGAACCTTTGGTAGCCCAAGCATGTTTTACTGAAGCACATTTTCACAAGAGGTAATAATTTTTTAAAAAATGTACAAATATTTATTATTCTTAGGAGTTGCTTTGCCTTCCAAAATAAGTGAAAGCTTTACAAATGAGTATTCAGTGCATTGCTGAGATAAAGTTGTGGTCAAACTACATTTCTCAGTGGGGAACTCCTTTTCTTCTCAGAGCTGGAATGAGTTCAAAGAACTGGAATAACCAGGAAAGAAGATGAACCAACTGATTTATAAATGAAGATTAAAGGATAAATTATAGAGGCCAAATAAACAGGCTTTGTCTAAGCTGTGTGTAAGAGCATGACAGGATTAGAAGCACACGTCACTGAAAGTTTAAAAACATTAATGAAAATAATTACATGGTACAATAAAATAAATGTAGTACTGAAACAGTAGAGAATATGAGGAAATGTAAAACAATACTAAACTCATCAAGTAGCTTTGCTATGGCCAAGAATTACTACGTTACAAAAGGAGATCTCTGGGGTAATAGTGGAAGTTGTTTTATGACGACAGACAGACTCAATAAACCCAGACCAACATGACGTAGTTTCTTACTCGAGAGTGAGAAAGAAAAGCCATGCTGATTTTCCTCATTAGGATAATAGATCATTGTGGCTTAATTCCCATGAGATTCAGGAATTTTAAATTAATTATTGTCAAAGGTCATGGCTTTGCCTTTTACAATCACAGATTCCTGAGTATTCAACAGATACGTTGGAATACAGAGAACATAATTATTTATTGTTGTATAATAAATTCACAAACAGATAGTGGCTTAAAGTATCAATACATATTTATTATCTCCCATGGTCTGGCAGATCAGGAATTGACTAATTTGGATGGATGATTCTGGTTTAGGGTCTCTCAAGATGGTGCAGTCAAGATGGCGCTGCAGCGGCCGGGCGGGTGGCTCACGCCTGTAATCCCAGCGCTGTGGGAGGCCGAGGCGGGCGGATCACGAGGTCAGGAGATCGAGACCATCCTGGCTAACATGGTGAAACCCCGTCTCTACTAAAAATACAAAAAATTAGCCAGGCGTGGTGGTGGGCGCCTGTAGTCCCAGCTACTCGGGAGGCTGAGGCAGGAGAATGGCTTGAACCCGGGAGGCGGAGCTTGCAGTGAGCCAAGATGGTGCCACTGCACTACAGCCTGGGCAACAGAGCGAGACTCCAGCTCAAAAAAAAAAAAAAAAGGAAAAAAAAAAAAAGGTGTCACTGCATCTGCAGTCATCTGAAGGCTCGGCTGGAGCTGAAGCCTGGAATAGCTCATTCATACGCTGGGAGGCTGGTACTGGCTATTGGTAAGAGGACTTATCTTGCCACTTGGACTTCTTCATAAGACTGCCTGTGTATCCTCATGACATGGCATCTAACATCTCCCTGAAAGAATGATCCAAAGAAAAGCAAGGTAGAAGCCACCATGTCTTTTATGACCAGACAGATGATTCACAAATCATCTGTAATATCCTACTGATTTCACAGACAAACCCTGTTCAACATGGGAGGGGACCGCAGGAAGGCATGAAGACTAGGGGATGAGAATCTCTGGAGGTCACTTTGGAGGCTGGCTACCGAAAATATTTGTGCCAATTTTAATCTATTTTAAAATCGGATATTATTTTCTTTTGCAAAATAGTTCTTTCCCAATTCCCCCATAAGAGCAAGCGGGGCACTAATCTCGGTTTTAATAAAGTTGTTGTCATTAACCTTCCAGGTGCAGAGTAGTTGAGATCTGTCAAAATGGTTCACACCTCTCAATAATTATCATGTACAACATTCTTATTATGCTCCATATAATCCTCACAATGATCCTTAGCTCAAAATAATGGATAGGGAATTGAGGCAAGAAAGGTTAATTAATTTGCCAAAGTTCACATTGTTAGTAAGAGAGTGAAGCAAATATAAATCCCGACTGAAATATCAGAGCCATATGGTGAGGTCAAGAAGACGGGAAGAAACAGGAGGCAAAAATAAATGGGAGCATTTGGAGTGCATTTCACAAAGGGACTATTACAAAGATGTACACAGGGTTAGAATCTATGGCAAAAGATACTTCAGTACCTGGAGCTAAGGAGAGAGGTAAAACATAACTACCTTAGGGATGCAGGAATAAAATGATTGTAGGAATTTAGAGAGAGCTAAACTGAGAGCACCTTTGATAGGAATTATGGACTTTATTAAAAAGACATAGTCCGTATGAAATGTGTAGAGAGATAACTATTCTGATATCATTCTCCTCTCAACCATCCTGTGACTCCTCCTAGTCAAAAGCAACTAGAAATCCGAGGCAAGGAAGCCCTTTGATTCAGTATTCATATGGGTTAGGTAAAAAACAGTAGAGACTGGATCTGGAAATACTCAGCACATCCTCTATTATCCACTTTTCTGTATACTTTTCAATCAGCTCAGCTAACTTCACAGTCCCGAATAGAATTAAAGAACTGAAGATCAGGAAGGATAATTCATAGGTTAAAGTTTCTAGAACTAGAATGTGGTCAAACCAACACTCAAATATAAGCATGAGGCTCCAAGACACTTGGGGGCATTTTTTTGTAGTTCCAGCATATTCTTTATGAAGAGTCGGGCTCCTGGAGAAGACCGAGTAATCCAGAATTAGCTACAGTTATTTCAGACTTCAGTACTGTTTCCTGCTGCCATCATTGCTGTCACTGTCACCAACCTTTGCTTCCTTTCCAAGTCAGTCATAACGAGTGAGGAAATATATTAGTGGGTCCATCTTAATACTGTGTGTGATCTAACAGTAGCCGTATAGTTGGTGGATTGAGAAGGTTACACCAGTGAGGAGTGGTGACTAGTAATAAAGCCTTCCATTTGTAATACATTCTTCTTTGTTCCATTGGCAAGTCTATAAAACTATGGCTGGGGTTTGTTCCCAAATTCCAGATACCTAGCACAGTATCTGGTATGTATTAAATGTTGATGAATGATTAAAGGAATGAATGGACAACCAAACAACTCCAACTATATCTTATCCCCAGCTTTCTTGGTCAGACCCTAGCTAGACCGTAATGCTACCACCACTGCCACCATTATCGTTATAATCATTTTAAATTATATTTGATGAGCCCAGAAAGGTTGAGGTTGCAGAGAGTCTTGGCTGTGCCACTGCCCTCGAGCCTGGGTGACAGGGTGAAACCCTGTCTCAAAAAAACAAAAAATAAATAAATAAAATTATATTTGTGCACATACGAGACACCAGGCACTTTGCTAAGCACTTTGTGTTATGATCTTACTTAATTATTTCTACAACTTTGTAAGGTTTATTACCTCTCTTTTGCAGATGGAGAAACTGAGATTTAGCAAAGTTAAATTAATTGCATAATATCCCACACATAATAAGTGGTGAAAATGGAATTTGAAGCCAGTTAGACTACCTCTAGAGCTTTCACACTGAACTACTCAACTGTTCTCTGTTCTCATCTCTGTTCCATGAGCTCATCCCTGACCTTCAGGCGTAAATAATCGATTATCTAGGATGTATTCCTGTTTGTTATATTTCAAATTGTCACTCTTAGCATGGCCTTCCTCCTAATACTTTTCTTCCCTCTGGAGAGTACCTCTCTCAGCCTTTCTATTCTGTTTTGTTACCAAAGATTACTTGAATTATCCTTGAGTCTAAGGTCTCTTTTGAGCACAACACTGGACATTCTATAAACAATCTGAAGCACGAACCTCTAAATTCACTTTATTCTCCCAAGCTTCTAGATCACTTGGACCCAGCTTTCTTCTTTTCTATGGGCCTGGATCCCAGCATATTCCACATTCAGGATTGCCCAAGGCATTTCAATAAGGGGCACTTTCTTGCTTACATTTTGTTTTGTTTTATTTTTTGTAAAACAATTTAAGAAATTAAAGCATCTGAAGAGATGAGAGAGAAAGTGCCTATACTATTGCTTTACTAGCCTGTTCGTTTTCATGAAATTAGAATAAAGCATTGGTAGAATAATCTCTTCAAGAGTATCTTAGTTACCAGAGCCAGACACATTTGCAAATGCCTACAGTTGATATACCTGTAGTTGAGTTTAGTAATCCTAAATTAAATTTGTTCATCACTTTGGTTGAATCTCTCCCTAGGAGAGAGAGAAAATATCATCAGTCTCCATGGCATCACATCTCTTTTTTTTTTTTTTTTTTTTTGGCTTTTTATAGAGTCAAACCCAATTTCCATTCCTCACAATGATTCAGGCTGTGTCTATACTACGCCAACACAACTGGTTAAAAAAGGGAAAAATTCAGCGTAATAATGGTAAGGTTCAGTTAACAAAAACCTAAATAAAGTAAAATTCTATATATTTAGGAGTCCCTTAGAATTGAGACCTTCCAGATTCTTAGGATTTTAACTGTTAATATTAGACATATATACTTAAAAAATTCTATTTTTTTAGAAATCCTTCTAAAACGCTTAAAAGTTTTATATTACAATGATACTGAATATCAGATATCTTCAAATACAATATATTTCAATATGAAACATCTAGTAATACTAGATAAAACATAAGAAACATAACCAGATGTTGAAAATGAAAGGAAATCTAGAAACCATAGAATAAGCCTCTACTTACTGTTGGGATGTCCTGAGAATTTGGGTTTAATGAACAAATTGGAAGAGAAGTCCTTGGGTCCATACAAGGTGGGGAGTTGGGTCTGACACCCTCAAATAAAATCTTTGAAGGATTACACCTTCACTGAGAGAGTACAATAGAAAGAGTGTGACCACCAGCAAAGGGATATGGCACAGCATCTTGCTTTTCATATTGGCCCTAGATTGGAGGAAAGGGGACATAGAAAACTCTCCTCTGAGAGCTGATAACAATCACCTAACTCTAATGCGAATTTGGCATCCAAATTTATACTACTTGAAAGGTCCTAGAAACCACATGCCAAAAAACAAAATCAGCATGTACGCATGGATACAAAGACAACAGTCCCAGGTTAATGCCCCTGACAGAGGTTAAAATGTTCTTCAGATGGGTTTTAAATCAGGCCACAAACATGAATCTCTTTCAAGCTAAGTAAGTAAATAACAGAAAAACAAACAACAAAATAAACAAACAAAAACTTTAGAACTTGCTACTGGAAGAATGACAGATGGATCAGCAGCATGAGCATCACTTGAGAGCTTGTTAGAAATGAAGAATCGCTCACGCCTGTAATCTCAGCACTTTGGGAGGCCGAGGCAGGCAGATCACGAGGTCAGAAGATCAAGACCATCCTGGCTAACACGGTGAAACCCCATCTCTACTAAAAATACAAAAAATTAGCCAGGCGTGTGGTGACGGGCGCCTGTAGTCCCAGCTACTCGGGAGGCTGAGGCAGGAGAATGGCATGAACCTGGGAGGCAGAGGTTGCAGTGAGCCGAGATCGCACCACTGCACTCCAGCCTGGGCGACAGAGCAAGACTCTGTCTAAAAAAAGAAAAAAAGAAATGAAGAATCTTGGACTTCCCCTAGACCTACTGAATCGAAATACTCACTTTCACAAGATGCTGCATAATTCAACTACAATCATCCCTTGATACACTGAAACACTGGTTTCCAGACCTCAATGTACCCAAGTTCATGAATACACAAGTCTCACAGTCAGCCCTGTGGAAGCTGCGGATATTAAAAGTTGGCTTTCTATATGGGTTTGTCATCTTTTGAATGCTGTATTTTTTTATCCACATTTGGTTGAAAAAAAGACTCATTGTATTAAGTGGGCCCACAGAGTTCAAGCTTGTATTGTTCAAGGGTAAACTGTGTACATTAAAGTTTAAATGCTGCTCAAGGAAACAAGTCACCACAGGCAAGATCTTGCATAAAGAACATATTAGACTTCCAAAAACCTTTAGTAGAGGAGATAATGAATGCAGACTAAAACATAAATACATTTAAAATTATTTGAGAAAAAAAATGGTCTAAAATAGGTAAAACAGAACATGATAACACTGAAAAAAAAACTAACAAGATATAGAGAGAAATGGGCCAGGCACAGTGGCTCACGCCTGTAATCCCAGCACTTTGGGAGGCCGAGGCGGGTGGATCACGAGGTCAGGAGATGGAGACCACCCTGGCTAACACGGTGAAACCCCGTCTCTACTAAAAATACAAAAATTAGCCGGGCGTGGTGGCGGGCACCTGTAGTCCCAGCTACTTGGGAGGCTGAGGCAGGAGAATGGCGTGAACCCAGGAGGCGGAACTTGCAGTGAGCCGAGATTGCGCCACTGCACTCCAGCTGGGCGACAGAGCAAGACTCCGTCCCCCCTCCCCCAAAAAACAAAAACATAGAGAGAAATGGAAAACATAGGTATTTAATGATAAACTCAGTATAAATTTTAAACACATAATAAGGCATAGCTGAAGAGGGAATTAGTGAACCAGAATGTAAATCTCAATAAATTATTTATAATGTAATACATACAGGCAAACTGTATAAAATATAAAAGAGAGATTAAGAGATACTAAGGATTGAATGAGAAGATCTAAGAAATGTTAAAAAGAAATTCTAAAAGGAGAGAAGAGGAAAAACATGGGGAAGGCAATATTCACCTAGAAAATAAATAAGAACATTTCAGAATTGTTTACAGACCAAATTTTAGATTCTAGAATCACAATAGATATGAAGCAATATAAATACAAAGAAATTCACTATTAAATGATTAGTAAAGAAACAATAAAATCTCAAAGATAAAGAGAAGAACATCAAGAGAGAAAAAGAGAGGTTACCTACAAGGAAGGTTAATCATATGAATAGAAAATTTCTCAGCCCAGTACAGTAGCTCACACTTGTAATCCCAGCACTTTGGGAGGCCAAGGTGGGAAGGTCACTTGAGGTAAGGAGTTTGAGACTAGCCTGGCCAACATGGTGAAACCCTGTCTCTAATAAAAATTTAAAAAATTAGCCAGGCATGTTGGTGCATACCTGCAATCCCAGCTACTTTGGAGGCTCAGGCAGGAGAATCACTTGGACCCGGGAGGTGGAGGTTGCAGTGAAGCTGAGATCATGCCACTGAACTCCAGCCTGGGTGACAGAGCAAGACTCCGCCTCAAAAAAAAAAAAAAAAGAAAGAAAAGAAAAGAAAATTTCTCAACAGATCAGAAGAGGACTATCTCTAAAATGAAAATAAATAAATAAATAAAAACTCTCAACCTCAAATGTCATGTCCCATTAGACACTAACTCCAAGATAAACACAAAGATTTTTTTCAAACATCAAAGCCTGAGATTATTTACTACTAGCAAATGATACTAAATGACCCTCAAGCCTTGCTGCAAACTGTGTCTCTTGGGCCACGACCAGCAGCGTGGACATTATCTGAATGGTGTTAGAAATGCAGTATCTCAGGTCCCACCTAGGACTTCTCTAAGTTTCATGGCTGTAAGTCACCTAGTGATCTTGTTAATGTAGGGGTTTGTTTCCTTGTTTGTTTGTTTTCAGAGAAAGGATCTTGTTCTACCACCCAGGCAGGAATTCAGTGGCACTGTCACAGCTTACTGCGATTCAAAGTCTTGGGCTCAGGCAATCCTCTTGCCTTAGCCTTCCAAGTAGTGAAGACTACAGGCACACACCACCATGCCTGGATATTTTTTTAATTTTGTATGTGTGTTGCAGGGAGGGTGTCTCACTATCTTGCCCAGGCTGGTCTTGAACTCCTGGCCTCAAGGGATCATCTGCCTTGGCCTCCCAAAGCACTGGGATTATAGGTGTGATCCACCATGCCAAGCCAGTTTCTAATTCAATAGATCTAGGCTGTGATATTTTTACATTTCCACTGAGCTCCCAGGTTATACCCATACTGTTGACCCAGCCACCACATTTCAAGTAGCAAGACTACTTAGGAAGAAGGATAATGCATCCACCTGGAAAGAATGAATTACCAAGACAACCTGCTGAGAAGAGAGATGGTAAACATGTGGGTAAATCTAAACCAATGTGCACATAAAACAACAGCGAGTAATTTGATAGGTTAAGAAAAGCAATGCTGAAATAAAGTACTAGAAAACAATGATATTTAAGATGAATATTGAAGATAATAAACAGTTGAAGGTCTTTATAATATAAGGGGGAATATTATTGATTGATCTTTAACTTTGTTAAGGAAAGTAAAATATATTCTATATCTTTCAAAGCAATAAATGGTAAGTGTGTAATATACTTTATTAACTTTTTATTAACAGGTACTAGTTTATCTCATCCCACAATATTCTTTGAATTAAATATTTTTGCTGTTCACAATCCTGCTGCCCTTTGTGATTCTTTTTGTTTCTTTTCTCTTTAGTCTCAATTTTTAAGAAAATATAGTCTATAATAAATGCCTCCATTTCATCATTACCCACATCTTAAATCCATGCCATCTGGCTTCTTCCTTTACTGCGTTAAAGAAAAAAGCAAACAAACAAAAAACACTCTTTTTTTTTTTTTTTTTTGAGATGGAGTCTCACACTGTCACCCAGACTGGAGTGTAGTGGCGCAATCTCAGCTCACTGCAAGCTCCGCCTCCTGAAAAAGCCCTCATTTTTAACAATCACCACTGGCATCTTAGTTAAAACAAAAAAAAAATTCCAACAGCTCATTCTTTGTTAATCCTTATCAATTGTTCTAAAGTCTTCCTATTCAAAGTGTAGTCTGTGGACCAGATCATTACTGCCATCTAGGAGCTTGGTAGAAATGTAGACTCTCTAGACTTATCTCTGGCCTATGGAATTAGAATCTGTAGTTTAAGAAACTACCCAGGTCATTCTTAGACATGTTATTGTTTGAGAAGCACTCAGGTAAAATATTTGACATCGTCGAACATATACAAGTGTTAACATTTTCTCTTATCTTCCACTTTCCTTATTGACTTCCTAATTTTTAAAAATTGTCTCTAACTCATTCCCTCCTTTCATCACAAAAAAGCAGGTATTCTTCAAAGTCATTAGTTTGGCCCTTACTTTTACTCCTATTTTCTCCCTCTTGATAATCTGCTACAGTCAATTACTTCCATTATTTTCTTAGAGAAGAATCACCTAGATTGCTTCTTAATAAAATTTCAGGGCCTCTCACTGGGGCTTCTAAACCAGCATATCCAGTTTGGGACCCAGGAATATTTATTTCTAAAAGACCTCCCCCCACACACTACCAGATAATTCACATGCAGCCAGGACACACATTTTTATTTGGGAAACAGTACTGTTGATTAAAAGGTAGTTCCAATGTAGGTCTCTAAAACTGACTGCTTCCTTAGTCATAGTAGGCTGGGTAGAAACAAACCCCCAAATACCATCGACTTAAAGAAAGAAAATCTTGTTTCTTGTTTGTTTGCTTGCTTCTGTCACAGTTCAGTACTGAAGATGGCAATGCCGCCCCTGGATGTGATTCAGGGATATGAATGTCTTCCTTTGTCGGGCTTTGTTTTCTCAATATGCTTCACTTCCAATTATGTGAGTTGTGCAGGAAGGAGAAAGAAGTAGAATGATGCGTAAGTTTCAACAACAGCTCTGGAAATGGTGTACCTTGCTTCTGCACCTATTCCTTGGGCAACATGGTCACATGGCTGCAAATAGTGCAAAGCATGCTGGCAAGTGTGCCCTTTGTGTGCAACAAGGAGGAGCAGCTGGAACTGGCGAGCATCAGCTGGTCTTTCCCACACTGCTCAATCTTTGGTCTCACTCACCCTTCCAACTGTCCACAGGATCTATCTCCACCTGAATATTTGACTAGCATTAACAAGTGACTACATTTTCAAAAACAGCAAGCCCTGATACTCCATGCCCCCCTTTCAGCTTAAACTTTCTCTTAAATGTATTAATATTACTTTAGCCATTGGCATCACCCTTGTAGTCACAGAGGTTCAAAGCCTGGAGATATCATCCCCACTCCCTCACATGCCCACACTATCCATTTGCCAAGTCCTGTTGCTTCTGTCTCCAAAATATTTCTTCCAACCTCCCACTCAGCCACATTCTAAGTGGCATTACTCAATTCTGGCCCATATTATCTCTTTCTTAAAGTATTCTTCTATTCCACGACACAGAACACTCTTAGCCACCAATTCTCTTCTATGCTCTTTCCCCTATATGGCTCTACAATTCTCACTGGCTCTCTACTGACCTCCTTTGTACTTTATGAATATTGCCTAACAATCCCACAGTGCAAATTAACTGCCAGGCACTGGGATAAGTACTTAACATGAAGAGAATGTTATTGTCATCTCTTTTTCAGGAATAGATAAATAAGCCTCAGGGGTAAAGTAATTTTCACTAGCTGGAAAACAAAGAGTAAGGATTTAAAATATGCATCCTAGTCCTCCCTTATCCATTGGTGATATGTTCCAAGACCCCTAGGGAAGTACCCTGAAGTCATTGAAGGTGGAAAATTCTCCCCTTTGTGGCTTTCCCCACTCTGTGGTGTCAGTGTCTGTGTACTTGCTTCCTCCCTGAACTGATCCCCAAGGCAGAGGCCATGCCATATTTGTCTTTAAATTCTTAGTAGCTAACCCAGTGTTAATACAAAGCAAGAGCTAAATAAACATGTATTTATTGTTGACTTTGAAATGTTGAAAAAGTATTCCTAGTCTCTTGATTTACTTTAGAAATAAAAAAAATGTTTTTACTGTTTTTCTATTTGATAATATTGGGCTGCTGCAGAAAATTCACAATCAAACTGATTGCTTCTTTTTAAAATTATGAGTATTGCTATTCTTCATGACTCCTTTAACATACATAAGAGTACTCTTATACATCTTTTTATATAACTTTAGTCTTCCATTAAAAGTTTATTCCATTTTTTTTACCTTATCCCATTTCTATATATGTCTACAACAATTTTCTTCTGTCTTTCCATTGTCTTCAAATCTTCACTAGCACTTTCTAACTACTCAAGCAACCCATCAATCAACACATCCACTCTTTCTCTCTTAAAAACAAACAACTCTTAATCCTACTTATTGCCTCGAGCCTCTTCTTCCTTTACTCACCTGTTTCCTAGTAACAGTAACCTACACTATCTATAATCCTTCACAATGTCATAAGGCTTTTATTCTATAAAGAACAAAACATTTTGAGTAACACTTATCTGAAAAACTGTTAAGGCTCACCCATTCAATATGAAATTGATGGTTACACAAGAAAGAAACATTTCTAGTACAAGCTATAAAACAAGCATTATTACATATTATCACAAAAGGGGGTGGAAAAATCTGTTAAACATGAGCAATGCTTAGGATTACAGTATGTCTATTACAGAATCAAATGCAGCCTTCTTGATTAAACTAGTTGTATCATCAAGAAACACAAGAATAGTGTGCTGCTTTACATATACCCTTCACGACCCCACGTTCAGTGATGCCATATTGGTAGCAATAAATCACCCAAGAAAATTAGCAAACACTAAAAAATCTGTATTTGGTTGATTGTTTTGTTGCTGTCGCAGATTTAAGAAAATAATGGCAGAAATGTTAATAATGTAAACTATCATATGTGTTGTTCCTGTAGCTGTTATACTGCAGCTAGCACAAAAACAAAAATATTTTTTCAGTACTTAAAAGCTGTTATCTAATTCAGTAAACAATTAGCTCACATCATTGACAAGTAAATAGAGCTCTTGCGTACACACACACACACACACACACACACACACACACACACACACACAAACCAAACCAAACTCCAAAATCCATCAGTCTCATATTCAGCCTCATATTCAAGTGGGCCAATATATAGAAAAACATTCTTCACTCACCAAACAAGAACCAAGTAATGTGTTTTGAAGTTTATGAAGACAAACTCCTCTCTCTCCAGCAATATCTTTGTACCATACTGGTCAATTTCTTGGGTTTTGTAATTCAATACCTGAATGCAAAATCCCAACTCCTCCATTTATTGACTTTGAAATACTGAAAAAATACTCTTAACCTCTTGGTTTACTTTAGAATCCTCCTCTGTCAAATAATGACTACATTTCCTGCCTCATGAAAGGCAGTGAATACTAGTCACAATTGCCATGTACCAGGTCGCTGAACAAAGGTTACTGTGCTGAAGTCCTAGACTGCAAGAATTGACTTCTTTATTGCTACCGTTGCTTTGTTTTTATGCTATGTTTTGTAAATCTCACTATACTATGAAGTGAAGACTTGCATATTTTACAATTATCAGTTGAGCTTACTATGCAATCGGCACGTCAGACGTTGGAGACACATTGGTAAGTATGATATATGAACTCCTTATTCTAAAAGAACGAATATTCTGGCCAAGGGAGGTAGACAATAAAAAAATGGATCAGTAAAGCAACAGGCAGTAAAAGTACTGGTCAGATTAAACAGAGCAATACTATAAGGAGTGATTCAGTGGCAATCACAGTGATTAAGTTGTCAGGAAATGTCTCTTTGAAGAGTTGAAAATTTGGACTCCATCCATGTGGTGGGTGGAACAGCGATGCCTCACCCCTACCTTAAAAGGGACACATCCTAATCTTTGGAAGTTGAGAATATGTTACTTTACACGGCAAAAGGATATTTGCAGATGCCATCAAACTAAAAGAACCTTGAGCTAGGGAGAGTATCCTGAGTTATTCATGTGGGTCCAATCTAATCACATGCCTTCTTGAAATCAGCAGAGGTTTCTCATTCCCTCGCTTTCAGAGAGAAATGTGACTGTGGGAGAGGATGGGAGAGATACAACTAAATTGGCTTTGAAGGTGGAGGAACGGGACCGTCAGCCAAGGAATGTGGGTGGCCTCTAGAAGCTGTGAAAAGTCAGGAAATATATTCTTCTCTAGAGACTCCAGAAAGGAATGTAGCTCTGCTTTTACCTAGATTTTGGCCAGCAAGACCTGTGTCTGGTTTATAACCTATAGAACCGTAAAATAGTAAATTTGTGTTATTTTAAGCCACTAAGTGTGTGATAATTTGTACAGCAGCAATAGGACACAAATGCAGGCCAGAATGATAAGAAAGAAACATCGATGAAAATGATGGCATAGCTTTGTTTGTAATTGGAGCAGCTGGGACAAAGCCCCTAACACTGGAGTAAGGGTGTTAGAGACAGAAACAAGCTGTTGTGATTGAAACATGAGCAATGGGAAGTCTATGAAGTCAGAGAGGTAGGCGGGAGCCAGATCATGTAGGGCTTTATGAGTCATTATTTTATTCTAAGTGTATAGGGAAGCTTTGGAGGTTCATGATTATATTTAATTGTTTTTAAAACGTTACTCTTCTAAGGAAATTGAATATAGATGGCAATGGTGAAAGTAGAGACGTTGGTTATAAGACTATATGAGATACATATAACCTTTTGGAAATATATTTCATTTATGAACCATTTGGTAGGGTAGAGAGCTCTTAGCTCTAGAGTAGAAAGGAAAATTATCATGACCTTTATAAATAAAAATTCCCCTGCATCTCGGCAGCCAATGGAATGTGTGACATCTGAGATGAGCAGGTGTTTGAGGAAAGATTCTCTATGTAATCTACGACCTACAAGCAACATGTGGTAAGGCCTGTCAAAAAGGACTATTAGCAAAGCTAATTGTCTGGTTCCATTTACGGTCCTATGGCCAACTGATATTGATGAGAAGTAGCCCTTAATTTGTGAAAGCCACTATGTTAGGTCAGTTCTTTATTTTCCTTTATTTGAAGAAGCTTGTTCTATATTCATGCTTATGACAGTGTTAATTAAAACAGAATCTGTCAACAAATCTTTTCAAAATGTCAAAAAGTTAACATCTATATAAATATAAATACATGTCAATGATTTTATTTACCATTAACTCATTAACTAATGCAGTCATTATTAACTAATGAGTTGCATAAATGGAATATTCTGACTGATTTAAGCACATACATGTTTTAAAAATAAAATTGAATTTTACATATCTGTGTATGCACATATACACACGCACATGAATTTGGGTACATTTCCTGAGGTTCACAAATTTAGCAAAAGTCCCTGATATTTGGCATCTGTGAGCCAGAATCAAGCCCTTAAGATAATTTTGCAGACACTGCCTCCAAATACATAGTTGTGTGTTTTCTGTATCACAAAGTAAAATGCATTCCTTATCCTGTGTTGTCATTTAAAAATTTTGAAATCTTCTGAAATAACTCCTCCATGTCTGTTTTTTCAGTTGTGAAATAGAGGTAGTAAAAATATCTTATGTTATTATTACACCATGTAGTATTGAGAATAAAAAAGGCTAATAAAAATGGCTGTGCATGAAAGCATATGACTGCACAGTACCATGCAAATGAACAAATGATTATTAGTACTAATCCTACTATTACGACAAGTAGTACTAACACTGCTACTACTTTTTCTATTTCACTACTACTTCTGTTTTAGATAAGATGTAATGACCTTGTAAATTTCCATGCTCATGCTTCGGAAAGAAGGAAATGGAGTGAATGAGTATGTGCCCTTCCTTTCTTTGTTTCATCTTCTCCTCCGTAAATCCCAGCCCACATTCTAGTCTGATATACTGCTGAGTATTTGTAAAAGCAAAGACGATTCTGATGTTAGGGACATGGGCAACACATACACAAATCATTGAAGGAGGAATTGATTTGGGAGCTAATTATTTACATTTTTTCGAATAGCCTTTATCATCCTAAATGGTAATGATGTAATTACACACCTGCTTTGTTCCTCTCACTGAGAACCTCTTAAGGACTCATTCATCCTTGCATTCCAAACACCTAACACAGTGTATGACATAAGATACACACTCAACCATAATTGAATAAAAAAAAAGGATTATCATTTTTTTTCATACAACATCCAGAGTGAGCTTTTAAACATCTGAGCATTTCATTCCTTGCCTTAAAATACTCTAAACAGATAAACAGATTCCCTAATAGGAGTTGGAATAAAATCCTGAATTGCAGGCTTCTACGTGGTCCGACTCCTTTCCACCTGTCATATTTTTTACACTGCCTACCCTGACCACATTAGCCTTCTTTCTCTCTCACATGTGGGGTGCCTATTCGCTTCTTGAGCCATTATAGTAGTTGTCTCTCTGTATGGATTATCTTTTCGTTTGACTATTTCACTAATGCTATTTACTCTTATTCTCTGCCCTTGCACCTAGAATATTTTGCAGATGTGATCATTTTAACTACTTTACTCACTATTTGCTCATTAGCAAAAAATAATATATCTTTGGAGTATTCTTTTGTCTGTGGCTGAGTCACCTAACAACTGCCTAAACAACTGTCACCTACAAACTGCTTTAAAACATCTCTTTCCAAAGTCATCTTACATAAATGAGTGTTCATAGAATATATTTCATGACTTTGAATGTCCTTTTTTAACTTTACATTCTCTTCGTTCTCTTGGCTTGTTGTTTTTTTCTACAGTCTTATTCATTGTGTATACTTTTATCAAAAATATTCTGCCCTAATTCTTGTTTCTGGATAACTTTGAGAAAAGAATGTCTTTTGTGACTTTAGATAGACTCACAGAATAATAGAATGTTAACATGTTTAGTAATTCTAGCAGTTGGCAGCTTTTGGAGGTTGCAAGCGTTTCCATATCCACTGATCTCAGCAGTTCCAGAAATCCATGGACCACAGACTAAGAAATTTTGTTTTAAGTTCAACACCCTGGCATTATACATGAATAAAATAGAGAAGTGAAGTAACATGCCCAAGAACACACTATTAAAAAGGGTGTCTGACTCCTAAACCATGAGATTCTCCACCCCATAGTACTATTTTGTCACCAGGTTGTGACTGGGTTAGAATCAAATTTGGGGTACTTTTATGCCAAATGAGAATTCTATTATTAATACACCTTTAGCAAATAGTTTTTCCTGTTGTTTGTTTATTTTTTAGAGTCTAGGTCCTGCACTGTTCCCTAGGCTGGAGTGCAGTGGTGTGATCATGGCTCACCGCAGCCTCAAACTCCTGAGCTCAAGGGATCTTCCTGCCTCAGTCTCCCAAGCAGCTGGGACTGTAGACATGCACCACAATGCCTAGCTAAGTTTTCAAATTATTTTTTTTATAGATGGGGTATCTCTATATTGTCCAGACTTGTCTCAATCTCTTGACCTCAACAGATCCTCCAGTCTCAGCCTCCCAAGTTGCTGGGATTACAGGTATGAATCGCTGGACCAGCTACTTTTCTTATCAATCTATTGGTATATGACCAATATATGTATATACTAGATTACATGTCTGAATATAAATATTTTAAGATGTATGTGTTTGTTCTCTGATAAAAATGAAATTACATCATATATTATCTATGAACATTTTCATTGTCATTGAGAACTCTTAAGATCTATAAAGAATTTTCCTATTTTTCTAAAAGGTTACTCAATTATTTTATTGAAGCAATTCATAATGAAATTAAAAATTGATTTGAACTCATATGGAAAATTTCCTTTAAAAAACCTATTCATGGCTCAAGCCTGTAATCCCAGCACTTTGGGAGGCCGAGATAGGCGGATCACAAGGTCAGGAGATTGAGACCATCCTGGCTAACACGGTGAAACCCCGTCTCTACTAAAATACAAAAAAAATTAGCCGGGCATGGTGGCTGGCGCCTGTAGTCTCAGCTACTTGGGCGGCTGAGACAGGAGAATGGCGTGAACCCGGGAGGCGGAGCTTGCAGTGAGCTGAGATCCGGCCACTGCACTCCAGCCTGGGTGACAGAGCGAGACTCCGTCTCAAAATAAATAAATAAATAAAATTTAAAAAATAAAAAAAATAAAAAACCTATTCAAATTGATTGAATAGGCTAACCAATTTGGACAATTGATAGTTTGAATTCCCCAGTGTAATATAAGTAGTTTATTTGGGATGCATTCTTGAGAAACACTAGTAGGGGAGATAGACAGAGAAATAAAGGAAACCATTAAAGTGTACATTATTAAGCTAGTTACCACCATAGGTGGTTCAAGTTTGATCTTACTCAGGAACTCTTAAAATCTGGCTTAAAATACTTTAGAACTATCCTTCCCAACTCTAAGAAAGAAAGGACGATGGATATTCATGCACTAACTTTTGTTATTGTCTCATGACTGATTCTGGACCATTTACTCTTCTGACACTTCCAGATTACCTTTGAGTAGAGTCTTAAGTGTTTACAATAACAGTAAGGTAAGGTCATAAAGTAATTCTCAGTAAAACCTCAGTTGTGCTAAGGTTATACAGGTGTGGCACTGGCAGTGCATGCCATATTCCATCTCTCATAGCTGCGTAATATAGATCAAGATCACCAATGTGTGTATGACTAGTATAAACTAAGCTGCTCCACTGTAAACACTTAGTACAATATTAAATTTAAAAAATATCAACCCCTCTACACAATAATTAGAAATATATTTAAATCTCAACTAAGTTTCTGCTTCCAGGTAAATTGTAGTAACTACACAACATTTTGTTTCTTACACTTAATGCAACTACGAACGCTGAACTGACCAAGTGCATGGAGAAGTTATTCAAAAACTATAGAAAGTCAATAGAAGAAGGTAAATTGTGGGGAAAGATAAGAATTCAATATATCACCAAGTCTGTGGTGAGTATACAATTTTTTTTTCTCCAATCCCCAACCTGAATGCAATACAACCTAAAAACCAGAATGGACGTTGGCACAGACAGGGAGAGCTAGAGGAAAAGAATTCCAGTTCTGCTTTAGGAAAGGGAAAGAGAATTATTAATGAAGGAAAATACAGTAAATCCTATTTGTTTATTTTTATGTATTTATTTATTTCTTCATTCTCTCGCTTTTCAGTCCACAAGCAATCCGATGTTAATCTACTGGGGGCTACAAGAGCCAAAATTCTAGGGAGGGATATTTTACTCTGATTAGCAGGCTGTGATCTCAAAGGGGTAGGGAACCTCCCTTTGCATCTCTCTCTCTCTCTTTCACTCTATTGTCCCACCTTTTAGAACCAGTGAGGAGGCAATCATGAAAGTGCATAAAAGAACGGGAATTAAAGCCCAGCTTTCTGGGTGGAGGACTGAAAAGATGAGCCTCAGTGAAAAAAAGAAAAAAAAATTACCAAGGAGATCACAGAGATGTTAGAGCTCAGAAAAGTGACCCCATAAAACTCTTTATAAACTCCTGGGATGACTCTGACCTGTGATTTCATAGATCTTATTCAAGTCATATATCACTTTGAGAAGTGAACCAAGAGAAAGACCACCACACACATAGGACATATCCAAATCATAATGCAAAGACTTTGAAACTCAAATTGACTTCATAACTACAGTTTATAGATGGAGGACTAGAATTTTCTGCTTGAACTTATCCAAGTTAATTGCTTGCTAAAAAAAAAAATCAACATTTTTCATAGGAATAAAAATAGACCCAACATCTCATTACATAATATTCAAAATGACCAGCATACAATCAAAAATTAATATGCATATTCAAATAAGGAAAATCTCAACTAAAATGGAAAGAAATAATTAACAGAGGCCACCACCGAGATCACACTGATATTGGAATTATCTGACAAATATTTAAAACCAGCTGTTATACAAATGCCCTGACAAGCAATCACAGTCATTCTGAAATGAATAGAAATATGAAGTCTCAGAGAATAAATAGAAGGCATTAAATAAATCCAAGTGGAAAATTGAAAACGTAAAAGCACAATTGTAGAAACTAGAAAAACAAAACCTTCACTGTATGGTCTCAATGGCAGTTTGAAGATGACAGAAGGAAGATTGAATGAATTTGAAGACAAAGCAATAAACATTATCCAATCTGAACATCTTAGATAAAAAGCATGACAAGGATGAAGAGTTCATGCACTATGGGGCAATAACAAGGGGTCTAACATTAGAGCCATCAGATTATGAGAAAGAGATGAGAACAAAAAGGGCAGTGCTAAAAAAAATTAATGTTTGAAACTTTTCAATTTGACAAAAAAAAAAACCCTCACAATTTTAAGAAGCTGAGTTATCTTCCAAAAGGATACGCCCGAAGAAATTCATACCCAGACCCAGAAAAATCAAACTACTGAAAACTAATGGCAAAAACAAATTCTTAAAATAATCTAAAGCAAAATTCTGCATTATTTGTAGGACAGGAATAATTCTATTCCTGCCATTTCTTATCAGCAACAATGAAGAGCAGAAGGAAACAGCACAACTTTTTTAAATAATGAAAGAAAATAATTTTCAAACAAGAAATTTATATTCAGTAAAAAATATCCCTTCATCAATGAAGGTGAAATAAAACCATTCTCAGATGAAGGAAAATTAAGAGAATGTGTTGCCACCATATCTGCTCTAAAATCATTGCAAAATGAAATTATCTAGACAAAAGAAAAATGATACCAAGCAGAAATGTGGAATATCAGGAATGAATAAAAGCAAGAGAAATGGTAAATATCTGGGTAAATATACTAGACTATTCTTACTTTCTTGAGTTCTTTAAAATAGGTTTGACAGTCAGAAGCAAAATTATAGCAGAATCTGTGATGGGGTTTGGCTCTATGTCCACATCCAAATCTCACCTTGAATTGTAATCCTCATGTGTCCCTACCCAAGTCTCACCTTGAATTGTAATCCTCACGTGTCCCCACCCAAATCTCATCTTGAATTGCAATCCCCCCGTGTGGAGGGAGAGACCTGGTGGGAGGCGATTAGACAAAAGACTGGGTAGACACTTAACCAAAAAGGATATAATGATGGCAAATTGGCACATGAAAAGCTACTCAATATCATTAGTCATTAGAGAAATGCAAATAGACATGAGATACCATGTCTATTAGAATGGCTAAAATAAAAATACTGACGATACTAAATTCTGAAAATTACATAAAGTTGAACTTCACATATATTGCTGGTGATAATGTGAAATTATAATGCCACTATGGAACACAGTTCAGTCTTTTTCTAATAAAGTTAAATTAACCCCTACCATAGAGGCCAGGAAACCTACTCCTGAGTATTTATTTTAGATAAATAAAAACTTACGTTCACAAACACATGTACAAGCACAGGAGCCATACACAAATGTTTTATGAAGACTATTCATAATTGTCCCAAACTAGAAACAATCCACATGGCCTTCAACAGGGAAATGGATTAAAAACCAGATACATACATATAATGGAATCATACTCAACAATAGAAATGAATGAATGATTGTTACACCCAACAACTTGGACTGGCCTTAGAAGAATTATGCTGTGTGAAATAAACCACTTTCAATAGGTTACACCCTTTATCGTTTCATTCATACAGTTCTTGAAAAGGTGTTCTCTGTAGTGATAGAGAATGGATCAGAAGTTTCTAGGGGTTAGAGAAATGTATGGAAGGAAGATGTGGCAATAAAAGAGTAGGAGGAGGGAGATTTGAGAGATGAAGGACCTGTTCTCTATCCTAATTGTGGTGCTGATTACTAAAATTCCCAAGTCAGGATGCACACACACACACACACACACACACATATACACAGGGTAAAATTTACTGTGTCATAATTTAAAATTAACTAAAAATAATAATAATAAAAGAAATATGTACTAGACAATCTTGAAAATTACCCAAAAGGAATTCTATTTACATTAAAAGCAGAATCTCTTAAGATGTCTTGCCCCATTGCCTTCTCTCTCCATTTCACTGGCAAAGTAATGCAATTAAAGTCTCCCCTTCATCACTATAATTTCCCCAAACCGTGCCAGACCCAGGCCACCTTGGCTGTAGTATACTGTCTTCTCTCCGCAAGGAATCTATTTCTCTTTTATCTATTCATTATCTCTCTTACCTTTCTGGAGTAAATCACTCAAACTTGTCTTTGCACTTTACCCTGTTGCTTATTTTTTAATTCTTTACCCAGTATGCTGAGGATTCAATGTGGCTAAGATAGGATTTTCCTTAATGGGAGGAAGAGAGGAAGAAGCTGAATGCCAAAATACTTAAATAACTCCCATAGAATCACACAGCAAGGCAGAATTGGAGACAGGACATCAGTTTAGGCCTCTGGAATCTCCTTTCTGCCCTCCAATGCATATCAATACATAATGCATATCAAAGTCATATGCATTAAAATTCAAACAAGATTTCTATTGCATAATATGCTCACCAAACACCATTCTTCAAAATAGTCACTCTTTATATAGAAAACTAGGTATTTAATAAAGTTTTCTAGTAGAGCTGCTAAAAATTGCATGTCAAGTGGTTTGTAAATGCATTTGGCTTAATGCTTTCCTTTGAGCACCCCGAGTCTCCTGCCATCTTTCTTATTTGTGGAGGAATAAAGGGCCTCGGTGAGATGGTTATGAAAGGGTGTTGGATTTAAGGATGTGAAGAAGTTGGAGGTATCTTGATCGTCCACTTTTCATCTAGCAATTTCACGCTATTGTTAATAAAATAGGCAGAGGTGGCCGGGCGCGGTGGTTTACACCTATAATCCCAGCACTTTGGGAGGCCGAGGTGGGTGGATCACAAGTCCAGGAGTTTAAGACCAGCCTGGCCAAGACGGTGAAACCCCATCTCTACTAAAAATACAAAAATTAGCCAGGAGTGGTGGCAGGCACCTGTAATCCCAGCTCCTCAGGAGGCTGAGGCAGAGAATTGCTTGAACCTTGGAGGCAGAAGTTGCTGTGAGTCGAGATCGTGCCACTGCACTCTAGCCTGGGCGACAGAGAGAGACTCCATCACAAAAAAAAAAAAAAAAAAAAATTGGCAGAGGTAATCCTTCAGGCGCCCTAGCTGCCACGTTCATTCCTCACTCCAGCTCAAACACATCTCTTATCACATCCAGAGGCTTGGGATCGTAATTTCAGGAGACCACAGTAGAACAGAGATGTTAGATCTGAAGCACACCCCGATCCCTGAATACAAAATACATGTTATTAGTTTTCCCACTTGCAGTGCAATGTAACATAATCCAGCCTACTGATACACTATTTGGCAATTAATTCCATATTCGATACTGACTAAAACAGCCCAAATCAATACTATTTATGAAGGCAGAGGGAAAATCAGTAATACAATGTCTGTATTTGATAACTCATTTCTTATTTCACTTGATTATTATAAAGGCATACTTTGCAGGCCAGAACTAATAGGGACTATTTAAATTAAAGAGAGTTGTTGTCTGTCTGTCTTTTGCTGAGGAACTGGGGTGAGAGGAAGCGGTTCTGGTTTGGGTGAGCTTCCAGGCAAACAGGAGAATCACAGTGATGGTGGTAGGAGGGGAACTGTTCTATACTGTCTGTTCCGTTGGATAGGACTTAGACTTCTATGGCACAGGCAGTGGAAACCAGGAAATGAAGGAGTTGTTCACAATGAGTATAAACAAGCACATCTAGACAGAGTTGTTGCAACCCTGTATCTTGCAGCTTGATGAGAACTGAAGCTTTGAGAACATCTATGAATAGCACTCTTGTCCCAGATTTTGGTATATTCTTTCACAGTTTTCAACTACACATGTGCTCTATCTTTTGGGTTCCTTCTAAAGTAACTAGAAGACACTTGGCATGAAGATGAACACTGAGATTGTTCTTCATTCACAGTTTGAACGTTGTAATTTGGGCAGTAAAGCCCTTAGTGGCTAAGGAGAAAGGTGCAGCATAGGGTTGGCCTCTTCCAAACCATATAAATCAAGATGGTTGAAGGAGGTTCCCCATAGGAAAATCAAGGAGGGAGAATAATCACCTTCGGGCAGAGAAAAATAAAAAGCATGTACTATACTATTCCATTAAGTCACCTAATTTTGTGACTTGGGACAATTTGCTTTAAGTTCACCAAACCTGTACAAAAGGGGCTATTATATTTATCAGTAGAGTCCCTTTTTGAAAGGCTAATATGTATTTACAAAGTATAATTTTCAAAATGTTAAAAACATGGCTCTCATCCAACACAGCACAATAGTGAGCAATGTTAGGTCTTTTTAGCTCACTAATGAGGGAACCAGTGGAATGATATGCTCATTCAAATGAGACTATGAGACATTGACAAAGATATTACTGGTGGAGGAGAAAGAGGCTGAAGTAAGATGGCAACATTAGATACAGAACTGATTATTGTAAAGGGGAAGAAAACTGTAGCATTCCAGGCTGTCTTGACTATAGAACAGAAACATTTGCATCTTTTCAATTCTTTACAAGTTAACATTTGACATTACAGAATGCAGAGCGTAAGCAGTAACAAAGAGTAAGCCAAGCACGTGTATATTCCCTGGAATATCAGATAACCCTTAAGCAAGCTGTTAAATAATGCTTTTGTATGACCTGTAATATTTTTGCTCTATATCAAAATTTGGGGTAACTTTTCATAATAACATGAAGTTTCTGGTGCTTCATAGGTAATTGGCAAAATGTTAGCTATTTTATGACCACACTAATGTTAAACGTGAATGAGATGAGACCTCATAATGATTTCTTTTTATCTGTTCTTTCCATGTATATTTCTCATTGCTCCATATTCACCTTCCTCAAGTATTATTTTTATGCAATTTTCTAATGCCTAGTATAGGTTGGGGCACAAAATAAGTTTCTCGTACATGCCTATTAAATGGAAAAAAATTAATCCCCTCAAATTTCATTGGTTACACAGTGACTGCAGAATATTTGCTATTTTTCTTAAATCAAACTACTTATTTCGAATAGAACTCTTAGTCACAAGAGGTTCAAACCACCTCATACTTTTCCATAATGACATATTTTACTGTGCAGATTTATGAATTGAATTATAGTGTTACAACTAATGAATGTGATAAACTAAAAATTACACATATAATATTGTACTCCAACAAAATGGGCGAGTGCATCTTTCTAATATTTTTATCAAGACTATCTAACAAAAGAATTATTTAAGACCCCTCATTAAGTAATAAATGAACTAAAGTTGACTAATACTTAGCAAATATCTGGTTTATTAATTGAAGCTTTTACTATAATAACAATATTAATTTCATCTAACATTATTGACCATTTACTATATGATAGGCATATGCTATGTGCTTTTTATGCATTTCCCCTACTGAATATACTGAACGTATGAGTTAATGTGGAGAGATGGGAAAGGAATAGACTTTCAAGTCAGAAGACCAGAGTCTGAGGTTCAAAAACAGTCATATGTCACATAACATTTCACTCAACCACAAACCACATATACAATGAAATTCCATAAGATTATAATGCCATACTTCTACTCTAATTTTTCTATGTTTAGATACATAAATAGTTGCCATTGTGTTACAATTGCCTACAGTATTCAGTACAGTAACATGCTGAATACTGATTACCATTTGTAGCCTAAAAGCAATAGGCCATACAGCCTAGGTGTGTAGGAGGTTATGACATACAGGTTTGTGTAAGTCCACTCTATGATGTTCACACAGTGATAAAATCACCTAACAATGCATTTCTCAGAATGCATTTCTCAGAATGCATCCTCGTCATTAAGCAATGCATGACTGTACTTAGTTTACAAATCCCTTAAATACTTAAAATTGTTGTCTCCTCGGCTGGGCAACACGGTGAAACCCTGTCTCCACTAAAATACAAAAAATTAGCCAGGTGTGGCGGTGTGTAATCCCAGCTACTCGGGAGACTGAGACAGGAGAATTGCTTGAACCCAGGAAGCAGAGGTTGCAGTGAGCCAAGATCGCGCCACTGCACTCCAGCCTGGGTGACAGAGTGACACTCCATCTCAAAAAAAAAAAAAAAAAAAAAAAAAAAAGGGGAAAATAAAGCAAGTCCCACTTACATCCCAAGGTCAGTGAACAGACTCCCAAGGGAAAGAGCAAACTGCATTCGTATGGTACTTCAGAGAGTTAATGAAAGTTCACGTATACTATTTACTTCCAGTGTATTGCTTTTTCCACTGTATCAAGTAGCCATCTTCTTTTAGGAGCAAGGGGTCTAAGGTAATGTGATTTAGCATATCCATGTAGGTCCTAAAACAATGATTATTTTCCACCTGAATTGGTATTATTTTCAACAATATAATCCCCTCTAAGAAAATTGTCCTGTGGATCTTTTTGTTAATTCTTTCTTTCTTTCTTTCTCCCTTTCTTACTTTCTTCCCTTCTTCCCTTTCTTTCTTTCCCTTTCTCTTTCTTTCTTTCTTTCTTTTTCTTTCTTTCTTTCTCTTTCTCTTTCTTTCCTTCCTTCCTTTCTCTTTCTTTCTTTCTCTCTTTCTTTCTTTCTTTCTTTCTTTCTTTTCTTTCTTTCTTTCTCTTTCTTTCTTTCGTCCCTTCCTTCCTTCTTTTCTTTTCTTCTCATTTCTTTCTCTCCTTCCTTCCTTCCCTCTTTCCTTTCTCTTTCTCTCTCTCTTTCTCACTCTCTCTCTGCATCTCTCTCTCTCTCTCTTTCTTAGCCAGACCCGTAGCCCAGGCTGGAATGCAATGACATAATCTTGGCTCACTGCAACCTCCATCTCCCTGGCTCAATGGATCCATCCACCTCGGCTTCACAAAGTGCTGAGATTACAGACGTGAGCCACCACGGCTGGCTTGTGAATGCTTTCTTCTACCCATTGAAGAGTCAGTATGCAGTCTTCTTGATGCCAGGACAAACAGCAGAGAGTCAAGGAAAATCATATGTGTTAAGTCACTTATACAAATAAATGGCAGCTATAGGAAAAACTGAAGCCACATGGCACAATGAGATCTAACTTGAATCTCATAGAACAAGTAATTTTGCCTGAGGAAGGTAACTCCACTAGAAGACTAATTTCCCGTATTAGTTTGCTGGGACTGCCATGACAAACTACTACAGACTGGGTGGTTTAAGGAGCAGAAATTAATTTCCTCTGCATTCTGGAGGCTAGATGTCTGAGACTGAGGTGTCATAAGGTCAGCTTCTTCTGAGGCCTCTTGCCGTGGCTAGAGGATGGTCATCTTCTCATTGTGTCCTCACATAGTTGTCCTTCGCCTGTATTTTCTGCATCCTCATCTCTTCTTCTATTAAGGACACCAGTCATAATAGATTAGTGCCCACCCTAACGACCTCATTTAACCTCGATTACCTCTTTCAAGACTCTGTCTTCAAATACAGTTACCTTTGGAGATATTGAGAGTTAGGACTTCAACATAGGAATTTTGCAGGGACACAATTCAACCCACAACACCCCAAAATGATGCCTTATTTATTAGCCTGGGTTCATAACTTTATATTTCTTCTTCACTAACATTAACAGGTTCTTGACTCACCATGTGCTGTTGAACATTAGATGAAACATTGGATTATAAATATAGTTCATGTTGCAATGATGCCAGGCAACGATGTGTGCCGCTGAACAGTCATCTCAGCAAACTAAAGTGCATGCAAGATGCTCCTTTCGGGATTTGTTGTTTGGAGAACAAGTGGAAATTCTGTTTGATGAGAACTTGGGGCAAACGCTTTCTCCAGTGCTGACCTGGAGCCTATTCTTGGCAATGCTCAGAGAGAAGGAGAGGCTAGATACATCACTGGGATGTTGACCCAGCAAGTATTCATGTCAACTACATTCATTAGAATTGAAACCACATCTGAAGTCTATCCAGAGAGGGTAAACCACCGTTTGGAAGCCAGGCATAGTGGCCCTGGTTGCAGTGCCTTCCACTTAAAAGCATCAGTGCCTCTCAACATCTTCCTCTGCTATTTACGGTTGCCAGAGAGAAATATATTTACTTTTGCAGATTGTTCTGCTGCGTTCTTTTTTCTGCCTTACTCACACTTTACTGGAAAGAAAAAAAAAAATCATGCTTCGAGAGCTTCCCCTCTCCAGTCACCCAAAATAGGAATTTCTATCATTTTGCTGTTTCCAAACCCAGAATAGGAATTTCTATCATTTTGCAGTTTCCAAACAGCAGCAGATCAGAATCTGTTTATTCTGCACCCTGAGGAACAGAACAAGTCATACTGTGACCGTGTCTCATTAATTTTTTCTGTAATTTCAAAGAAAAAATTGAAGAGAAGAATCAGGCTTTAGGCTATGCAAAAATCGTTCAGCACAGTAAATAAATCAGCCTGAATCTAATAAAGCTCTTTTGGGCTACAACAAAGCAAGCTTGCAAACTGATGGTTGTATCCCTGAAGTTGGTAAAGAGTTGCATAACACATCAGGTAGGCCAAAAAAGCACCGATAAATCAATCTTTACTAAATATAAAACAACTTGGCAAAGTTGATGAAGAAAAGGAAGAAGCTGAAACGTGTGCATGAAATTTCCACATTAAAAACTCATTGGTCTTGCCTGGATCCTGATGCAATTTGAAAGGAAACAGACAATTCTATAATTTTAGTAAAAATATTTATGGTACAGTATACAAGTTCACCAAAACATTCTCTCTCAAGTTCTTTTAAGAATCAGCATTCCTTACCCCAGCAGAGAAGCTGCTAAAACAAATTTATTTTTTGTTCATTTCAGAACATTCTGGATTCTAGCTATGAAAAACACAAATGCTTCGACCCTTCCCACCCCCATCACCATCAAAGAACTCTGTAACCACATGTCCTTCCCTATTTCTTTATACCACATATTAGAGACGAACATGTGGCTTGACATACATGGTCTTTGTAATCAAGATCAGTTGACTAGCAGTTCAAAGATAAGGTCAACAATCAGTTTCCAGCTCTAGGAGAAAAAATTAAGGAATTTAAATTTATGGTTTTAACTTCCGGCCCTGTGAAATATCCGGAAACTCCAGATTTTGCAATATTTGGAAATAAAAATATTTCCATAATATTTGCATATTTGCAAATACAAATGTGATGCACATACAATATTTGGAAAAGTACATGTAAATTTATGTAATGAATATATAAAATAAACATATAAGTAAATTATTATTTACATCACACTAGGCTATTGTCAAGTTTGGGTCAAAGAGAAAAAGGTATGCGGAAAATTAAATTCATTTATTTGTTCATTCATTCAAACATTTAGCAAGCATTTATTAAGGGTTTATTTTTATGCCCTGCAGGGTCTCAACGACCAGCTTGAAGACTCTGCCCGCAAGGAATTCAGAATATAATGAGGGAGCTAGATGTGCCAGTTGATGTTTAGCAATCACTGTGTTAATGCTGGGATAGAAGGATGTACCATGGTGTGATGAGGGAACTAAACAGAACAAATTAAAGTCAGTCAGGCCTGTAATCCCAGCACTTTGGGAGGCTGAGGTGGGTGGATCACTTGAGGTCAGGAGCTCAAGATTGGCCTGGCCAACATGGTGAAACCCTGCCTCTACTAAAAATACAAAAATTAGCCAGACATGGTGGTGGATACCTGCAGTCCTAGTTACTTGGGAGGCTGAGGCAGGAGAATCACTTGAACCCAGGAGGTGGAGGTTGCAGTGAGTCGAGCTCACACCACTGCACTCCAGACTGGGTGACAGAGCGACTCTGTCTCAAATAAATAAATAAATAAATAAATAAATAAATAAAGTCAGGAAAATTTTAACACCTTAAGAAAAGTCCTTGATTTTTAATGTTTAAAAATTGATAAAGGCTAATTTTAATCAAACAAGGGAGAAATGAAAATCAATAGTTCTCCTTGGAACTTATCTTACAATTCTCACATTTTTATACCTCTCATTGAGAACATATCTGGTCAGAAGCAAAAATAATTTTCATTTATGTTGTGGACAGTTTTAAAAGTAGTTCCTAGTTATTCCCACTCTTGGTATTTGTACCCACTTCATATCCTCCTCCCCTTAAATGTGAGGGGAACCTGTGATTTGCTTATAATAGTACACAGCAAAGGTGATGGGCTATCACTTCCAAAATTATAGTATTTAAGTTGATTTGTAAGTTGTCTTGCTAGAAGACTGTATTCACTACTACCTGCAATAAAGCAAGCTGCTCTATTGTAAGTTACCCTACAGAGAACCTCACACAAGGAAGAAATGAGGGTAACCTCTAGCCAATAGCCTGCAAAAACCGAGGCCCGCTGTCCACCCTCAACGAGTGACTGAATCTTGCCAACAACCACATGTGCATGGAAGGGTATCCTTCTCCGATTGAACCTTGGAATTAAACTGCAGCCCCAGCCAATATGCTGATTGGAGCCTTTTGAGGTCTTGAAGCAGAGGACCAGCTAAGCTATGCATAAACAGTAGAATAATAATGGGTGTTGTTTTAAGTTGCTAAGTTTGTAATAATTTGTTATGCAACATGAGGCAATACAGTCTACAAAATGCAAAAAGAAGGAACCTAAATACATAGATTCTCTGTTTCATAAAACTTATTACTTAATTTGCTAAAAACAATCATTTTAAGCACAATAATTTTCAGAGGAATCTGTATACCATAAGGAGAGATACACACATTTCTACTGTTAATGTCTTCAACCAAGACTTTACTCAATTTTTTAGAGCAAAGATATTCTGGCCTCAAACTATACATATGATCTTGCCCTTTCTATCCAACTCCCAGGCATTGGTAGATGACACAGCATGTCTTGGAACTCCACATATCTTTTTGCACACGATACATTTCCGAATGCAAAACTTAGCTTTTCTCCAGAGACACCTGAGAAATACGAGAGAATCTGACAGCTGAAGCAAACTGTAACTTTAAAGTCCATTAAGCCTGCAGGTTCTTAACACCCTCATTTTGGAGAAGTATTCAACTTACATAGTTAAATATGGGTGAATCTATAAACCAGTGACCAATAAACTTGTTCTACAAAGGACAAAGGTGATGGTTAATTTTATGTGTCAACTTACTGGGCTAAGGAATACCCAAATTTCTGGTTAAACATTTCTTTTCAAGTGTGTCTATGAGAGTGTTTCTGGAAAATGTTAGCATTTGAATTGGCAGACTATGTAAAGAAGATCACAGTCACCAATGTGGGTGGGCATGATCCAACCCCTTGAGGGCCTGAAAAAGTCTAAAAATGTGGAGGAAAGACAAATTAGCTTTTTGTTTGAGCCGGGACATCCATCTTCTCCTTCCTCCAGACATGTGCACTCCCGGTTATAAGCTTTAGTACTCGAACCTGGATTTACACTGTTGCTTCCCCTGGTTTCCAGGCTTTCATGCATGAACTGGAACTCCACCACCAGACCTCCGGCTTACAGATGACAAATTGTGGGACTTATCAGCCTCCATATAATCATATGAGCTAATTCCTCATAAAAAAAATCTTTCTATCAATCAACCTATCTATCTATATACTACTGGTTCTGTTTCTCTTGGGAACCCTAACTAATGCAGCATGATGTGGTTTGGTTCTGTGTCCCCACTTAAATCTCATGTTGAATTGTGATCCCCAGTGCTGGAGGTGGGGCCTGGTGGGAGGTGATTGGATAGTGTGGATTGTTTCTAATGGTTTAGCACCATCCCCCTAGTGCTGTCTCATGATAGAGTTCTCATGAGAGCTGGTTGTTTGAAGGTGAGTGGCACCTTCCTCTTTGCTCTCTCTCTCCTACTGGCCATGTGAATATGTGCTTGCTTCCCCTTTGCCTTCCACCATGATTGTAAGTTTTCTGAGGGTTCGCCAGAAGCCAGAAGAAGACTCCAGACTAGTGAGCAAAATTAAACCTTCTTTCTTTATAAATTACCCAGTCTCAGGTATGTCTTTATAGCTGTACAAAAACAGAGTAATATACAGCAAGAGAGTAAATACTTTAGGATTTGTGGTCCACATGGTCTCTGTTGCAACTACTCAATTCTGCTATTGTAGCAGAAGGCAGTCTTAGACAATATTAAACAAATGAGTGTGATGACAGTGTTTCAATAAGTTTTAATTCTGTACATTGGTATTTCAATTGCATATACTTCTTACATATTAATAAGTATTGTTCTTCTTTTAATTTAAAAAAATCATTGAAAACTGTAAAAACATTCTTTGCTCACAAGAAATCCAAAAACAGGAGGTGGGCTGGATTTTGGCCAGTTAGCTGTGCTTTGCTGATCCCTGCTCAAAATCAGTCACATAGCTATTTGGTAGTCCTTAGCGCAGTAAGTGGCAATCTCAGTGACTTTTAATGATTATACTATTTTCAAAGTTGAGTTAATTAGATTTAAATTTAACAAAAAAATAGCATGGAAAAAATAAGACGTGCTGGGAGATTCAAGGAGGAGGTCGGGGAATAAGGAAGCAGGATCCAAGGACTAGATGGCATCTCATATCAAACAAATACCAACAGGGCATTGTGCTTTAAAAAGAAGTAGACTTATTCCTTAGGCTTTGTGTTAAATCTGTCATTGTGATCAAGTTGCTAGGGTAGGAACTGATTGATTTCCATTTCAACGTATTTGTCTTCAAATGTGCAGAAAGTTCTCCTGGCTCCCTTCAGGATTAACATGGGGTTTGGAATAAAGTGACAGACACGTAGGAACAGGCCACAGAGACTAGCTATGCTCCTTGTGCCCCAGAATTCGAGTTCTTGGTCACACTTTCTCCCAGGACGTTTCATCCTGCTGGCCCCTTCATCAGACTGAACAGGAGACAGCTATTTCCACCTGAGGCGGCCCAGGCTTGAGTAGGCAATAGCACTCGAAGGCTTGGAAGCTTGCTGCAGCTTTTTTGGAAAACTGTGAAACTTTTTCTAATATGTGTGAAAAGACCTGTTAAACTTGGGGGGAAATCATCAGCTACTGAGCAAGCATTGCCTTGGTAATCCATATGTTTTCATGTTTCTTTCTGAGTCTCAAATCGCTCCTTTAGTTTTAAGCTTTGTCTTCCATAAGGAAAAGGAAATAGGAGGCAGGAAGTAGCAGAATAAGGCAGCTGACCTTTGAATAAAGGATCTAAGTGGTCTCAAGTCTCCTTCCAGTGGCAAGAATGGAGCCGCTTCCCTTGCATTACTAGAATAACCCAAGCCTAGAGCTCTCTTCCCACTTCTAACATGCCTAAGGCTCAGGCTGTGCTTTCTGAGAGCTGGTAATAGGTGTGCTCCCTCATTCTTTTGTGAGGAATCATCTATGTTGTCTTTTACCTTGGGCGCCCATCCAGTAAGAAGCTCATCTTGAATTCCCCTCCCGAAGAGTGAACGATTTAAAATAGCTTTCAAAGAGACTCACATGACCATGTCTCACAGCATGTTACACATTTACAGTCTTCCTTTATAGCAATTATAATTAAATCAAACCGTGGCAATGGTGTGTTTTTTAACAGTAAAGAAAAAGAAGCAAAATTAAAGAAAAATAAGTCACAAGCGTGGAAGAATGCTGTAGAGACCATATTTTTATCTCTTTGGATTCTGGGTGCAGACCTGTGTTCAAGCCATCTCCCAAAAGTCAGTGGACAAATCTCAACGAGCTTAGACTCACACTGGGAAACACACAGAGTGAAGTCATTCCTCAGGTTTATTTTAAATCCTCCACTTTGTAATTCTTGATGGTGGATGTACATGAAGACATTAGCAAATAACATGTAACTTCAAATGGGAAGATCCCTTGTCCTTCCTGAGAATAGAGTTGCATGTGACACGCTCTCCAAAGAAATTATTTTTGTCTGCATCTACAAGCTAAAGGCCTGGATTAGAGTCAGGATACTGGGATAGGGTTACAGATTCTTAAATAAACCTGGAAGGGATCTAAGAGAGCTTAGCTAGAGGATCACTAATCTTGGGAACGACAATCCTGAATGTCCTGGTGATTTGCTGCAGGTTATTCAGCTACTTAATGCATTTGCTAATTGGATCAAAGACCTTCTTTTTTTATATTTCAAAAGTAGATCCATCAGGCTTCCTTTATTACCCATCACTGGGTCTTTATGCAGAGAAAACAGACTCCCATGTTAAGACAAAAACAAAAGAAAGAATTAATGCTGCTTTCCTTTTTCCTTGATCTAAGGAAGAAAAGTAGAGGCATGTGAAGAAAACAGAGGGAGTTGGGTCACTTTGTTCCCCTACTTAGGGCAGATGGGCATATACTGATAATGAGAAAGGAGGGTGGACACTGTTCTGAAAACCCCTGGGGCTCCTAGAAACTGGTCTTGAGTTTTCTTGTTACAGGGAAATAATAATTCCGTGGGCAGGTCTCAGCAAGTACAACATCAGTGGCAAGAAGGAGGTGAGGGCCCTGCCATTTTAGGATGCTCCAGGGACATGCCAAATGGTGAATCTTGATGGAGATAGTCCCACTCCCTTTTGAGAAAGTTAGGCAACTGAATTTACACTGCTAAAGTCCAGGTGAGTCACACATGTTAAAAAATATATATTGTCAAATATATTCACATTCCATTTCAAACAGCATTTTTATGACAGTAAACTGTTTCATTATAGTGCATGTACAAATAGCTATTTTATACTTAAGTTCTATAGGTTCAAATTAATTGTGAAGACAGTTTGTTGAACAAAGGAAGGGATTCTCCTAATAAATTGGGAGATGGAAGGGGACATGCTATAAATCAGAGACCCTTAACTTTGTATTTGTAAAGACAGGCAGTACTCCTTTATGCTACATGTGACTCCTAATTAAGTGATCTTTCCAGAACACCAAGAGGTAAGTGCAGTCTGATAGATTGTGTGTGCTATAGCCCTATCCTATCGATCTTCATTAATTCATTCACCGTCTTACTCCACAGAACTTAATAAACTTACAATATTATGCATAACAAAAAGGAAAATAATAAATACTAGGAGGAATCAGACCAAAAATCAAGTATAAAGACAAGAACAATAATAATGTTAACTAATATAAAAATGAATACCATACCATTTAGTATTAATGTTAGACATGGACCATAGATTTGGTTTAAGTTTTCTAGTAGCTTTTGGATAATCAACATATAATGAACTGGGCATGGTGGCTCATGTCTGTAATCCCAGCACTTCGGGAGGCCGAGGCAGGCAGATTTCTTGAGCCCACGAGTTCAAGACTAGCCTGGGCAATATGGTGAAACCCCATCTCTACAAGAAATACAAAAATTGGCCAGGTGTGGTGGCATGTGGCTGTAGTCCCAACTACTCAGGAGGCTGAGGCAGGAGGATCGCTTGAGCCCGGGAGGTCAAGGCTGCAGTGAGCCATAATCACACCACTGCACTCTAGCCTGGGTGACAGAGTGAGACCCTGTCTCAAATATATATATATATATTTATTTATGCAGTCAAATATATACATATATATTTGCATAAATGCATGCAACATTAAACATATATATAATGACTGCATAAATGTGTGTAACTGCGTGTTTGTGTTTGAATACATCTCTGTATGTGTGTGAGGACGTATTAGTGTGTGAGCATGTGTGCACATGTGTGAGGGTGCACGTGTACACACACTTGTGAATGCATGTTTATGTAAGACAGTATACGTGTGAGTTGGGGTTATGATAAAGATGTGCATGTGTGCTCCAAGGAAACACAACTTTTCCTGCTGCTAAAAATTGGTCATCTTTGAATAAATTCAAAAATGATTTGATATTGAAACATTTATCTACACAGACATCTTAATGAGAATAAAATTTGCCTATGCCATGAAAAACAATACATAATTTAACATTTAAGATGTAAATGTAAAGTGATTCACATTTTAAAACCTCAGATGTGATGTATCTTTTAAAATATATCTTGATTACTTTATTGAGATATGACTTATGCTGGCTAAGATGAAAATGAACTAGATTTCTTTGGACACATACTACACAGAGACAGGCAGCTATGAGAAAATGACACAGAAGTTTCCTAGCAGCCAAGGATATCTATTCAGGTTGTAACATTTCTTCTAGAATCATCCTATCTTGATGGTTAGAATGCAGCGGAATTATTTTGGTTTAGTGGTAGCTGAAATAATACAGGAATCAGGGTCCCTATTCATTTAATCTACAGCCTCGATTTCCTCACCTCAAAAATAGAAAAGTTCTATCTATATTACCTTCCAGCTATAATCTTCTATGATTCCATGTTGTCTCTGTTTTAGAAATCAAACTCTTTTCATTGAGCTTTTAATTTTTTTACTGTAATTATTTTTATTATTATTTTTCAAAATAAAGACTCACTCTGTCACTTAGGCTGGAGTACAGTGTGCGATTATGGCTCAAGGCAGCCTTGACCTCCCGGGCACAGGATCTCTCTGTGTTTCCCAGGTTGGCCTTGAGCTGCTGGGCTCAAGTTATCTGCCTGCCTCAGCCTCCAGAGTGCCTGGATTACAGGAATGAGCCACTGCACTCAGTCAGTGGGCTTTTTAACTTCACATACAATTTTTTTGTCTCGTCTTTTACTGAGAAGTTAAATGCACAATAGATTATCCATCTTGATGAAAGGTTTTGTTGTTGGTAGGACAATAACAGTACCACTAGACAGTATTATAGGGTAATACCACGTACCTTGCATTGTGCTAGACTGTATGCCTAAATTAGCCTCATCTAGTCATCACATTGCGTTGTTCCAAATGAAGAAATGGTTTATCTATCTGGCCAAAGTCATCCAGTTCATGTATAATTTGAATTCAAAGTTCAAATCAAGAACTATAACAAGGAGTTTGTTAATTCTGCATTCCCTTGAAACAATTCTTTCCCAGGTACTTGCAGCAGAAGGCTAGATCACAACAAGAGTTAAAAGAGTTCTATGTCTACGTGAATGTGCGTGTGAATATGAGAGTATTAGGGGAATAGAATAGAAAGGACCACTAAATAACTTAAAAAGCAGAATTCACGAGTCATTTCAAAATGATAGTTTCTACCACATTGGGTAGAGATATGGAGAACCAGAATTGAGAAGTACAAGGTTCCATACTGTGTCAGAGGGGAAGTGCATCATGTCCTGGAGAAGGTAGAGCTAGCCTTTTTATTCCTCAGTTTTATGCAATTTTGTTTTGACTTGCTCAAGTAATTTAGTTTATTTCACTCTGCAACCAGGCAGAGATGGAAGCTAATGAGTAAGAGGTAATATTAAATGACCCATTCTAAAGGGTATTGCAAGAGCAAGACAAAAGTAACTAAAAGTGATTGTACATGAATAGAGTCAGGAAAGCACTTGAAATTTAGAACTATTTGTTTTCCTCTATATGAGAAAGATAGCAAGGTGGCCTAAGAGCTCAGTTCATATGCATTTATTCCTTTGATTTTCCTACCCCCAGCAAACATACCTGTGTTGTAACCCATGTGCTATGTGTTTTCATGAACACACTGCAAGAAACTTTCTTGAATTCTCCAGAAGTCCTACCTGCAGAATGGTTAAAATGTTGGATCCATTGCGCCAATTTGCCTTTCTCCTCCCCAATCTCTTTGGGAATATTTATCTTTTATGAGTTACAAAAAAGATTCTTGGCCTTAGAGGAAAGACAGATGAATAAATTAACCCCTGTGGGATTCCACTGGCTGCTTCTGGTAATGTCGCCTAAACTTAGACTATTCTTTTATTCCTCATACTCCATGTATGGAATATGAGCTAATGAGGAAAGTCATCATTCGTTGAATATTTATCGAGAAACCCAGAGTTCTTCCATTTTCCCTTATTACTAGATTAAAAAAAATAAAAGTTGGGAAACTGAGTTATGTGATATTTGGTACTTATTGGGCACATTAAGAAGTTCTTCCATGTTTTATGGCATTGTTTCTATTGTCTTGTGTATATTTCAAACTAAAATCTTCATAGTTCATGATTTAAGTCATAGTGGATTCTCTCAGGCTATGCAGATCACTCTTACATATGACTCATTAAGGTAAAATTTAGGATAATTAAGATTAGAATCCATACTCTGAATATTCTTTGGGCATGTGAGTAGAAATGGAAAGGAGAACAGAATGATGATACAAAAATGTGTGTTTCAAAAAATACAATTTCTGTGGCTTGAATTCAGGAACTAATGGGAATTCAGACTTACAAATTGCCTACTGAGTAATATAAGGTAATGTTTATGGAGGTGAAAAAGACCAGAAGCAAGAGTATGAGACTGTTCTTCTGCCTGGGGATCAGGTGGTTATACACAGGAATAGTATTCAAAATGATAACAACTGGTAAGGCAGGGACACCAACAATTGGAATGGGCTCTGCAGTTACTCTGAAGCAGGATTCTGGAGGGCACATTTGTTGCTGGATAATGGGGAGGGGATGGGGCTAAGCCAGGCATGGGGTCAACGTGGTGGGGGTATTGAGAGATAGTCAGGGGACTGAGGACAGCTGTTATGTATCAGGCATATATATATATTTATATATGTGTCTGTAAATGGTATTTACTGTTTTTTATTTCAATAGCTTTTGGGGTGCAAGTGGTTTTTGGCTACATGAATGAATAATATAGTGATGAATTCTGAGATTTTAGTGCCCACTTCACCAGAGTGGTGTATATAGTATTCAATACATAATTCAATATTTTAATGAGGAATGCAAGTCTTTGAGAGTATACCATCCAAATATCAGCCCTAACCATACATTGTTTTAGGACGAGACTTCCCTTTAGAAAGTGTCTTTCGTCTAACACAGAGCTCTTCAGTGTATCCTTCTGAAATCTCTCTGGCATAACCTTCTGTTCTATGGACCTCTTATAAGAACTCTTCATTTGCTTTAAAAGAGTAATTGTTTCCCAGTTATCTTCTCTTTTCTACATAATGTTAGGAGTGGGAGTGGAACTAAGAAACACTTGAGCTTTGGAGTGAGGCAGACGTAAGTTGGAATCAAAGTTACTATGCATGTGTCTTAGCACGCTATTTAATAACAGAGCATCTGTTTCCTTAGCTGTGAAAATGGCTCCTTGTGGGAATTAAAATGAGATGACTCTTTGGATGGTGTCTACCACAAAGTAGGTGTTCCATAAATGTTTCATATCATCCATTCATCTTGTTTATATAATATCTACATCATACTGCCAATATTTATTCTCAAGTCTCATCTCCATTGCTGTACAACAAGCAAATTGCTAGAGATACCATGTTTAAAGCATTTCAACTTCATTTCTGCCACTGCATCTGGAACAAGGCCATGTATGTGGTTAATACTCAATAAACAGTCACCGAGTGAATGAACAAGCCTGATTTTCTTGGCTTTTGTTCTTAGTACTTACTTTCTATCACTTAATTCATTTTTCCCTTCTCCTGGATGTACTCCAGTTTCTCCACATCCTTAAAAATGTAAGTTTGGTAAAGTACCTTCCAGGGACACACGTGTAAAGAATAAAACTGTGTCATTGGAATTCATGAATATTTTTAAATTTTTGATTTCCTTAGCCACTCTATAAATCTTGTTCACCTGGGTTGACTGAACTTTCATGCCCCTTTCTGATTCACACTCCTTGTATACGTGAAATGTCACCACGTGAATCCCATAGCCCCTCTCCCCATCAAAAACCAACTGTAGACACCAACGTTCCCCCCAAAAGTGTCAAATTACTTTACTACTTCCTTATATACTCACACTGAGGGTCAATCTGGCATAACAGCTAACAGTAAAATGACCAGGGCTTTGTGTGGGTTCAAATCTCCATTTTTACCATTTACTAGTTTTATGACTTTTAGCAAAGATAATTAGCCTCTCTATGACTCAATTTCTCAGTATGTAAAATAAAGCTAATAATAGTAGCTACCTTGCTTGTACAGTCATTTAAAGGCCAATTAGTTAATGTGTGAAAGGAACTTAAACCAGTAAATAATTAGTACTCTGCAAAAGTTAGTCATAATTATTGTCTAAAACAACTTTTCTATATCCTACAGTTTAAGTTAATGACACATACCTTCTATAGCTAAGTTAAACAATAAGATTTTCTGTGAATTTCTGACATAGAATATCACAAGGATATTTCTTGCAGTACTATTAGCACTAGCAAAAATTAGACACAAACTAAATGCCTCTTAATTATTAGGATAGTAAAATGAACTAGAGTATACCCACAATACAGATGACCATACAGCCATTTAAAAGGATTAAAGTTTTCTAAGGTGAGCTATTAAGAATACATAAGCAAGTTACAGAATAAAACATTACAAAATAAAGATATTCAAAACACAAAACACGCATAGCACACAGTTTGAAAAGATCCATAGCAAACTACAAATAGTTGTGTCTTCTGCAGAAGGCAGTTAAATTGGGTATAGTCAAATACAATTGGGCTTTATTTTCTTTATTTCTGCATTTTAAAATTATGAGGTGAATTTATTTCTTGTATAATGAAAAATAAAAAAGAATCAGTGAAGTTACAAACAGAAAGCTGATTTGAGTAGTTGGGTTCCGTGACATTGGAAGGTATTGATTTTTTTTTTTTTTTTTTTTTTTGACACTGAACTCTATTTCTGTCTAGGATTGAGTGAAACATCAATAGAGAAAACGTCAGTTAATTGACCAGTGAGTCAACGGGGCTAATGAGCTCAACTGATTTGAATCTGTGGCATCTTTTCTTAAGCATGTACATATAAACAAGTCAATTACACATTTTCAGATCAATATTAGATCCATGATTTACTGTTCGATTGCTTCCTGTGTTTTTACGACTCAGACACCTGAATGTTATGGAATAAAGAAATCTAGAGTTAAACAAACCTAAGCTAATCATCTCCATAGCTTCTCTTTGTCTGTGGAGGACACTTCATTCTTTTCCATGGTTCATGGGTTTTACTGTATTTAGAATCCATTCTTTTCTCTTGTATCTGGGACCTGATTTCTCAATGGGAAATATTTCCAAATCCAAAACAAAAATATCTCTATGTTTTTGAGTTTGGGAAAGTGCTACATTATGAATTTACTGATTTTTTCCTTGAATTTTATTTTTGGAAGGAGCTGTATAAACATGCCCTGCTGTCGGTAACAAGTGCTTGAAGTCCAACAAAGTGTTTATGAATAAGGACTGAGTCTGTGCCGCACCAGCTGCATTGTCCTTCTCACACTGATAGATTGTAATCTACTTTGTGGACAGGAACTCTGGCCTTTGTTGTATTGAAAATTCTCATAAACTCTGATGAGGAAATGTGAGCAACAGTAATATGCAAGCTCCTTCAGTGAAAAAAACAGGTTTCCTAAGATCTTGCTAAGGTCTGAACAAGCAACACATTTCCCCACAGAGAATGAGAGGGATTATCAATCATACCTCATGGTCACCCTCCAAAGTCTGCTATGAAGTGTCCCTGCTGTTCCCTAAGCAGGCAACAGACTCTCCACAGGGTTGTTGCATTCTGGTGCTTGGGGTTGGGGATCAGGCTCAGCCACTGGTGATCTTTGCACATGTCATTTCTTCCACGGCAGATGGTGTGGAAGGATAGGAACATGATGTTAAAACAAACACAGATTCAAATCCTAGCTTTACAATTTACCACATGCAAGACGTTAGACATGTTTTGAAATCTCTCTGAGTTCTAGTTGTCTTCAATTGAGATTAATAACAATTTTCTCATAACTACTGTAAGATTTTTTAAAACCATGTTTAAGAAGGACCTGAAGTGTATAGAGAAACAGTGCTTTTGTTGTCTCACTTGTAAAGGAGTTACAATAAAAACGCTGCTAAATTAAGAAAGTGTAGTCAGTGCGATAGTGTTTTGGTAGGCCACTCTACCCATGAAAAGTGGGTAGACACTAATTAACATGGGCAGCACATGTGACATTATTCTTTTTCACATCACAGATCTCCTTATTCAATTTTGAGAGTCCATTAAAATGAAAGCAAATGGCTCTCATTAGAATATCATTTGTAACTCTTGAATTCCTGAGTTATCATTGGATTTTTCCCAATATCACCACCAATCCACCTAAATCCACTGTAGAAATAGACAGAACTTACTACCCAGCTTTTATCTGACTTATCCCCTAAGCCAGGAATTGAGCATCTATGATACACCAGACATGTTGTTAAGAAACTGGAATCCATGGAGAAGTAAGATGTGCTATTTGACATCCATAGCTCACAATCCAGTATAGAGGTGGGTCACAGAGAAACAACACCTCCCCATCCCTGAACAAAAAAGTGTAACATAGGCTGGGTGCAGTGGTTCATGCCTGTAATCCCAGCACTTTGGGAGGCTGAAATGGGCAGATCACTTGAGGCCAGGAGTTCAATACTAGCCTGGCCAACATGATGAAACTCTGTCTTCTCCACCAAAAATACAAACATTAGCTGGGTGTGGTGCGTGCACTCATGGTCCTAGCTACTCAGGAGGCTGAGGTGGGAGGATTACTTGAACCCTGGAGGCAGAGGTTTCAGTGAGCCGTTGTCACGCCACTGCACTCCAACCTTGGTGACAAATGGAGACCCTGTCTTAAAAAACAGAAAAAAGAAAAAAAAAAAAAGTGTAACATGACAAGGACTCCAGCTGTATTATGAACAAAGGGCTTCTGGGAAAAATAAAAGCTAAAACATCGTCTTCATCATCTGATTATCTTACTCAATGTGATTTGAATCTAGAATAAAAACCTTTGGCTTGTGCTGCAAAAATCCTGAATCCTCTTCTCACCTTAGCTCACTCGTCCTGTTTTCCATCCTTTCCCGATCCGTATTCCTCTCCTATAGTCTTTGCAAATAGTGAAACAATGTTAAAAATACCTGGTTTATAATAGCAATAGCAGCAATCCAAGTAACCTATTTAACAAAATGGATTATTATATCAATTCGAAAAGAGAGTCACCCGTCTAAAACAGGATTATATCCCCAGTCTACATTTATCTTGATTTTCTATGATTTCCAACTGCATCTAGCTCCAAAAGGTCAATTTTAGCATTTTAGTGTTTCTTGAATATTTTATGCCTTCTCTTAATAGTTTGCATTTTACAGTATTTGGAATTTTTATTATAAGTTGCTTCAAGTTAACTTCTTTAAAAATGCTATATTCTTAGGCCTGTCAGGAGTATGCTTCCTCTCTCCTGTCTCAACTCTATCCCTACCCTGGATCCCACAATCCTAGACCCAAGGCAGATGTTGGAAAATACGTGATTGAATTTTCTTCTTTTGTGATCAGAGGTTACTAGGTTGCTAGGTTACTAAAGAGGCTAAATGAGATATCACCTATATTTGTCTCATTTAACAGAATATAATAGTAGGGATAGTTTATGTTAATATTTTTAAATAAGCATTAATAAATGTGTGTTTATCACATCATGAGTCTTTTTTCATAGATCTCAACCAGCAACGCCTCAAACTGCAAAAATAAAATAATTTTAAAAAGAGGAAGAATGCTAAAGTCATTGTTTCAGGTGAACCCTATCTAGTGCACAATGATAGACCTATGTAGGTTTCCTAAAGGTTTTTGCTTAATAACCCTCTTCATCTGTCTCTGCCAGCTTATGGAGCTATTCTATTCACTATTCTCAGTTCTCAGAGTTGTGTGGGTGAACAGCCGACTCTATTGAGCATGAATCAGCTACTAAAATAAGTGCTGGGTAACTTAGATATACCATTTGACCTTCAAATTAATTTTATTCATCCCTATTTCTTCTCTTTCCCTGCAACATCTGTCTCTTTTTTTCAGTATACATTTGCCAAACAAACATACACAAAAAAAACTTGCACCACCAAATATGTCCTTAACAAACTCATCCCTCTTGAATTTCTAGAAACAAAAATTTGTGAAAGGCATGATAATCTATTCATTTTTGTCATAATATAAACATAATTTGCAACACATCATCTTTGAGTATTTTCATCAGAATTCATTGCTTTTATTTCAATTAACATAAAATTGGAGTAAAACATAAAAAATAAGTTTTATCTGTTCTTTTTATAATGTGTTAAAATATACACAATTGTAATTACATAAATTGCTTGAACTGGCCAAAGCAGGCAATGCATGTTTTGAAGTATTATTGCATCCTTTATTGTTAGTTATTGGTGGTGGGAACAGGTCTCCCAAAATCTGGCCATAAACTGACCCCAAAACTGGCCATAAACAAAATCTCTGCAGCACTGTGACATGTTCATGACAGCCATGATGCCCACTCTGGAAGGTTGTGGGTTTACCAGAAGGAGGGCAAGGAACGTCTGGCTCACCCAGGGCAGAAAACCGCTTAAAGGCATTCTTAAACCACAAACAATAGCATGAGCAATCTGTACCTTAAGGACATGCTCCTGCTGCAGATAACTAGCCCAACTCATCCCTTTATATCGGCCATCCCTTCGTTTCCCATAAGGGATACTTTTAGTTGATCCCATTTCCCATAAGGGATACTTTTAGTTAATCTATAATCTATAGAAAAAATGCTTATCACTGGCTTGCTGTTAATAAACACATGGGTAAATCTCAGTTCGAGGCTCTTGGCTCTGAAAGCTGTGAGACCCCTGCTTTCCCACTCCACACTTCTATATTTCTCTGTGCGTCTTTAATTCCTCTAGTGCTGCTGGGTTAGGGTTTCCCTAACAGAGCTGGTCTCGGCAATTGGAAATGCATTTGGGAAATAGGCTTTGTAAGTATATTCAAAGTCTTTTAGAGATGTCCAGGGATAGAGACGCTACATATTTACGAATTGGCATTAGAGTTTATGCATCTCTATAGTTGAAAGGTTCTCTCTTGTGCCTCTCTAAGCTTTCTACAACTATAAATTAATAGATCAAGTTTGGAGTCAGGAGACCAATGTGAGTGGAGGCTTTGCCACTGCTGCTTACTAGTTGGGGGTGAGAATGGCAGAAGGAGCATACAGCAATGGATATCCCAGGATACAATGGGAGGGTCATCAATGCAAAGACAGAGAAGGCACTAGCTAGTATAGTTTTTCTTAATTTGCAGATTCAGCCCCAGTTATAGTAATACTGCAGGGACAGCTGGAATGAGAAAGAAAGGAAGAAGAGCAGGAAGGAAGAGAGAGAGAAAGAAACAATGACTACTCCTGGTTAGTGCAGAAATAGTATCTAGGAAAGAATACCAGCTTGTGTCCTTTCACATGATAAAGTATTGGCTCCCTTTGATGACATCTATTCCTAAACTTACAGTGGTTTGCCAATCCAGGACACAGAGATGTTTGTAATTGAGTTTTTCTCTAATCTGATGGATTAAAAGGCAAACAGATTTTACCAAAGAGCATTTACCAATCAGCAAAGAAAAGACATTATGGTCTACATTTTTATTTATGTATATGAACAAAAGGTTGGTGAGAGCCTCTGATACAGAGGTAGAGAAAATGAATGTTTCAAAGAAAGCAAAATCCAGAAGACTGTGAGACTGACTTCATCCTAAAAGCAAAGGCTGGGGATGTGTTTAAAACAAATTACAGCAAAATCTCCACATTGATAAAACCAGGATACCCCTCTGGAAGTTGTAATCATTTCTCTGATTACTATGCAACTCCCATATTTTTGGCCAATGCTGCTATTTTGCCAAACAGTTGGTCAGGGGCTGTAATCCAATAAGTGTTTTCTTTTCTATTGCACATTCACAAATTAAGCCACAGCTGCAACCCATATCAACCTGATCTGCTCAGCGAGGCATAGGAAAAGTCAATTAGTTTTTCCACTCTCTGGGGCCAAATGGACAATTAGAATAGAGAGAAGGTTGTGGGGGGAAGTCTGCGAGTATTTTGCAGGGAAAGTAAGTCTTTGAAAACTACAACATCTAGTTAATATGAATCAGTTCAACTAAAATGTGGCACTTTCTAAAAAGACAATTTTCTTCTATTAGGTTATAAAACACCAGAGGGTCTGATCTATGTAATGATCATCATATTCACCATATCATCTCACAAAATACCTTTTTATAGAAAGTTCTTAAATATTTGTTGAATGGATGTCTGAATGATAGAATGAAACGTAACCCTCCAGGAGAACATGCATCCAGGTAAGTGTATTCATTTTCCCGCCTGTTCCCAAGAAATTATTTCCCAGATCCTCCTCATTTGTAGTTGTCAGATCACACTGTCCTATATTTGGAATCACAGAGAGTTGTGAATGCAGCAGATGTCTGGGTTAGCAATCCAATTGCCCCACTCTTTTGTGAATGCTGCTAACAGCAAGCAAATTCAAAATCAGATGAATCATTTTCTTTTTTGTCACCTGATTTGCCCACGTGCTGACAGGGAGAGATTCACTCTTTTGATTTTTTTTAAAAAAACTTTTTAGATTAATATTATTTTAATTGTAAATCAAAATTGTACATATTTATGGGGAAAATGTGATATTTTATATATGTACACAATGTGGAATGATTTAAGTCAAACTAGTTAATATGTCCATCACCTCACTTACTTTTTATTAATTTTTTGTGGGAGACCTTTAAAATTTACTCTCTTAACGTCTGTAAAATATATAATACATCATTATTGACTATAATCACTCTGTTGTGGCACTAGATCTCAATAATGTATTCCTCCTGTCTAAGTGAATTTTGTACTCATTGGCCCTTCCTATTCCCTACCTCCTCACCCCAGTCTGTAGTAACCACCTGTCTATTTTCTACTTCTGTAAGTTCAACGTTTTAATCTTCCACCTATAAGAGATCATGAAGTATTCATCTTTCCATGCCTGGCTTATTGCACTTAGCATAATGTCCTCCAAGTTCATCCATGTAGTTGCAAATGACAGGATGTCCTTCTTTTTATGGCTGAATATTCCATTGTGTATGTATACCACATTTATTTATCCATTCATCTGTTGATGGACACATGGGGTGATTCCATATCTTAATTATAATGAATAATGCTGCAATGAATATAGGAGTGCAGATATCTCTTTAGCATATCAATTTTTATTCCTTTGACTTTTTACCCAGAAGTAGGATTGCTGGACCATATGACAGGTGTATTTTTAGGTTTTTCATGAACCTCTATATCATTTGCCATATAACTGTACAAATTGACTTTTGTGTAAATTTAATTAAGGTGGTGAAAGATCTGTATACTGAGAAAAATAAAACAGTAATGAAAGATAATGAAGAAAACATAAATAAATGGGAAGTTATCCTATGTTCCTGGATTAGAATAATTACTATTCTTTAGTCCATAACTACCCAAAGCAATATACAGATTCAATATAATCCTTATCAAAATTCCAATGCCATTTTTCACATATATAGAAAAAAATTCTTAAATTTATCTGAAGCCACAAAAGACCCCCAATAGCCAAAACAATATTGAGCAAAAAGAACAAAGCTGGAGGCATCATATTACTGGATTTCAAAATATACTATAAAGTGATTGTAGTCAAGAAAGTGTGATACTGGGATAAAAACAGACATATTAGCTGATGGAACAGGATAGAGAGCCCACAAACCTAGGCCGGTTGATTTTTGACAGAGGTGGCGAGAACACACAGTGGGGAAAGGACAGTCCCTTCTATAAATGATTCTAGGAAAACTGGATATCTACAGACAGAACAATGAAATTCGACCCTTATTTCACATGATATGCAAAAATCAATTAAAAACATATGAAAGAGTTAAATATAAGACATGAAACCATAAAAGCATTAGAAGAAAACTATAAAAGCATTAGAAGAAAAGCTTCACAATGTGAGTCCGGGCAATGATTTTTTTGGATGTGTCCTTGAAAACACTACAAAAGCAAAACTAGACAAATTGGACTTCATCAAACTAAAAAGCTTCTGCACAGCAAAGGAAACAATTAACAAACCCAAGAGACAACCTACAGAATGGAAGACAGTATTTGTAAACCAAACATCTGATAAGGAATTAATATTCAAAATATGTAAGAGACTCAAACAACTCAATAACAATAAAACAAATAACATGATTTAAAAGTGGAGAAAGGACCTGAACAGACATTTATCAAACAAAGACATACAAATGACTCATGAAGAAATGCTCAACATCATTAATCATTAGAGAAATACAAATGAAAACCATAATGAGATACCACCTTACACTTATTACCAGAATGATGAAAGATAACAAGTGTGGTGAGGATATGGAGAGAAGGGAACTTTTGCAGACTGTTGGTGGGAGACTCACTCATAGGATCATCCCTGGTTAAGAATATTTTGATCTTATTAGAGGCAGTTTAAGGTTGTCTTTGGAGCAGATCCTAAGGGAATTTATTATGTGTTATATCCTTATTTACCACAAAGACAACCTGTGCTTGACAATGATGGGTAGAAATAAGAATTTAATTGTGTCCTTTGAAATTTTCAAATCTGTGACTATTACAAGAACCACAAAAATTCTATAGACTTTTGTTCATGGGGAACCATGAACCCTCCTGTTTCCCAAAACTTTTAGGGACTAACCATTAATCACAGAATAAAGTTTTCAGGATTCTTCATGTAAATTATTTCCATATAAGATCAATAAATTTCATTCAGCATCAATGAAAAGGTCACTTTTTTTTTGAGATAGAGTTTTGCTCTTGTTGCCCAAGCTGGAGTGCAATGGCATGATCTTGGCTCACTGCAACCTCCGCCTTCCAGTTTCAAGTGATTCTCCTGCTTCAGCCTCCCAAGTAGCTGGGATTACAGATGCCGGCCACCACACCCAACTACATTTTGTATTTTTAGTAGAGACAGGGTTTCACCATGTTGGCCAGGCTGGTCTCAAACTCCTGACCTCATGATCTGCCCACCTCAGCCTCCCAAATTGCTGGGATTACAGGCGTGAGCCAACGTGCTGGCCTCAGCCTCAATGAACAGGTCACTTTTTAATTGCATGTGACCTTCATTTCCTACTGTCAATGGTATTCTCTCTCTACTTATGGACATTTTTCCTACTGATTCATCAAACCTTAGCTCTAATATCTGATCCATACGTATTTCCCCAGTATCCCTGACCATTATTAAATTCCCCCTGTCCTGAGTTCTAATACATTATTATTAAAATTTTATTCTTTATTAATTAGTAATTGTCATTACTTACTGTATGAAGTAATGAGAAACAAGGTTAGCCTCTGTCATTGCTAACTGTGCAAGTTTTAACTTCCCTCAACTAAATTAAACTGTGAACTCTCTGAGAACAGAGACTGTGTATTTTTGTGTTTTTATCTTTCTCAGTGTTTTGCACTACCCCTTTTACAAAGTAGGAATTGGAAAACTATTGATTGGATTGAATTGTATTGAACTGCCCTGTGGAGCTTCTAATTTAATTGAAAAAAAAGTACATTGAGTAATATTAATAAAATAAAAAAAGCATTTAAAATTACAATATAATGTAGTATAAAATCTGAATCATGGGGAAGTATGCCTTGTAGAAGCTATTTTAAATGAGTAGAGTTAATCAGAAAAAAAATTTAGAGGAAGTGAGCAACTTTTGTGTTAAATCTAAAAAGATATTGCTACTTTTTCATTACAATGGTTAACTTGTGATATAGTTTTGCTGTGTCCCCACCCAAATCTCATCTTGAATTGTAGCTCCCATAATTCCCACATGGTGGGAGGGATCTGGTGGGAGATCATTGAATCATGGGGGCAGTTTCCCCCATACTGTTCTCATGATAGTGAATAAGTGTCACCAGATCTGATGGTTTTATAAGGGGAAACCCCTTTTGCTTGGCGGTCATTCTCTCTTTGTCTGCCACCATCCATGTAAGATGTGACTTGCTCCTCCTTGCCTTCCACCATGATTGTGAGGTCTCTTTAGCCATGTGGAACTGTGAGTCCATTAAACCCCTTTCCTTCATAAATTACCCAGTCTCGGGTAAGTCTTTATTAGCAGCATGAGAACAGACTAATACAGCATGTTACACCAGTTCATCTTTTAAAAAATAGAATACTGGCCAGGCATGGTGGCTCACATCTGTAACCTCAGCACTTTGGGAGGCTGAAGCAGGTGGATCACGTGAGGTTAGGAGTTCAAAACCAGCCTGGCCAACATGGGGAAACCCTGTCTCTACTAAAAGGACAAAAATTAGCCATGTGTGGTGGCGCGTGCCTGTAATTCCAGCTACTCAGGAGGCTGAGGCGAGAGAATCACTTGAACGCAGGAGGCAGAGGTTGCAGTGAGCCGAGATCATGCCACTACACTCCAGCCTGGGCAACAGATAGAGACTCTGTCTCAAACAAAACAAAACAAAACAAAAGTAATACTTACTATCTCTAAGGATAAGGTGAGAAAGATCATCATATATACAGTTTATAGAAATAAAAAAATGGTATGAACTTTCTGAGAAGTATTTTTGCCTTATCAGGAAACTTTTCGAACATGCATCAATTTAATTATTTCACTTTAAGCAATCTAAATAAATAAATTTTTAGAAATTGGAATTAAGGTTTATACACCAAGATACTAATCACATTCCTTTTACCTGTTCTACTGTTGTAATGGGCATTTTTCAGTTCATCACACTCACCTCACTCTGGGTTGCCTCAGGTCCTTTGTTCTCGGATTTCTCTGTTTGAAGTATTCTGACCCTAACACTTTCTTTCTTCAACTAAGTCCTATACATCCTTCACCTCTCACTCAGCTTAAATATTGTTTTTTCCAGAGCTGCATTTCTTCTATTTCCATTGAAAAATAGTAGTTTGGTTCTCTCTGCCCTCCCAGAAGTACGTTTACATAGCACTCTCTGGTGCTCACCCTCAGCACATTTATGGATCCATCAGGAGAGTCTCCCATCTCTGTAAACTCTAAGTTCTATGACAGCAGGAATTGTGTCTTTCTTACTGCATATCTAAGTGTCAAGGATGATGCCTGTTGCAGAGCAAGCAGGTACAATTAGTAGGAAACAAGGAGATGTAGGGCAGGGGATACAAAATGGCAGATATGTAAGAAGAACAAGTCTGAGGATCTAATGCACAATATGAAGACTACAGTAATAAAATTGTACTGGATTTTGGATTCATGATCAATGAATAGATTTCTGCTGCTCTTGCCACAGAAACAACAAAGAAATGGGAAACTATGTGAGACGATGAATATATTAATTTGCTCCACTACAGTGACAGTTTTACAATCTAAATGTATCCCACAATATAATATTGTATACCTTAAAGATGCACAATAACATGTATTTTAAATACATTTGTTGAATAAATACATAGATAATATCAGTAGCAAAAGGTGAAAAAGAAGGTAAAAATCTAAAAAGGCAGGCCATTGTTTATAAATTATGGGAATGACATCTGGCCCAAACCTGATGGGGATGTATAAGTGATGATTCTTACGCTTTTGGATTATTGTATCTCATTTCCACTGGTCTTCCATGTTTTTATGACTCACTGAGTAAAAGGAGATCCCTATTTTAATACGTTTTGCCAATGAATACAAAGCATATATTGTTCCTTAGGGAGGGATATTAATGACACATGAGACATACAGCTCTCCTCATCTAACAAAGCAGGGGAAATAGACAGAGATATTTTGAAAAATGGACCAAGGGACCACAAGATGGAAAACAAAGACTGTTCGGTGTTTAAAAGTACCTTGAAGGATATCTGGTTCAATGAGCTCATCAAATTTATAACAAAAATAATAATGGTGAATAGTAACTTGACCTATATCACAAGGACTGTACTAAGTGCTTTATCTCTTATGTATTTCTCATATTCGTTTTGTTCCTGTTACTCTCAGTTTACAAATGAGGAAATTTAGGTGTAATGCCATTGCGTCACCATGCTCATGAAGCAACTTACCACTAACGAAGAAAAGTGACTCACCAAAAGTTACAGAGTTGGGTCATGACTATCAAAAACTCTGATATGCTACTACTCACTACAGTTTTTATTTTGGTTGGCTAGTTGCAAGACGGTGTACACACACACACACTTTCATATTTTCCAATAAAGTCATCTAATTTTTAAAACAATCTAACTTTAGCTACCCAAAATATACAACGGATCAATATGGAAAAGTATTAATACATTTATACTCTTTCAAAGATCCCATATTGTAAGGCTATTTGTAACTCTCACAGTTGTGACAGATAGAAGTAACATAATTATTCATAATTAACTGACATGTTCATTCTTGTCCTCTCTTGCCAAATCTGTTCAATGTAATTAGATGATTGCTTGTGTTCCATTTTGCTGTGACGGACTCCAATTCTGGCTGGGTTTCATGCATTGGAATCACATCCTGCAGTTATCACTGTTATTTTCTCCATTACATAGCCCCATGTAGAAGTACACCATGCCAGGCATATCATTCTGTATATTTTACTCTGCTAATGACATCAAAGAATGTATCACTATCATCTTTCTTGCCCACCGAAATAACATTTATTCCTGTATCCTACGTGTGATTAACATGGAAAGGATATGCTATGCTAGAATGGAGAACTCTCAAGTAAGGAACCTCGTGGTCAATCTATTGTCTTTTCTGCAAACTACTGGAGTGCTTTCGGGCAAGTTGCTTTATCTTTCTAAGTCTCAATTTACTTATCTATAAAAGGAAACTAAAAATCCACAATGTCTTAGGTAATTTTTAGAGATTTGCATTTATGGTGCGTGATAATTTCTAAAAGAAAGGTTAAGATTCTTTTCCAAAGACAGGTTTTCCTTCACAGAAATTGGTCAGCTGCTACCTTGCATACATGTCACACGGCTGAGTTTTAACGGAAGCATTTTTCTTACCATAATTCCTCTTTCGGTGTTAATATGGGCTTTCTAATTAGGTCTAAGTCTCTTTGGGAAGGTTAATAGTAAAGTACTAAGCATTTCTATAAACACAGTCAAAGGTTGCTTGCAAGTCTTGGGAAAGAAGGCAACTATAAATATTCACTATTTTCTAGCTGAGTTTTTTCCCTGTTGACATTAGTTGTAGAAGATAGAATTTCATAATAGGAACAGGAGTGGAAGGAGAGGAAATATTTCAACTCATCAGAGTCACAGAGCCATCTCTGAAGTCCTCAGATTTATACATGTGAAGTGCCGAAGTTTGACCTTCATTCTAAAATGTCTTACATATTCTCTTGGATACACAGAGCAAATAGAGAAACTACAGGAGATAGACTTTTACAATGGCAAAATATGATGGAAAAGACTCTGGGCTCATCATTCAGAGAAGTCATCTGTGGCAGAGTAACCGTCTGTGGAAGGAAAAAGTAAATCATTTTTAAAAACCCCACTGCTCCAAAATCTGCTCTAATGCCACTGTCTTCAGGGCCAAGTATTCCATCTGGCAAGAGCAAGTCATGGAAAAGCACAAAGCTAATTTATCCAATTGGCCTGGGCAGAACGTTGTTTCTTCAGTTACTTTTTGTGACTCTCCCCTCAGAGTGTGATTCAGACAGTTCTGCGCCAAGATCGATGGCTGTGCAGAGTTCAAATAGGTGAAAATACAGCTCCAGATGAGTAGATCCGTATTTTTTCTCGGTTCAGTCTCTCGTCCTTCATTACTCAGCTCAGAGTTTCTCTCTCTTTCTTTATTGCTCAACTTAGTGTCCTTCCCTCCCAACAGGTGAACCCTATCTAAAGTATTTATTTTCAAAAAAAAAAAAACTTGATATCTTCCCATCATAGAACAAGATACACAATATGGTGCTCAAGCTCGTGATGCTAAAATATCAGGGATCTTTGAAAATTCATAATCTAAGAGCCTCAACTTCTAAATGAGCTGCTACGATACATGCAATTTATTGGAGACTTCCTCATCTTTATTATTTTCTATGATTCCAGGCAAAATATTCATTTCAAAATGAGTCTACTTTCTCTTCAGTACCCTTGGAAACCAACTGATCCAATGGTTTTACTGCCTTGGTGAGGTGCTATATTTCTTGGGAATTACCATTTAGTAGATTAAAATTATAAAGCCCAACAGGAGGAAATTTCCCAACAGCAAATCAATTTATATGTCTTTCAGAGAGTTTTCCAGAAATGTACTTAAGAACTGCTGACTCAAGGTAACGTTCTTTCGAAGCCGGGACACTCAGGGCCGATAGAGACACTAACCAGTGTATTTTCTGAGCTTTCCTTAGCTGGTTATTTGTACTACGTGAAATTCATGTTCTGTACTGTAGAGACATGAATCACTTGTTCAATTAAAAATAGTATTTCTCTGGCAATTGTTTGATCAAGAATGGGAATAAGTCGTGGGTGAAACTGTGGCCATCTGTATTCCTGTCTTGGAAACGTGCCTCTTGTTTTGTAACCATATGCAGACTCATTGATCAGTTTTTCTCTCTGAAACATCAATACCAAAGTTAATGACTATAGCTTCTTCTAGGATTTTCTTAAAATTAGCACAGGGCTTTCCAATGTGGGAGTGAAATGCATGATTCTTCTTGTAGAATTTAGAAAACATAATCACATTCCAAGAGAAAAGCATATTAAGGGCCTAGTCATATGTAATTCTTCACCACATTCTGAGTCTTGTTTTGTTGGCTCAAAACAAATAAATATAATTGCCCCATAGAGTTACAGTGTAGACATCATGTAATCAATGACAATTTCTTAATTTTAATATACAACTTGAAGAATCACTTTATCTGAATTATCAGATATGCCCATCCCATCAATTCATGCATTAATTTTCCAAATGTTTATTACACACCTCCAATGTGGCAGTTACTCTACAGCAGCTGAGGATATGCCATTGTGATATAAATCTCTAAAATTTTCATAGTATTAGAAAAAGGCATATAAACTAATATTTATATCACAAAACATATATATATGGCCAGAGAAAGACAAAGGATAGAACATGTCATTTTTTTATATAGATTTGGTTTTTGACATTAGATTTGAAGTCTGACAAAGTAAGATATCAGGAATGAGGGTAATTCTAGGCAGACTAAAGAATGCAAAGGGAATTGGCTTGTAAAAGATCAGAATATTTGGGGGAAATATGTAAAGAGTTCAACACAATTGAGCATGGATATAAGTGGCTGGACCAGAGGTTTAAAGGGCTTTTAATGACAGGCAAAAGAATTTGGACTTAAGTGTCTAGGTTATAGATATTTGCAGAATAATTTTAAGCAGGGAAATGCTAGGATTCGGTGTGTATTTTAGAAGGGCTATAACATTGAGATTCTAGAGAAGTGAACAATAAATCAGGAGAAACCCCAAGGAATGAGGAGTGGAGCCAGAATTAAAGTTTGGGCAGATGAGATTGAGAGAAGAAAACTGCTTCTTACCTGTTTGTGAATCACTGGATTGTGAGGTGAGATAGAAAAGGGTCCAAAATGTTTCTAAGTATAGCAGTGGTACGGGATGTGTGTATATGCTGATGTCAGTAACAGATGATGGAAACTAGAGGAGTCTTCTGACATTTGCTTTTTGTTCACCCCTTGCGTTTTGGCTTGTTTCAACTACTTATTTACTTAATGTTTACTTATTTATTTAGATGGAGGCATTGTAGTATCTTCCTAGGAAGGAGGGAAAATGACTACATTTCACTGTACAGTCGTGGAGGGAGGGGTAGTGCTGTATTATCATCTTGGGTAACTGTAGTGTTCCCTGGGTTTCTGTTTGGAAAGTTTGACTTATCCTGTATCTGTTCAGTGACTATTTTAAAATTAGAATGTTACACTTTTTATTTGTTCTGTTAAATGTCACTGCTCCAATCTGGTGAGTGGAATTTTGATTCTTTTGTATCTTACGTTGGCTATAGCTTTCAATTTTGTGTCATGCAACATTGTGGGACAATATTTGTGTGACTATAATTGTATTCAAATCACACATATGTTTTACTGAACAACGTCAGGAACCCTGTTCTGTAGCCTATAACTAATTCCTTCTCTGTAATGTGATGTCAAGAAACTAATCACTCGTTTTCCAATGGAGTTACTCAAGAGTCTTAAATCTACTGCAAAGTGCTGTAATTTAGACCAAGTTTATAAAGGGAGGCTATATTGAGTGTGTTTTGTTAAAATCAATTTCTTGTAATTTCACAAGCCTTATGTATCAAAATCGAGGGTTGATAGATATAAATGTATTTCACATACCTATTGATTGATTATAGTTCAATCAACAATCTTGATTGATAGATTGATGTTCTTACATTAAATTCAAAATGATGCTTTAACTTTTAATATTTATCTCAGTATTGTCAATTTTAACATCAGGGAAAATCAGACGTGTTGTGTTATTTTTAAAGTAATTAGAAATGAAGAGATATTTGTACAATAAATGTATTCCACCTATAATTTAGTAATATATTTTATTAGTTAACTAAAATTGGTTGTCATGATCATTATATTATCAACTGAGTGCTTGCTACATGTCAGTCATTAATCATCTAAATCGGTGATTTAAGCAAATTCTCAAAACAATGATATGATTCGGGTACTACAAGTATTCTTATCACTTACAGTGACCAAGAAATTCATGCTTAGAAATGCAAACCAAAACCACAATGAGATATTATCTCATGTCAGACAGAATGGTGATTATTAAAAAGTCAGGAAACGACGGATGCTGACGAGATTGCAGAGAAATAGGAACACTTTTACACTGTTGGTGGGAATGTAAATTAGTTCAACCATTGTGGAAGACAGGGTGCCATTCCTGAAAGATTTAGAACTGGAAATACCTTTTGACCTAGTAATCCCATTACTGGGTATATACCCAAAGGAATATTAATCATTTTATTATAAAGTTACATGCATGCATGTGTTCATTGCAGCACTGTTCATAATAGCATAGACATAGAATCAACCTAAATGTCCATCTATGATAGACTGGATAAAGAAAATGTGGTATGTATACACCATGGAATACTATGCATCTAGAAAAAACGAATGAGATGATGTCCTTTGCAGGGACGTGGATGAAGCCGAAAGCCATTATCCTCAGCAAACAAACATAGAAATAGAAAACCAAGCACCACGTGTTCTCACCTGTAAGTGGGAGCTGAACAAGAATACATGGACACAGAGAGGGGAACAACACACACTGGGGCCTTTCTGGAGAGGAGGAGAGCATTAGGGAAGACAGCTAATGCATGCTGGGCTTAATACCTAGATGATGGGTTGACAGGTACAGCAAATCACCATGGCACAAGTTTACCTGTGTAATAAACCTGCACTTCCCGCACATGTACTCTGGAACTTAAAAAAAAAAAAAAAAAGAAAAAGAAAAAGAAACTCATGCTTAGGAAAGGTTAAGGTAATTTCTTAATATTTTTTAGGAATAATTACCTCTATTAATAGTCAATAGCAATAACAAATAAATTTATTTTTCAGAGCTTCTGATCATAAGAAACTTGAAATCCTCTCAATACTCAAAGTGTTATAAACACAAGATAAATTTACGTATGAGCAGATAGAGAGCTGAAGTTTTCCTACTGTGTGTTTTTAAAAACAGTGAACGAATAATGGGGACAATGAGGACCAGAGATAGAAAATCTCCAACTGAAAGAAGAAACTACCTGGTTTTCTGTAGGCATTTTTTTCTGATAGCACATTTGTGGCAAATGGGCTTTTAATTATATTGATAATACCTGAAGTAGCTTGCTAAATCATACCTTTTTTGAGAGCTTGTTCTTTATTTGATCTAAATTTAGATTCAATATCCATCCCAGCAGGGACCTGGAACTCGAATACTTCACCAATTACTGCCCCTAGTCCTAAATACATTGCAGGTGTTTACTTCTACAGGCTGAGACATCAGTGGTTTTCTCAGCTTATACCCTTTTGCTCTAATTGAGGAGGGGGGATTAGTGCAGATGGTTAGGCAACTTGTGGGTACTTATTGGTCAAATGTTTAGAAATTATCTTCAATATTTTACTTGAAGCTATATTCTATACCACAAAGCCCACAGATACATTATGCTTAAATGCAAAAAGAATTTCCCAATCCAAAAATTATAGAAATCTTTTACCTATGCCATTTCAATAACGCATTCCCTTTCATCTCTTCATTAGGGTACATAAGGACTTTATTGGTGTTCTTTACTTTCTATCAGTGTCTATGAAAGTACAACACGTATAAAAAAAGACACCAGGTCAATACCTACTTCCCTGAGGGCATATTTACTTCAGTTTAAGAAAAACACACTACAGGGTATTTTAGTATTTCCAGTTTCTCTTGTAAATGGAGAACTTAAAAGAAACATTCTCAGCCACTGTCAGCCAAAGAGGAAATAATGTTGAGAAATTGCAAACTTTTGAGGGATTAAGCAATGACCTCTACAGAAAAAAAAAAAAAAAAAAAAGAAATCAAAACGGAAAGAATCCTTGGGAATTGAAATATATGAGACAATGCATCAAAGGGGATAAAGGAAAAAGAAAGCCAGGTAGTTTACAATGAGATTCAGAGAAGTAAAGTCCTGAATGTCCTACTTCTCATGATCAGGAAACAATGAGGTAACAATAGGACCCCGCATTCAAGGTACTGAATGAGAACAAACATAGAACTATATGAATAGTCCATAGCAATCACAAATAAATAAATAAATATATATATATATATAAAACCACTCAGTCCCATGGCTCTATTTCCATCTGCTCACATTGCTCCCACCTGCTATAGTTTATCAGAGTCACTCAAGTGTCATATGAAGGACACCCTTGTTGCTTTGGCTTGGGCTGTGCCATGTGGCATTTTGGAGAAGTTTCAGCCGGTTCTCTGCTTCCTCATGTAACTTTGGAACTGCTTTTATATGACCTAAGATAGACTTTCTTCCAACAAAGTTTTCTGCATAGATTTATACCTTTATGCTTTTCTTTCGAAAGTGGGATCCACTGTGGTAGTTCTTTATATCTGGGTTTTGCACGTACCCCGAATGTACTTTGGTAAAAATAGCCTGGCACGTTGGGGAAGGGAGACTGCAGTAACTAAAGAATGTCATATACTGTTATCTTCTTTAAAATAGGTTTGATGTCTCAAAGGTTCACTGAAATGGGGAGAATTTAATCTTCTCATTCAAAAGGAGGATGGAGTTGGTTCATGAGAGAGAGCAGGGCATGAATCAAAGTTTCCTACCAGGAGTCAGGCGATCTGGCTTCCATTTGCAGCTTTACCTCAAATTAAGTGACTTGGCTTAAATTATTTACCTAAAATATGGAACCAAATTAACTGTCCATCAGTTGATGAATGAATAAAGAAAAGGTGGCCTATATACACAATGGAATACTATTCAGCCATGAAACAGCATGAAATCCTATGACAGGAAACAACATGGATGGAACCAGAGACAATTATGTTAAATGAAATAACATAGGCACAGGGAGACAAATATTGCTTGCTCTCACTAATATGTGAGAGCCAAAAAGGCAGATTTCATAGAGGCAGAGAGTAGAATTTATATGTTAAATCTACCCAAATGATTCTAAGGAGTAACTAGGGTTGAAGACCACTGAAGTTAATAATGTCTATGCTACCTCTACTTCGCAAGTATAGAAAGCCAATTCCGTAATAATTTCAGGGAGTTTTTGTGTACATGGCAGTGAAGCAGACAGAAGGAGAGAGTTAAAGGAGGGGAAAGGAAAAAAGTAAATCACTATTTCTCATCCTCAGATTCGTACAATCTGGACAGGAAACACCCACAATATTAGCACCAAAATGGCATAGGCTGTGGCTAATGCAAAAGAGTTCATAGCGAAATTCCTAAAAAAAAGGTGAAATAAGCCATTCGTAAGAGTTTATAAAAGAAGGTAGGGATCAGCATGAATTAGAATTAGAAGATGAAAAAGATTGGCTGACGGACCCAGGAGCACAGGCAACATGTAGTCTGTCTCAGTTATGAGAGAAGGCCACTAGAAGTTCTGAACTCCATCTTGCCAAGATACATCATAGGCTGTCAGGCATGAGGACTTTGCACATACTAACATGTTATTCCTCTGTTCAAATCCCTTCTTTATCGTTTGCTACAATCCATCCTGTAACTCTTTTTTGTTGTTGTTGTTGTTTTTTGCAATGGAGTCTTGCTCTGTTGCCTAGGCCTGAGTACAGTGGCATGATCTCGGCTCACTGCAACCTCCGCCTCCTGGGTTTAAGTGATTCTCCTGCCTTAGCCTCCCGAGTAGCTGGGATTACAGGAGCCTGCCACCACGTCTGGCTAATTTTTGTATTTTTAGTAGAGATGGGGTTTCACCATATTGGCCAGGCTAATCTCAAACTCCTGACCTTGTGATCTGCCTGCCTCGGCCTCCCAAAGTGCTGGGATTATAGGCGTGAGTCACCGTGCCCGGCCCATCCTGCAACTCTTAAAGGCCACATTACATATCATCTCCTTTTTGTATCTTTTACTACCTTTAGTAAAGAGGCAATTAGCCCTCACTTATCTTGCCAAATTAAAGTTGCTTTTATACTGCCTACTATATTACATTACAGGTATTTGTTTTCACGTTTGTCTCCTACTCTAGAGTTTCTTTTTAAAGTCATCTAGAGGTGGCAGAACAATAAAAATAAATCTTTTTTTAACTCAGGAATAATTAAGGAGTAAAAATAATTAAGGAGTAAACAGATGAGGCTGGAATATGAAATGTTTGTGTACTGAGTAGTGCCATAATTGGAGATACGAAAAAATAAGTAAAATAATGTGCAAGTATTGCATTTGAAGTTCTCTGAGCAAGAAAATGGCCAAGTTAGAAGCTTGATAAGAAAGGTAATAGGCCAGGCATGGTGGTTCACGCCTATAATCCAGCACTTTGGGAGGCCAAGGTGGGTGGATCACAAGGTCAGAAGTTCAAGAACAGCCTGGCCAAGATGGTGAAATCTTGTCTCTATCAAAAATATATATATATACAAAAATTAGCCTGGCATGGTGGCGGGTGCCTGTAATCCCAGCTACTCGGTAGGCTGAGGCAGAGAATTGCTTGAACCCGGAGGCAGAGGTTGCAGTGAGTGGAGATCGTGCCACTACTCTCCAGCCTGGGCGACAGAGGGAGACTCGTCTCAAAAAAAAAAAAAAAAAAAAAAAAAAGAAGGAATAAAACGGAGGTGAGAAATGTTCAAGAAGCCTCGATCACCATTGGCAACTGACTCATTCAGGAATAGATGGTGATTCCCCTCCAATTTTTGAAGCTGAGGAAATTGTATCATGTTAGCCAAGACAGAGAGTAAGAGTGACAGCAACATAGAGAGAGAAATTAAGAATGTGTGGGTGTATGTAAATAAAATGATAAGCATATTTGAAGCATGTAAAGAGAGGACAGGTTATCCATATGAAGACTTTATCATGGACACCCGAAGGACAAAACTATGGAGTGAATTTTGCTAAACGAGTTGAGGCTGCATTTGGGGATTTGAGAATGGTTCACGAAGGTGACGACTGAAGATATAGAAACCAAATTGAAAAGAACTTGCAAAGGAGAGAGCTAAGCACGTAACCTTGGGGGAAAAAACCAGAAAAACATGCTATTAGAAGCTGAAATGAGAGTTTCAAAAAGGAAGAGGCGACAGATTCTGTCAACTTTCTCAGAAACGTTAGGGAAAATTCATTTTGAGAGAATGTAGCCATTGCGTTTGGCAAAAAAGCTTCAGAAATCCCCTGAAAGGGAAGCAGTTTCTGGAGAGACGGAAGAGAGGAAGCTCCCAGGAGAAGGGCTGTCGTGAAAGTCAGCTGTGCAGAAGAGAGTACAGAAGACAGTTGGGATGAATGGTTTAACTGGAAGTGAATTAATTTTTTAAAAGAAATGGACACCGAATTTATCTGAAAACAAAAGAAGCATTCTGTTCCATTAACGTGTATGTCTATTACAGTGTTACTACCACCAAGTCCTAATTATGCAACTTTATACTAAGCCTGGAAATACGCATTGGGTTTCCTCTAACTTTTTTTTTTTAATGTTTTTTTCAAAATGGTTTTGCTTATTGTAGGTCGTTTGTATTTCCACATAATTTTATTTTAATTTATGTATGTATGTATGTATGTGTGTATGTATGTATGTATTTGAGATGGAGTCTCGCTCTGTCACCCAGGCTGGAGTGCAGTGGCGCGATCTCGGCTCACTGCAAACTCCGCCTCCCGGGTTCACACCATTCTCCTGCCTCAACCTCCCTAGTAGCTGGAACTACAGGCGCCTGCTACCAAGCTTGGCTAATTTTTTTGCATTTTTAGTAGAGACGGGGTTTCACCCTATTAGCCACAATGGCCTCGATCTCCTGACCTCGTGATCCGCCCGCTTCAGCCTCCCAAAGTGCTGGGATTACAGGCGTGAGCCACTGCGCCCGGCCTTCACATAATCGTTTTGAATCAGCTTGGTAATTTTCACAAAAAGCCTGGAAGGACTTTGTCTGGTATTAGGTTCAATCTGTAGATTGAAATGGGGAGAAATGGCATCTTAATCATACAGAGTCTTCTTTCTGATCAATGAATATATGATTATTTTTTCATGTATGTACCTTTTTAACAAGTAGCTCTTCGCACCAATGTTTTGTAGTTTTGGCATTTAAATCTTGCACATCTCTTGTCAAACTTATTTTTAATTATTTCCTGAGTTTGATGCTATTGTAATTGTTGATGCTGTTCTAGGTTCCATTTTAAGTGTTTATGGTGATATATAGAAATGCAGCATATTATCTTTCATCCTCAAACATTCTTAACCTCACTTCTTAGTCCTGGTAGCTCTTTTGTAAATTATTTGTTGTTTTCCTATGTAAACGATAATATGTTCTGTGCAAAAGTGGTTTGTTTCTTCTTTTCCAATCTATTGCCTTTATTTATCCTCTTTGTTTTATTGCAGTAATAGAACCTCCAGTACAATGTTAAATAAAAATGGGCTGAGTAAATATGCTTGGCTTTTTCCCCATTGTAGGAGGATTGTATTCAGTCATTCACATTAAGTATGAGGTTTCCTGTAGGTTTTTCATAGATGTCCTTAATTAAGTTCAGGAATTTCAATCTGTTTCTAGTCTGCTGAAAGTTTTTAAATAAGTAGAGATTGAATTTTGTTAAGGATTATTTTGCACGTATTGATATAGTTTTTCTTTTTACTTTGCTTAAACTGTCTAGTGCACTGATTCCTCTTATTAATATTAAACCAGCTTTGCATTCCTGAGATCAATGCCAGTATGTTCTGTTGTGTTATCTTTTTTTTATTTATTGGTGGATTCAACTTGCTAAAACTGTATATGAAAATATTTCTATCTTCAGGGAAAATACTGGCTTGTGTTTTGTTTTTGTAATGTCATTGACTGGTTTTCTTAACAGGGAAATGCTGGCCTCATAAAATAAGTTGGAGGGTGTTTCTTCCTTGTTTTTTATTTTGTCTATGTGATCGGTCTGATTACTATCATTTTTCCTTAAATGTTTTGCTAAAATTTACCAATGCGACCATCTGGGCCTAGAGTTTTCTGTGTGAGAAGATTTTAAATTTTAAATTTAATTTATTTAATGGGGACAATTTCTTCTTGAGTGAGCTTTGATACTAGTGTAATTCAAATGATTCGTTCATTTCATATGTTATCAGATTTCTTGACACAAAAATTTTTTGTAATGTTCCCTTATTAACATTTTAAAATAGGATCTGTAGCAATACGTACTCTTTCAGCTCTGATATTTGTAAATTATTATACTTCTTGATCAGTATGGATAGAGGTGTATCATTTGTTTTGATTTTTTTCAAATAGCTTTTGGTTTTATTGTTTTTAATCCCTTATGTATTTTCTCTTTCTTTGATTTTTTTTCTATTAAGGTTAGTATTCTTTTTTTCCTGCTTACTTTGTGTTTAATTTGCTCTTCTTTTTTCAGTTTCTAAGAGGTAAGCGTAGATCATTGACTTGAATCTTTATTATGTTTTAGTAGAAGCATTTATTGCTATAAATACCCTTCTAAGTACCACTTTAATTGCATCCCACAAATGTTGATATTTTGTTTAATTTTTATTCAACTGACTTTTTCCTAAATTTTCTTGTGATTTCTTTTTTGACCCATGTATCATTTACAGTTTGGTAGTTTAATATACAAAACATTAGTATTTTCCAAATATCTTTCTCTTATTTATTTCTAGCTTGATTCCCATGTAGTTCAGAGAACAAATTTTGTATAGTTTTAATTCCTGCCTTTTTTTTTTTGAGACGGAGTCTTGCTCTGTCACCCGGGCTGGAGTGCAGTGGCCGGATCTCAGCTCACTGCAAGCTCCGCCTCCGGGGTTCACACCATTCTCCTGCCTCTGCCTCCGGAGTAGCTGGGACTACAGGCGCCCACCACCTCGTCCGGCTAGTTTTTTTTTGTATTTTTTAGTAGAGACGGGGTTTCACCGTGTTAGCCAGGATGGTCTTGATCTCCTGACCTCGTCATCCGCCCGTCTCGTCCTCCCAAAGTGCTGGGATCCTGCACATTTTTTAAGCTTTGTTTTGAGTCACAGAATATGTTTTTGCCTTGGTAAATAGTATGCTCTTAATAATAATGTCCATTGTACTATTGCTGGATGCAGTGCTCTTCTATAATCCTCAATTAGGTCAAGATGGTTGATAGTGTGGTTTAGATCTTCTCTTTCCTTATTAATTTATTTATTATATTCTTGCTCTATCAATTTCTGAGAGAGGTGTGGTGAAGTCTCCAGCTATAGTTGTGGATTTGTCTCTTTCTCCTTTTTACTTTTACCTGTGTTTGCTTTATATATTTTGAAGTTCTGGGATTAAGTACTCACATATTTAGGAATATTATCTCTTATTGATTTTTTCACCCATTTATCATTATGTATGATTCCTTTTTTATGAACATTTTTGATAAACTTTATTTTTTAAATCAGCTTTAGGTTCACAGCAAAATTGAGCAGAAAGTACAGATAGTTCCCATGTACCCTTTGTTCCCACACATCCAACAACCTCTCCTACTGTCAACGTCTTATACCAGAATGGTACATTTAATATGTACTGAACCTTTTAAAGTTCGTAACAGTTTGAAGTCTGCTTTTCTGATCTCATAGCGCTACGTTAGCTTTCTTTGCTTAGAACTTGCATGATCTTTTTTCATCTGTTTACTTTTAAACAATTTATGTGACTGTCTTATTGACAGCATAATAAGACCTTCTTTTCTCCCATCTGGCAATCTCTGTTTTCTAATTGGAGCATATAGATAGTGAGTATTTAACGTAATCGTTGATACAATATTTGAATCTACTATCTTGCTACTGATTTGTTGTCTTATCTCTTTTTGTTCCATTTTTTCCATACTATTTTGCATTAAGAATTTTTACAATTTTCTTAATTTTCATTATTGGCTTATTTATTTCTTTTTATGTATTTTTCAGTTGCTGTATTATTTAAAATATAGATCTTTAACTTATTACTTATTTTCTAATATCATCCCATTTATCATAAAACGAAAAACCTTAAAACATTTTCATTTTCTCCCTCCCATCCCTCATGCTATTGGCATCATAACTACTAAAAATGGGGTAAGTTCTACAATATATTGTAGTTTTTATTTAGAAATCCAATTTTTCTTTAAGTAGTATATAAATAGTAAACAAACAAAATCATGCTTTTCATTTAAAAAATTTAAAAACACATGCTTTCAGTTTTAAAAAATCCTCTTTTAAAAATTTTTTTCTGATATTCTTCCTTTGTTTTGAATAGCTCAAAGTTATCATCTGATTCTATAATCTTCTGCTAGTGTAACATTCATTGACCTTTCTTATAATACAGGAATCTACCAATATAATCTTTCAGTCTTTGTGTATCTGAAAAAATTAAAAGCTTTACAGACCCTCCAGTTTTGGAAGATATTTTCACTGTGATTAACTATTCTGGATTGAAATTTCCCCCCAATTTTAAAGATGTTCCATCATTAAACTGGCTTATACGGTTTTTGAAAGAAACCTGTTACTATTCTTTTTTATATGTAATGATTCTTTAGTCTTGTTTTGTCATAAGATTCCCTCTTTATACTTAGTTTTGTGCAGTCTGGCTATGATATGTCTTCGTCTTTTTTTAAAAACCACTTGGAGTTCTCTGAAATTTACCAATCTATGGTTTAATTTTTTTCCCCTTAAAATTGGGAATTCATTCTCATTCTCTCTTCAAATATCTTTTCTTTTATTGGGACTGATATTGTGTATATGTTGAACTCTTTAACCTTTGCTATAGCTCTCTTTATGTTTTTTTCTGTTTAGATAATATATATAACCAATCTTCAAGTTCATCGACTCCTTGATCTTCATCATCACATCTGCTGATAAACTCATGGAAGACGTCTTTATTTCTGATGTTAGATTGTTTATTTTCCCCTTAGCATTTCCATTTTATTTTATTTGCGATACTTTCTCATCTGTTCATACATGTCATTCACCTTTCCCATTAGACATGTTAACATACATCAGCCTAATAATATCTAAATCCCATTTTGTTGACTGCATTATCTCTGTACTGTTTTTTCTTTTGTTTTTTTGTTTTTTTGTTTTTCTTTTCTTTCTTCCTCTCTTTTACCTTTGATTAAGACTGTGGGCGGAAGGGATTTCCAGCCTTGGTAGCAAATGTCTTTCTGTAGCAGATGGCTCTTGTTTTGCTCCTCTTTCAGGGGTGGTGGGTTTTTATCTGAGCCTTGGGGACAGGAAGGTTGCCTGCCATACCACAATGACAAGACATTTGCTTTGTGGGAGAGGTTTCAAGGAAGTGGGATTTCAAGGGTGAGGTTTCATGCTGAGTACCACTGAGGAAGGCTCTCCTTTCTTAGATCTCCTGCCCTGCCCCTAATCTTTCCCAAGAGCACCAGTAGAGTCTCACAAAAAGGAAATTGGAAGTGAGTGTGGACTCCCTACAAGCCTCGGGTTCCTAGTTATTCTAACTATCGTGTTGGCTTTATAAGCTCACTAAAGATCTGGCTGTTTTCTTCTTACCTGCTATTATGGGGGCTCATTCTGCCTCTCATACTGTGCTCAACTGCTCTTTGTTCCATCTCTCCTCAGAGGGGCTGTGAGCTGCTACACTTTGGAATTCAATTCACCTGGTTGCTGTGTAACTTCTGGTCTCTATTAAACTCAAAAAAGGTTATGATATTATAAATTATCTGGCCTCTGTTTTTCTCCTTCTTAGGGTGGCAGCAACATTTTCTCATAGATTTGGCCATCTTAAGTGGAGGCAGAGCACCAAGTTTTGGTATCCATTTTACAGCTTGAATATTATAAGTTCTGTCAAACCAGTTAGAGTTCTCATTTATGTCTTTTTAAAAAAATTTCAAGTTTAAACTTTCTATCACTTTGTGAGGAAAAAAAGTATTTTTTATGGTTAAGTTTTAAATTATTCATTATAATCTTTGATGCAGCTAGATTTATTTTTCCTAATAATTAATGGCTTCAACATCATTTACTAAAATATATCAGTTTACTCAATAATTCGGATCATAGAATTTAGCATATGTTAAATTCCTACATGTATTTGTCCCTGTATTTATATTTCTAGGCCATAAGACTTTTGGTAGACTCTACTTTTTTTTTGAGTCTTGATCAACCATGTAAATAATTTTGGCTACCCTGCTAGACAGACCAGATGGAGAGTGTGACATTCTGAAGGGTGAAAGTCCACAAGGGGTGGAAGACCACAGAAAATGAAAGACCACAAGAAGTGAATGGCTTCAATATTCCAGCTACCCCAGCACAGGAACAAGATCATGAGAGAAGCCATTTTGGGTCCTCCAGCCTAGATTGCATCTACCTGACCAAGCCCAGCTGCCAGCACATGGAGAAGAGATAGCATTCCCACTGAGTCCTGGCAAACCAGCCCACAGAGTCATAAGCACAGTAAGTGGTTATCGTTGTAAGTCACTAAGTTAGGGTGATTGTTATACAGCAACAGATAACTAATATGATTTGAATTTTCTCAATAAAAAAAACCAAAGATTTATTGAAAGTGAGAGAAGCTGAATCATTTCTGGGAAGTGGAAGAGAATTGGAAGTATTCGTTAATAGTCACAGGGAATTTGCTAGAAGAACACAATACAAATTAAGGTAATCATTCAGCACTAGGGCAGCAGCATAGAAAACGGACAATAATAATTCATAAAAGATAGGTGGAATAAGACTATTATTTTTTGTAAATTCAAATTCAAATTTGGTGCATGACCTGTATTCTAAAAGCTAACGTTTTATATTGAAATAACTGTTAATAACAATAAAATTTAGAGCATCTTCAAACAAAATGTATTTGCCCTTGGTGTCAATTAGCAGAAAGTGGCATTGATGTTTTTATGTTCTATTTGTTGTTCTGTCAGGGAGTCTGGGTGTTAAATGCTACTGTAGAACATTTACCAAGAGTTAGGAAACAAGTAATTTCTCTACAAAGCAGTGAAACAATCTGCACATATCTTTGTACATTAAAAAGTTCAGATACTTTGCCAGGCACTGCATAGTAAGAACACTTACCACATAATCCTTACTAAAAGAAGACTGACATAGTTGGGGAAACAAAAAAAAAAGTGAAGTTTTAAGGCCATTGTGAAAAGGATATGTACTATTGATTATATTAATTACTAAATAAATTTAGGAAATACATATTATTAGGTTTTGAGGCAAGAGGAATCATCTTAGGGTGGGAGTGGAGTTGTTCTGGAAGGCTTTGTAGAAAGGTTAGAAGTCAGCTTTTTGAAAAGAGTCAGTTTAGGAGAAACAAGGGTTGAGATAAAGCCCTGGGAAATGGATGGTGAATGAAACTGAAACACACACCCCCCCACCCCCACCCCTGCCTCCTCAACACACACATCTGGAATTTCAATGTTTTCTGGTACATGAGTAATTAATTTGACCTTTGACTGGAGGGCAAGTTTGAGATGCTGAGTGTTTAGAGATAAGGCAGTAGGGATACCTGCTATTTAAACTGTATCATGAGGAGTTTGGAAATCGAGTTTATAGGCAACCAGGAGACCCTGAGCAGGAAATTTTTAAAACAAACAAAAAAATAGAACCCCAAATGTGAAAAGTTAGCCTATATACTATAACTCAGCTATGCCAAGATTAGCAAAGAAATCAGAGTTTAGTATCAGGTATATAGGAACAAACCCTGTCTAAAATTCTCTGGATTACAGCCATGTAATGTACTGGCCCAGGGATAGAGGGAAGGGAAAGGGAGGGAGCTTCCTCTTCACCAAGAATATTTCCCTTGATTTTGCCATGTTGACTAAATTGAATCTGAAACATAACAAAGGCCTTTTCTTTGAATGTCTTTTCTTTACATTGAAAATCTTTTCTACAGGGAAAGCACCATGGAACAAGAAAATCTGGCTTCCTTGTCTGAGTCACAGGATCATTATATCCAAATGGAAACTTTCAGCTTCCCCTTCACCAGGTTCCAGCGTCTCACATCTTTCTTACTTTGGGGTCCAAGGAATGGGTCTCAGTGATCTTGCAAATACCTGAAATTATTTGCAAAATATGTATGCTTATACTTACATGCATTTTTTTCTAGGTAGAGCCCCCATAGTTGAGACTTATGACCCCAAAAAGAACCACTGTTCTGTGTGCTGAATCCCGTATTTAATGTGTGATATCCAGGGCACAGTCTTAGATGCCTAGGTGCTCCTTAGCCCAACTGAGAGAAACGCGGAGGCTTCCTCTCACCTCCCACAGAGGTACCCTCACCATTTAAGACGGACAGATACTCGGCTTGTTCTTTAGGTAACTGACTGCAAAAATGAGCACTTTTCATAGAGACCCTACTCCCTGCCCACAGACGTCAGGCCTCGTCCTCACAACGATTAAGTTCGATCAATTCACTTCTCCATACAACCTGATATTTCTAAACCAAGCATCCGTTTGCTTATTTAGAACATGAATGGGGTCAATGAGAGGCGTCCAAATCCACAGTTAGACAGTCAGCAGGACTGAAGGGTAGACAGTCAGAGGTTATGGTTTATGAGGGCAGGTTTAGGAACTTTAACCTCTCTTCCTCCCTAATGTTTTTACTGTTGAAATGAGACTGCAGCCCTTACTAGGTAAACCCCAGGCAGCAGCCATCAGTACTGGACCTCTGGCAGCAGAGCTGTGCTTTGCCTCTGAATCACCTTCTCCACCTCCAGCCCAGCCCAGAATACTTTGGAGGCCAAGTGCCACAAATGCCTGAGCTCCGTGTATTAGCCTCATTGCAAAGCAACCATAGGGATGGGAAGGGAAGAAGGATGATCCATGGGCAGTGTTCCAGAGGAGCCCTGGAGACTTGCGATGCAGATAGAAGGTGGGGTGTTTGTGCTGTTTGACATTACTCAAGAGTTATTTCACATTCACAAGACTGTGATCGGATCCTGTTCATTTATTCTACCTAAAATGACACAACAGAAACAGAGACTTGGAATGGAAAATTTTCTACCTGGGTCTTTTTAGGATTTCAGCAAAGACATAAACATCCTTTTTTTTTTTTTTTTCCCACAGGACACTAAAAACTCTTCAACATACGTTCAATGAGGCTTTGCCGCCTTTTTAGTTGAGGAGGATTACAAGAGAGTTTCTGCTCTAGAGTCCAAATCTTTTAAACTCAGAGGCTGCCACTTTGAGGTCATTTTCCTTTCATGTTACTGGAAGCATGAGGTACACTTTAAAAGTGATAAAGTTCAAATAGAGCCCACTGGGGACTGGGAAATGGGCTTTCAGAGTAGGTTGATTCATTCAATTTCAGTCATGTAAAGTTTATAGAGAAAGCAAGACAGGGGAGTTAGATAGAAGGTGAACAGAGAAGGTATGGTTGATTTATGATAAATGACCTTCAAGAGTCATTCGCGTTGCCTGTGACTTCTTAAGAACCTATAAGGATGGACCGAAAAAACAATGCTTTTAACAGAAGTTTTTTTGACAGAGGACACAGCTATACTAAACTCTGTCAATAATCACAATTGTCACATTTTAATATTTCCCTTTTATATGAAAGTAGTACAGCTTTGTCCAAGATTAAGGCATTTTCACATTGTGCTTCTTTTCTGAACAAATTATGTGAAAATTAAAAACAAACAAACAAACAAAAAAAAAACACAGCCTGGTCCTCCAGAATTCTCTAAAAAAATAAAACCCAAAGCAGCCTGAGATTATGGCCTACACATTTTCAGGTTAATTTATCAGTCATTTTTCAGCTATGTACTATGACATTTATAAATATAAAATAACTTTTCTGGAAAGGAAAAATAATAAAATACAGCAAAAACAAATTTTTTTTGTACTTAGATAGCCAAGTGCCTGGATGTGAACGGCCACAAGTCAGCTAAACCTCCACGCTCAGTGAGGAAGCTGTGGATCAGAGGGTTTTGTGTCATGCGCTAATAAGCTGCACAGCTAGGCTCACCCCCAAGGTTTCTGGCCTGTGTCTATTCCCTTTACGTGACATTTTGCTATCAGAGGACAGTACAAGGAGACAGTCAGAGTATCATTTTGAGACTTTGGATTAGTACCTAAAACAGCAAGAGAGGAGGAGGAAAATGTTGACTTAACTCTATTGGCCACAGGAAGAGGTTATAAGCTCTTTCTGTTCTGAGCTCTATTTAACATGAATATAACCATTTTCTCAGCTCTTTCCCTTTCTGGAGAGAAAAGTACTGACATGCGGAGATATGGAGAAAACAGAATATTGAACCTTAGCAATCTCTCTGCTACACTGTTGATACTTCTGTAGAACCTATAATCTTCTGTGAACCTATAACTTTCTCTCCTTTCCTTAGAGTCTCTCCTTCCTAACAGAGTAATTTCACCATATGGAATACAGAATATGTGCAGTAAATATATGCTAGAAGTCTTGAGTCCTACTGACTGCTTTATTCTACATTCATATAGCATATATTTTATCATTATATATGGACTATGCAATATGTGTCTCATCTTGTGCTGTGAGCTTTGCTTTATAGATATGATTTCCTTTAATCTTCATATGTACTCAATGGAGCATATACTACTATTGTAGTTCCCATTTTAAACCAGATAAAAATAAGACCAACAGATAAAGGCCATCAGATTTTATTTTATTTTATTTTTGAGACGGAGTCTCGCTCTGTCGCCCAGGCTGGAGTGCAGTGGCACGATCTCAGCTCACTGCAAGCTCTGCCTCCCGGGTTCACGCCATTCTCCTGCCTCATCCTCCCGAGTAGCTGGGACTACAGGCACCTGCCACCATGCCCAGCTAATTTTTTGCATTTTTAGTAGAGATGGGGTTTCACTGTGTTAGCCAGGATGGTCTCGATCTCCTGACCTCGTGATCTGCCCACCTTGGCCTCCCAAAGTGTTGGGATTACAGGCCTGAGCCACTGCACCCGGCCAGGCCATCACATTTTAAAGCTTAACTCTTAATTACTATAGTACACTGAATGTAACTAATATATACATTTGGTGAAATTTGTCTTAGGTACAATAATTTTGTTTTTATTTGGCATCATCACATTATGTAAAAGCAAAAGTGACCACTAAATTAGCTTCCACTTCAGGCTCTTTTTCTCTCCACAGCAGACAATACCCCTACTAAACAGAATTTGATTATCACACCTATGTTAAGTCAGGGACCAGAAATGTATTTTAGAGTGTTCGAAGGGTAAAGGAAAGTACTGCTTTTTGTAGAAGGATTAACTTCATGGCTCAAATTTGCTAGATATTTGTCTAAACTTCTCTTTAAAGAAAAGCCCTCACTTGCTTGCTGTAGGCTCAACCAAGTTTTACATTTTGAGACCATAATCCTGAGATCAGAAATCTTTTAATCAGCATAAATCCTAAAAAGATCCCACAACTCTGAAGTCATGTTTGCATTATAAACAGAACATGTGTTTCATAGGGTGTGAAAATGCCAGCAGAAACTGCTTGCTTAATTTTATCAACCTACTTTTTTAGAGAGTGCCGACAGCCCTGCAAAAGCACGACGAGCGGCTGCTGAGGTTGGCAAGCCCACATTCTGAGGCTTTTTCGCTAAGTGGCGTATCAGGAGATTAACTCAGCCTGAATTTCGCATTTGTGTTCGGTAGCAATTCCCAGAGGCCTTAGGAGCAAATGCATATTTGACACCTATTTATCTTTGTCAGGGGGTTGTCATGGGAGCCGAGGTGATATCAACTTCAGCGAGGTCCTTTGAGGAGAGGTTATGGGGAACTGGATATATTTGCTTGGTTCTATTTTCACATCTATCTACTGTTTGCCAAAAGGTTAAGTTTCTCCCACCTCTCTGTCAGCACTACATTTGGTAATAGGAAAGAAGTGGAAGCATGGCTGGTTGGAACGATGACAACCGATATGGCAGAAACGTGTGCTTCCATGTCCACTTGCTCCTGTTGAAAGCCTTTTCTCTTGCCTTTAAAAAGATTTTCATACTGATGCGCTGTGGTTGAGAATGAGAAATCTGGGTATTTAAAAACCACATATTATATTTTTTGTACTCTATTATGTCGTCAAATGTGAGAGCAGGTGAAGAAAGGTAAAAGAAGTACAATGGGATCCTAAAGAAAAAGGAGTAATAACGGCCTGGAGCAGTAAATTAGTGCAAAAGCTAGAACCATAGGAAAGCAATAGTTTGTTGACCTATCGCGTAGAGTCTAAGCCTTTGAGGTTTCAAAACTCTAACATGATTTCATTCATTACTTCAATACATTGCTGGAAAAAAATAAGAAATGTATTTGAATCAAGTTTTAAATCTCAAATTCCAAATTTGTTTATTTCAATAGTTTTGGGGGTATAGGTGGTTGTTGGTTACCTGGATGAGTTCTTTAGTAATGGATTCTGAGATTTTTAGTGCACCCCTTAACTGAGGAGTGTACACTCTACCCAATATGTTGTCTTTTATCCTTCACCCCGCTCCTTGAGTCCTTAGCGTCAGTCCATTATATCACTCTGGATGTTTTTGCATCCTCATAGGTTAGCCCCCACTTAGGAATGAGAACATAATGCTATTCTGAGTTATTTCACTTAGAATAATGGCCTCCAGTTGCATCCAAGTTGCGGAATTTCATTCCTCTTTATGGCTGAGTAGTATTCCATGGTGTATATATACCACATTTTCTTTATCTACTCATTGGTCAATGGGCACACAGGTTGGCTCCACATCCTTGCAATTGCGACAGATTCCAAATGTATCAATGAGCTTTCTAATTGAAAATGAATTGAGATTGCATTCTTAGCAAACTATCACAAGAACAGAAAACCAAACACCGCATGTTCTCACTCATAGGTGGGAACTGAACAATGAGATCACTTGGACTCAGGAAGGGGAACATCACACACCGGGGCCTATCATGGGGAGGGGGGAGGGGGGAGGGATTGCATTGGGAGTTATACCTGATGTAAATGACGAGTTGATGGGTGCAGCACACCAACATGGCACAAGTATACATATGTAACAAACCTGCACGTTATGCACATGTACCCTACAACTTAAAGTATAATAATAAATAAATTAAAAAAAAAAAAAAGAAAAATGAATAGTCTCATTTTCTGAAAGCAAATGCGCAACGTAATTATAAAGGTTTTTTCAAAGCACTCTGAGTTTAAGGACACACGCACACACCGGAACACTCACTGACCCATCGTCTGAACACTCACTGGCCCATCTTTGCTGTGTTTCTTTCCTCTTCCCTGTCAATTTCTATTGCCTTGTTCTAAAATGTGCTTGCCTGAATTGTCTCACTAATCCTCTCAGGTGTCACTGTTTGAATCCACATTTTACACACGAAGGCATAGAGTAGTGACACAACTCATTGCTGGAGTCTGGTTTTTGAGCTCATGATTTTAACTACCATACACTCTATTTGCCCTCTATAGAGGCTAAACAATAGCAATAATGCATACTCCATTAGCTCCATTTATTGTCATTCACAGCCACATAAAATATTTTTTATTATACTTTAAGTTCTAGGGTACATGTGCACAACGCGAAGGTTTGTTACATAGGTACACATGTGCCTTGGTGGTTTGCCGCACCCATCAACTCATCATTTACATTAGGTGTTTCTCCTAATGCTATCCCTCCCCCAGTCCCCCACTCCCCAACAGGCCTTGGTGTGTGATGTTCCCCACCCTGTGTCCAAGTGTTCTCATTGTTCATAGATAGGTAGATTTATAGGCATAGTATAGATATACAGCTATCCTAAAGGATACAAAAGAAACTATAATGGCCTCTAGAAGAAAAATAAAGTAGCAATGGATGAGGATGAGAGAATTAACCTTTTGACATTTCGTATATTTACTTATGCTACCTAATCAAACACAATTTTAAAATCAAATCTAATCAAACAAAACAACAGAAATTTATTGTCCTGGAAGAATGTTGGCTTTCAAGTGAATGAGTAATGACTTACGATCATTTTTATGCATCATCAATAAAACATTATGAGCCACATTCTTTCCCCTGTACACAAATTAATTTTACCATTAAAAACTAATTCAATTTCAATGATCAATTTGTTACCTTTTAATTCTCTAAAAATGTGTCATCATTTTTTGCTTTCAAATAAAAATAGATGTACTTTGTTTAGATGCACTGACATTTAGGATTCTACAAACTAATTTGTGCTTAATTACGTCTCACTCAAAAGTTCAAACTTTTAGCTCATAAAGTTTAACTTTATATTCTGGATTTCAGCAAAGTGCTGCCTACATCATTGCGTGCAGTAGGCCAGGAAGGGATGACTGTTTCAGAGCTTCTGCCAGTATGGAGATGCCACATCTCAGTTTTCAGCATCCGTATTCACTCATTCATTCTTTTATTCATTTATTTTTTCACTTGCGCACAATGTTAATTAGGTCCTTTTCAGATGTTCAGTTTACCTCCGGTCATGACAATCTATGGAGAATGATGGGAGCAGAGAGATATTTCAACGGAATAAAACAAAAGCAATTCTATTAACCTATTCAATGCTGGGGTCCCAGCTGCACTTCACTATGGTTAAAACTGTGGGCATAGTAGTCTCTATAGTTGCATAAACGCCAGGTGTTTTTTTAGACTCAGATGCAAATTTGCTTAGGTTTATATTTGATCCTTGAATCATTTTTGTAACCAGCTGGAGTTTTTGGCCATAACGTATTAACAATTTTTGGATGAATCATGCTGTGGTCATTACAAGCCTCTCTCTGGACTGAATGACTGGATCTATTTTTCAGTTTCATTTTAAAAACAGTTGATTATACATATGTCAGCATGCATAATCTTTATTGTATCTGGAGATGCCTAATCAAACACACATGAATAAAATAATCTCCAGGCAAGAAAAATGAAATGCAAATCTGAGGCTCATAGATGGCATTACAGAAAACAGCTGAGACTCTGGGCTCTAGATTTGAACACTGGATTTGTCCCTAGTTGGTTCTGTGTCCTAATGCGAGTTAACTGAATCTCTCTAAGCCTCAAAGAAGTCATTTAAAAACAGGATTTGTTTGGAGGATTTAATATACAACATAAATACAGTTCCTAGTATAGTGCACGGTATTTAGTCATCACTCAATAAGTGTGAATTCTTTTTGTTGGTTGTTGTACTTGATGTTGCTGAAGAGACGTGTGAGAAGGCAACAAGATGCAATGATGTCAGCGCATGTTGGGCAGCAAGCAGGTAAACTCAAATAGCTTCTCTATAAGAGTGGGCTGAAATAAGAATTTCCTCCAGTAGCTCAAATTTCTCTTGTTGTAGGCAAAGTCCTCCAGAACACATTTCTAATCCAGAGTTCATTCCAACTCTTTCCCCACACTAGCCTTCTGCTTTCATCAGAGGCCTCTCCTCAGATTCTTCTCTGTGAACTTTGCTTGGGAAGGAATGACTATTTCCTCCTAAACCCTGTCCACATTCCGGAGTCCTTCAAAGCTAGCTCAAATTTCACTTCAGTAGAACTCTTCCTAAAAATTGTATCCTTCCCTTCCCTTTCTTAAATGTCAGTAGAATAATTACTTTTGTGAGACATTTTGGTTGTATATTAGGATTCTAGGCTGTCATAACAAATTACCAAAAACGTAGTGACTTAGAACAGCGTAAATGTATGACCTTGCATTTCTGTGGCTCAAGAGTCTGACACAGCTTCACTCAGTTAAGACCAAGGTATTACAGGACTGGTTTTCTTTCTATAGGCGCTAGGCGTGGAGCCCCTTCTTCATTCAGTTGTTGGCAGAATTCATTTTTATGCAGTTATAGGACTGAAGGCCCCATTTCCTTACCAGCTGTTGCCTTGAGGCCACCCTTCTCTCCCAGGGGGCTCTCTTGGGCCTTTGAATGTGGTCATGGCATCTCAGAACACCAAGGCCACTTCCAGTCCTTTTCATGCTGCCGTCTTTAGCCTCAAACATCCTCCTTCCTCTTCCAGTTTTTGTTTTTGTTTTTGTTTTTTGAGACGGAGTCTTGCTCTGTGGCCCAGGCTGGAGTGCAGTGGAGTGATCTCAGCTCACTACAACTTCCACCTCCCCAGTTCAAGCCATTCTCCTGCCTCTGCCTCCCAAGCAGCTGGGACTACAGGCGAGTGCCACCACGTCCGGTTAATTTTTTGTATTTTTAGTAGGGACGGGGTTTCATTGTGTTAACCAGGATGGTCTCGATCTCCTGACCTCGTGATCCGCCCACCCTGGCCTTCCAAAGTGCTGAGATTACAGGTGTGAGCCACCGTGCCTGGCCCCTCCAGAATAATCTCCCCATCTCGAGGCCTGTCACAACAGTCACAATGAAGCCGTCTCTTTTTGCCCTATTAAGGTTTGAACATTTTTGATGAGTCATTATTCTGCCCATTCAGGTAGTTTTATGAAGTCCTTTTAGAATTGTAGCTACACGTGGTCATGCCTGAATTACATGTTTTTCAGTGTGCAGTGGTGACTCTCTGTTAACATTCTGGATGGTAGAGAAGGACAAGGGGGTTTGTCATAGGTCTTCTATAGCCCTAACCTGACCTACTCCAGAGTTCTGAGAGCAAAAGGTTTGAGGAGGCATGCAGGCAGACTCCTGAATCAGTGGTTTAAGAGATTCTTCAGGTTTAAAATTTTACATCTTAAACAGTCACATCTACAAAGGATTTATTTTATATTGGAAGACTAATCTATGAGATTCCTCCAGATACAGGCTGTTCCTCAGGCAAATGCCATGAACTTAACTATGCTTGGACTGATTTAAGTAACAGGTGTCATGATCTTGAAGCTCAACTTCAAGGTTAAGTTGATTGGCTGAGAAGTAATATTTACCCTAACAGCTTTTTAAAATCATAGAGATAAAGTGTTCTCTGCATGTCAGACATTTCTCCAGGAACCATGTCTAAATGTCCTTCATGTTTACATCATAATTTTATGAGTAGGGTAATTTACTTTATCTCATCTTGAGTGAGGCACTAAAATATCAGAATCTCCTTAATATTTTCTTCTGACATTCCCTCATAATTCTCCCTATTTCTTTTTTTGTTTTGGGGTGTTTTTTGAGACGGAGTCTCACTCTGTCGCCCAAGCTGGAGTGCAGTGGCATGATCTCGGCTCACTGCAACCTCGTCCTCCTGGGTTCAAGCATTTCTCCTACCTCAGCCTCAGGAGTAGCTGGGACTACAGGCATGTGCCATCATGCCAGGCTAATTTTTGTGTTTTTAATAGAGATGGGGTTTCACCATGTTGGTCAGGCTGGCCTTGAACTCCTGACCTCATGATCCGCCTGCCTTGGCCTCCCAAAGTGCTGGGATTAGAGGCGTGAGCCACCATACCCGGCCAATTCTCCCTATTTCTATTCTCTGACTCTTAGTATGTGAAACAAACAAATACATTTAACAAAAAGCAATTTCCAAGCCTTTATACAAATTGTTTCCTTTTGCTAGAATTTTATTTCTTCTTCCCATTTCCCTCCAGAAAAGCTTTTAATTGCCTGTTGAAACCCCACCCAAATTCTTCTGCAAAGGAAGCCTTCCTTTATTCCTTCTCACCTGCATAGAATGTGAGGTATTCTAGAGTTGGTCTTTATCCCCAAAAACTAGTACCATGTTCAACTCCATAAATGCTAAATGTGTCTGCATATTGATTGACTAAAAATAGCTATTATGGAAGCAATCAATTGACAAGGTTACATCTCCGGACTTTTGCTGTAGAATGAATATAAGCAGAATCAACTGTTTCTTTCTTGTTTCTAGTGGGATAAATATTGTTTTGTTTTTATTTGCTTACTCAATATTTGTAATGATTCTTTAGATTACAAAACCTGATTGACAACCTCAAGTTCAGAGAAATGTTTCTTTTATTGAAGACCCAATAAATACATTGTTTTGAAATACTTTTCTGTGTCACAAATTAATATTACAGCAATCAAAGAAAATTACAGACTGGGATTATTTAGCTCAAAGCTCATAAGGAGGTCTAAATATTCAGTTGACCTTATCTATGACTCTCTCTGTCCATAGCATGTTGAATCCCACTTTTATGTATGTACAAATGGCCTGAGCAACTGGCAAATAGTAGTTATCACTCTGTGATCAGTGGCAGACCATGCTTCACCATGATATTCTCCATCTTTGATTCTAGCTTAAATATTTAAAACAAAGAGGTGAAGTGGCTTGAACCTGTTATCCCAATCTCATTTTGCATCTTCCATGTGCAAAACAGATCCACTATTTGCCTTTGCAATGCAACGTTAAATTTCTTCATTAAGTACTATATTATTAAACTTTACATAGACACCGAGAAGTGGAACGGGATGAAAGGTCACCATATAAAGTATACGGTTTCACATGTTAGTCTCTGTAGAATATTCTGAACGGAGGCACATCTTCAATACCATAAAATCATTTAGGAAAAACAGCTACCACTAGTCTGCACTTGACAACTGTTCATGGGCCTCAATATTACATTCTCCCAGAAACCAAAACAAGAAAAAATGATCTCACAAAGGCCTGTTGTTTTGGCAAGAAGTGAAATGCAATCACATCAATTTCGACATATTAAGCAGCAGTTGGTATTTTATAAATGGTTAATGCTGGTATAATTCCAAGACGCATTAGAAATATTAGAGTCAGTAGCAGCATTACAGCTCAGCAATTCTGCACATAATCAAGAGTTGGGCAGCATCCATAGACAGTTTTTATTACGGAGACAGGCACTTGAGAATATGTTTCTGGAAGCAAAATGAGATGATGATGAGGGAAATTATGTAATGAGCAATGCCAAAATAGGCATAAAGGAAAATTATTCATTGGGAAAAACAAATGCATTTGGGCAAAGAAGACATTTCTAACAATGTGTCTACCTACAGAAAGTGGCCCCTGTTCAGATGTTAAGAAAAACACAAGGATATTAACAAAGGTGATAAAAGTACCAGAGTTTAGTTGATTCTTGTTTATGTTTTCCTCCTCATCTTTCATTCTGGAATTGTTATATATATACACTCATACAGACACACATATGTGTGTGTATATATGTATATATGTATATGTATATATACATATATACACACGTGTGTATATATTTGTATGTATATATACACATGTGTGTATATATTTGTATGTATATATACACACGTGTGTATGTTTATGTATACATGTACATTATATATACATATGTGTATATACACATATGTGTGTCTGTATGAGTATATATGTGTGTATATTTATATATATATACACATATATATCATATAATTTCAGATTAATGAATCTTTTTAATCAAGATCCACTTTTTTTAACTTCTTGTGAATTGTTCCTTCTCCAATCCTTCAAAAACAGGGATACACTGAGCTGCATACCTTGCCCAGTCATTCTTTGGCAGACTTGGAAACTCAGCTGTTCTCATGGCTTTGCTGTTAAACATACTAATACCCAGATGGCTTCACGTAGTTTTCCCTGGGATTCAAGCTGTTTTGATTCTCTATCTTCAACTGCCCATTTACCATCTCCACAAAAGATTTCCACCATCATTTTTCTGCCTCATGAAAATTTCTACTCCAAATTTTCCCATTTCATCTCTTCTTCCCATATGCTCAGGCTCAAAAAAATTTTTTTTTTTTTGAAACGGAGTCTCGCTCTGTCGCCCAAGCTGTAGTGCAGTGGCAGAATCTCGGCTCACTGCAAGCTCCGCCTCCCGGGTTCACGCCATTCTCCTGCCTCAGCCTCCCGAGTGGGTGGGACTACAGGCGCCCCCCACCTCGCCCGCCTAATTTTTTCTGCTTTTTAGTAGAGAAGGGGTTTCACCGTGTTAGCAAGGATGGTCTCCATCTCCTGGCCTCGTGATCCGCCCTCCTCTGCCTACCGAAGTGCTGGGATTACAGGAGTGAGTGAGCCACTGCGCCTGGCCTCCAAATTCTTAAATCTTCCTTATTCCTTTATTTATCTTTCTTAAGATTAATTACCGAGTCTCCAGAATCTACACAGGGCCCTCATATTCCCCCTCACATCTGCCCAGTCTCTTTCACGGCCATTTCTCTAGCTTATGGCTTCACACTTCAAGCAGTGCAGCAGTTGGATTACTGGTCTGCTTGGCTTTCTTCTTTTGCTCTCCTACTTTATCCTAGACAGCACTACCACAGAACAGGCAATGGCCTAGAACACAACCCTCGTGCGAAAAGATCTTCAGCGCTTCCACTTGGCCTGCAGGTTAAATCCAAACTGCATCGCATGTCAATTACCAAATGCCTACATTGAACTCTGTTCTTATTCAGTATTTTGGGGGAGGGGCTACAAAATAATTATATACTTTTGCTCACATAATTACTCTTTTCTGGGATGTTAGTTCCTACATATTTTTATTTACCAAAGTAACCTTTTCCATAATGTGTAATTCAAGTCTAATCATGTTTGATGAAGACCAAAAGATTAATTTAATTTGGTTTAAGTTGAAAATATTTTTGAGAGTCTAACTATCCTTATGAGTTATCAAATCCTTCATGTAAGAAAACTCTGTTATACAATGGAAGTAAACTGTGGGAGAAGTAGGGCAGGTGTTGTCTGGATCTGAAAGTGGGTGGTAGGTAACTTGTACGGTATTTCCTGACTGGTGGGTGGCAGATTTGAAACCAAATCCTAGATTCCTTGACTCCTAATCAGCATCCCTACCCTATAATGTGACTGGAGGCATCAGGACCTACTCATTAATATATAATATAGACACATAATATATAATATAGACACTCATTAATATATAATATAGACACATAGTTATCAGGAGTCCTGGAATTGAAACCTGGCTCTGCCACTTACTAGGAAAGTGAAGTTAGACAAGTCACTTAATACTTCCGCCTTCATTTCCTAATCCGTGAAATGGACCCAACAGACATTATAAGTTTAAAACAAGGTAATGCAAGTATTTAGCACAATTTCTGCAATGATGAAAACCCTTAATAATTCAAGCCTTGTTACTATAACACCATGACTGCAGAAAATTGTCTTCAACCACTGAAAGAATGATGTTTCCAAATACCAGTGACCTAAAGGTGGAGTAAGTGACAAGTTCTTTTCAACTCTGTGACCAAGGTTATATCTATCCTTTAATTAGCTAAGACTCAAGGTGCTTTTCCCTCCCATTCTAGATGAGATGTGTTAATTATATCCCCAGCAATCAAAGAACATCTTAGAGTTTCTTCAGTTCATTTCATATTCGTTATGAATTCCTTAGGCAAATATTCTTAAAATGATGTTGTCTTGGTGGTTAATCAGGTTTCCCACCTATAACTGAATATTTTTTCTTTGTGTATCTCTCACCAGTCTAGGATAGAAAAATTATAGCTACAGGAATCACTTTTAAATACAGTACATATCACAGAACACTACTTAGCCAGAAAAACCCACAATTTAATTATTGTTAAGCAGACTAATCATCTCTTTCAGAACCAACTGCCAACTAGCCAAATTGTACCAACAGGGACAAGTAACATTTAGCTTTTGGAGAAATTCTAAATAATTTCAAGTAACTAGTGTAAGAACTGTATGAAATAGCTAAATACTTATTCTGGACTCAGACTGTCTGAGTTGATATTCTGACTGTGATTTACTGCTGTGGAACTTCGGGCAAGTCACTACACCTTTCTGTACTGGCTTCCATCTCATTTTGATGTCATGAGATTACTGGAATATGTAAGTGAAAGCATGTCTATAGATCATTTAGCATAGTTTCTGTAACACAAGCACCTACAATCTAAATAGTATTATTACTAATATTCCTGTTTTCCTTCTTGTAATTTATCCAAAGATGTGCTACACTTGACAACAGCTTCTGAATTCTCTGTTCTCCATCCTATAGACTTAGGATAGTCTTCCTTTTCTTTCTCTATCATTTCCTTAAGTAAGCAAAAAATAATTTAGAAAGTTGCCAAGTGGGGGAAACCCCAATCTATTGCAGAGTATGACAGCAAGGGGTGGGCGGCGGTGGATTGAAGGTCTTACTCAAAGTGTCCGTGCCTAGGGATATTAGGGAGTGAAATGACTTTAAAAAAATCTGAATTAGCACATACAATACCAAATTGCAACAGCTGCCAGGAAGGGTATTTGTGCAATATCTACTGACAAATGAGTAGAATGTTCTTTCCTTTTCCATAAAGGGAATCTTGTTAAGCGAAGTGGATAACTCTTAAGGGTGTAACTAAACTTGGCAAATCAATGCCTTTCTGGAGAACTTAATTGTGCTTTCTGGAGCTAGACCACAGGCACTCAATTATTTAGAGGGACTCTCGGGCATCCAGCCCATCAGCTCTTGGATAATGCTTCAGAAATCACGGGGGTTGCTTATCTGAGCTGCTGAGAAAGGATAATGTCTTATGTCAAGCTTTAAAATATACGGCACATAACACCCTAAAGTGTCTCCTGTTGTCTTCTTGTCTAGCTGCTGCCTTAATTCTGTAGAGAGACAGAGATAGGAAAATACTTGCAGACAGAATTTGCAGTGCTTGCTATTCTCTGAAATTTTCTCTATTTTACCTTTTAGAAAAATACATCTTATTTGCTTTTGTAGTAAAATATGTGTCCATAGGACCAAGCTGGTTGTCTACAAAATAATGTATTACTAGTTAGAAATGTTAACAGTACAAATAAAATAACCATTATCATTTTGTGTGCATATTTTTGACAGTCTACCCATGCGTATGAGTTCACTTGTCCTTATAACAGTCTCTGAGATTTGCCAAGTGGTTTGCCAACCCCACAAAGCCAATACATGGCACACTAGGACTGTACTCCAGGACCTCTGACTTTATGTCCACTATGCTTCATAACACCTTATTCTACCTTTGGAATAGATTATATTGCCCACAGAATTAAAACTTAAAGTAAAACATATTATAAATATGTAATCGAATATATTTTAAAATTTACTTACTATGCAGAGTATACAGTATGTGCCATTTTCAATCACCTCTCCTCCCAAATTCCTGTGCCTTCTGCCAACTGCATGCCTTGTATTCATTTTTCCACTCACGTTTCAGTAGGCGAGAGGTCCTGAAACCTCAGTGTACAGGAAAGACCCGCTGAGTGCTTAATATAATTCAGATGTCTTGGACTTTGCCCCTATAAACTTGTGGTCCAGGTGGTCCAATATGACATCCTAAGAAACCTGGGACTCAGCTCCAATCTTAATCACTACTACATTCCCCGTGCCTCCACGTGGATTTCTGAGCTGCTATTTCCACACTGCCACCACGCTCGAGTCTCTCTGCCTCTGACCTTCAATGGCACAAAACTCTAAACCTGGATACTGCTCCCAATCCTCTTCCTACTTCCCAATCTCTTTTCTCTTTATCTGTATTCAAAAATCATGAAATGAAACACGGCTAGAGAAAGATAAATCCAGACTCCACCTATTCAAGCAAAACTCCATCAGGTCAGGATGATGGCTTATGCCAAGTAGTAGCCTGACGTGCTGACTCGTGATCTTACTAGATTTCTGCCTTTGTAGAGCAACCGAGTCTCCCCACTGGAGTGATTTTTGTACTTTCTAATGTTACCCAGTGGCTGGAAGGTAAGAGGCTGCATCTCCTTGACTTCAGCTGTAACTTACACGTTGGAGGAATATTTTTAATATCCCACTAGCCAGATGTGACTTTTTAGGCCAACGTGTACCAGACCACAGGCCTTCCTGTTGCTCTTTCAGACACACCCACATACATTGGAGAATCTGGCGTTTCGAATGGGGTCAGACTTTGGGCCCAATGTAGCCTTTTTGAACCCTTGCCCCACCTCTCTTTCTTTTCCTTTCTGAATATCTAAAGTTTCAAAATCACTCACATCAAGTTATACTGAGTTTTGAGAAAAATCATTGATCTTTCATCTGTGTCACCAATAGACATCCTCCATTTTTCAGCCATGTAACTGGGGTCATCTCTTCCTTAGAACAACTGAGGGCTGAGGGTTTGGCCCAGGTTTGTATTTCAAGAGCCAGAGCTGGGAATGGAGTACATTTTATTGGGTGATTGTGATGAAGAAGCAGGGAGCAAAGAGCAAATTCATTTTTGGCCCAAGTGTGTAAGAGAACTGAAAGGCGGGGTAAGTAGGAATGGATGAAATGCCACCATGGCATCTAAAACATGTAATGGGCAAAAACAAGGAGTGTAGTGGCTCACACTTGTGGTCCCAGCACTTTGGGAGGCCGAGGTGGATGGATCACCTGAGGTCAGGAGTTCGAGACCAGCCTGGCCAACATGGTGAGACACTGTCTCTACTAAAAATACAAAAATTAGCCAGACATGGTGGTGCACACCTGTAATCCCAACTACTGGGGAGACTGAGGCAGGAAAATCGCTTGACTGGGAGGCAGAGTTTGCAGTGAGCTAAGATCATGCCACTGCACTCCAGCCTGGGTGACAGAGCGAGATGCCATCTCAAAAAAAAAAAAAAATGCTAAAACAAAAATTGCATTTCAATCTGAGGGTAAAAGGGTCGGGTAAGAATTGTTACCTTGGAAGGCACTGCAGAAAAGTTCCAGGAAGTTACAGAACACAAAAGATGTCAGTCTTCTATGGAATGCTCATGGCTAAGCTCAAGACCTGAGAGAGAGAATTCAAGCATGCTGGCCAGCGGAAAGATTCCTGCATTTGCATACTCTCAAGGAAGTATCCTACCATACTAGACATTTTTAACTATTTTCCCAAACCAACTTACTTAGGCTGAGTAAACTACACACTAGCAAGGGTACTTGAAGATCACCTCAAGCAAAACCATCCGGATTGTCTGAGTAAATATTCATAAGCTATGGTCCCGCGACATTCTGGTACTTTGGTAAGCATACACTCAGTAACCGTCAATGCACTTTTGTTGTGAAGATGATATCCAGATGATATTTTTATTTTTCCCTCCATTTGTTAAATATACTTAGCACAATTGAACAATGTATTACCTCTAAAAGTATTGAATCCCTGCCATCTTGAAAAATATACCAACAACTAGCAAACAATTAAAATGTATAGGCCATTAATCTCAAGAAAGGCCACGAATAAACAAGCATCTCTCTTGTCTTCCACTACTCAAAGAAATTTCACTATGATGAATTAGGAAGCAGCTACTGGTCTGGGTACGGTTCAGTTACTTTTTGTTTTGATAGCTTCTGTCTACCTTGTACTAACATTTTCTTCACAATTCTGCTAGCCATCATAAGTTTCTTTGTGAAAGCTATTGACTTAGGGTTCTCTATCCCAAATAGTCACTTACTTTGTTCAAAGATCTGTATCACTGATCATTACTATAACCCTCTGGAGATTTTGTTTTCTTTGTTTCTAGAGATGGAGTCTTGCTCTGTTGCCCAGGCTAGAGGGCAGTAGAATGCAGTGGTGTGATCACAGCTCACCCCAGCCTTGAACTCATGGACTCAAGCAACACTCCTGCCTTAGCCTCCAGAGTAGCTGGGACTATAGGTACATGCCACCATGCCAAGGTAGTTTTTACTTTCTTTTTTAGAGGTGGGGTCTCACTATGTTGCCCAGGCTTGTCTTGAACTCCTTTTCTCAAAGTTATTTTTAGTAGATGTACCTTGTTTCACAAAAGTGAAAACACAAGGAGAAATATGTCAGCAAGTATTGCACCATGGACGTTCTTTATGTACTTTCTAGTCTCTTAAATTAAGTATTCTAAGAAAAACATCACTGGCAAAACAATGGTAAAACAAAACAGAAAAAACAGATATCCAATGCAGTGAGTGTATTAGTTTCCTATTGCTCTTGTCATAAATTACCACAAACTTAGTGGCTTAGAATAGCACAAATTTATTATCATACTGTTTTGGAGGTCAGAAGTCTGAAGTAGATCTTTAGGGCTAAAATCAAAATATTGTCAGAATTGTTTTCCTTCTAGAGATTTTAAGGGAAAATCTATTTCCTTGCTTTATCTAGCTTATAGTGGCCATCTTTATTAATTGACTTGTGGCCCCTTCTACCACCACCAAAGGACATCAGTCCAGTCTCTGCTTCCAACTTCACATCTCTCTGATTTTGACCTTCATGCCTCCCTAGTTATAAGAACTTTTGTGATTATATTGGGCCCACCCAGTTAATCCAGGATAATCTCAAAATCTCAAGATCCTTCATTTAATCACATCTGCAAAATCTCTTTTATTACATAAGGCAACGTAGTCACAGGTTACTAGGATTGAGATATATCTTTGGGGACAATTGTCAGCCTAGCAAAGTGACATTTTATACTGTAAGCTGTTTTGATAAAGTTGACTTTTCTAAGATTTAGTGTCTTACTTTTTGTGTGAATCTATTGAAACTCAGAACACGTAAATTGGTTCTACCAGAAATCCCATCTGGACCTTGATAAAGCTCAGTGTTCAATTACACGAAATCATTCTTTTTCCATTAAAATGACGACTCTTTCCTCTATTGAGGTCTTTGGGCAGGCTTGTTACCTCAGCATACAACGTCCTTCCTCCTTCTCAAATCGTTGGTAAATCTCTGATGAGACCTCAAACTAGAATTTAACGGATACTTTTTTCTTTTGTTTGCTCTGAGTCCCTTTCTCTTCCCACAAAGAGTAGTTACGTGATTTTTTTTTTTTCTCACAGCACTTTGGCAATCTCCTTATGTAAGGTTCCACACGCAAAATACGCACCCGTGTAATATATGGATTGAGTACCTTCTGTATGCTTTGTTCTGTAGTAAACATGGGATAAATAAACCAGAAAAAATGAGAAAAAAGATAATTTATCCAATTTTTACTACACACTGACAATTATACATGACTCTCCTGAACCTAACTGAAGCAGGATTCATCACAATGTCCACATCAGTGTGCAAAAAATCCCTTTCTATTATGAAGTAATGTATACAAAACACTGCCCTTAACCCCGTTCCTACTTTAGATTATTTCCAGTTATTTTTGTTGTTTTAATTATTTGAATTTTTTACTAGAAAATATATACCTTTTAAAAATTAAAAGTGACGTGAGGTCAGGAGATCGAGACCATCCTGGCTAACACGGTGAAACCCCGTCTCTATTAAAAAATACAAAAAATGGGCCAGCCACGATGGTTCACACCTGTAATCCCAGCACTTTGGGAGGCCGAGGCGGGCGGATCACAAGGTCAGGAGATTGAGACCATCCTGGCTAACAAGGTGAAACCCCATCTCTACTAAAAAATACAAAAAATTAGCCGGTCGTGGTGGCGGGCGCCTGTAGTCTCAGCTGCTGTGGAGGCTGAGGCAGGAGAACGGCGTGAACCCGGGAGGCGGAGCTTGCAGTGAGCCGTGATCGCGCCACCACACTCCAGCCTGGGCGAGAGCGAGACACTGTCTCAAAAAAAAAAAAAAAAAAAAAAAAAAAAAAAAAAAAATTAAAAGTGATAGAGATATTTTCAAAAGCTTAATTCAAACTGAGTTAGTATTTACAAAATTTCAATTCTGTCCCCAAGGTTTATCATGTAAAGCCTTAATGATATTAAGTATATGTGCAATAGTAAAATCTTAGAAGACGCTTAGTAACTGTACTCTGGACACAAGAAAAATAAATCATATTTCAGTCCAGCTATCCTTCATTCAACGATACATAACTTTAAGGAGAGACCTAAAGAACTTGAGATGCACACAATTCCGGGGACAAGTAACTCTTAGAGGAGGAACAATTAACTGATGGTTTTATCTGAAAAAGAAACATGTGCCAAGTGAATCTAAATGGTGCCTCACTCTATGTTCCATTTGGCACTCCATGTATGAACCTCTCCCTATTCCTTGCTGTCATTTTTCCCTTCAGTAGGGTGATGGCGAGAGCAATGGCGTGAAGCCTAGGAATGTGGTAAGATAATTTCTTTACAGGTCAAGATAAAAATCATGAAAATGTAAAAATCCAATAATTCATGTTTTGGGCCAAGTCAAAACAACATGAGGACATCAAAACAGCCTTTAGAAGAATCATGTATCTCTTTTCTCATATTTTCTTGCTTACTTATCCCATATTTACTACAGAACAAGGCATACAGAAAGTACTCAACCAACATATTGCATGGGTGCATATTTTGCATGGGAAGCACTCAACATATATTACATGGCATGCTTGAGTTGCTGTCAATTATTTCGTCTCCCTTAAGACCATAAGAGACATAAAGGAGCAGGATTAGCAAAGTTTATAGCAAGCCATGAGCCAGGACAGATACAGTGGAATCAGTTTGCAAAATGCCTTGGAGTCTATACTTTAGGAGTTGGTACTTCATTTTGAAAGAAATTTGGAACCAGAGGGATTTGAAAGCAGGGGACCTCGTTGATCAAATCCTGCATGCATAAAGACTACTTTATTAGCAATGCAGAGACTAAATTTGAGAGTGGAAAGGATGGCGGTTATAACTCCATTTGGAAAGCCATTGCAATAACTAAAACAACTACAAACATGGAACATTCAGATTTAATTTTTAGAATATGTGCCATAGAAAAGAGTACGTGATATTCTCTGTAATATGACATCTGTAGCTGCATGTCACTTAAACATAAATATGATTGGTGCTAGAGGTAATGGGGTCAAATTAGTCTATTATCTAGTTATTTTACAATGTCTGCACCCTACACAGAACCTTGCTAATGTGAATATTTAGTGGGTTTGAACCCATGCAGTGCTATGCAAGAGTATCAGAACTATCAGTGGGTGTATATGAGTTGCCATGTATGTATGGGTATACAAGTGTGTGTGTGTGTTTGTGTGTGTGTGTTTGTGTGTGTGTGTTTCTGGATGAGAAAATTCCATCTGAGGCAGAAGGAGAAAATGATGTTGAGGGTCAACTTTAAATTCTTACTTTCCATTTTAATGTTGATTGAAGATTCTTGATACAAATATGTTTAAATATCATCTATACACAATCTAATTTTAATTTTTATAGAAAACTCATTTTTTATAGTACCTTAAATCTGTTTATACCTTGCTCTTCAAAATCAAAGCATTTAATCACTTATAGATAATAAATTAACTTCTGTTTACATTAAAATTTATTGGGCCTATTAAATACAGATGCTAGTCATTACCTATTTTTATGAAAATATGAGTCATT